>NW_022111372.1:18095280-18144271 GCF_000313985.2 Echinops telfairi
GTCTGTATTGTAATGAACTCAGAAACATAGAAGACATGGATAAATATTTGGAAAAACAGTCTCTCTCTAGATTATCTCAGACAGAAATCAGTGATCTCAACAAACCCATAGCGAAAGAAGAAATAGATACAGTCATTAAAAATCTACCAACAAAAAAAGCCCCAGGGCCAGATGGCTACATGGCAGAGTTCTACCAAACATTCAGGGAAGAGTTGACACCAATCCTCCACAAAGTATTCCACAACATAGAAGAGGATGGCAAACTCCCAAACTCATTCTACGAAGCCAGCATTACTTTGATACCCAAACAGGGCAAAGACCCCACAGGTATAGAGAATTACAGAACAATATCTCTAATGAACATACATGCAAAAATCCTTAACAAAATATTGGCCAATAGAATACAAAAGTATATAAAACATATCATCCACCACGACCAGGTAGGATTTATCCCAGGGATGCAGGGATGGTTTAACATCCAAAAATCCATCAATATTATACACCACATTGATAAGAAAAAGGATAAAAACCATATGATAATATCCATAGATGCAGAAAATGCATTTGACAATATCCAATACCCATTCCTAATCAAGACACTCATAAAGATAGGATTGGAAGGTTAGTTCCTCAAGCTGATATAAGCTATCTATGAAAGGCCAACGGCCAACATCATAGTCAATGGAGAAAAGACAAAAACAATCCCACTGAAAAAGGGTACAAGACAAGGATGCCCCCTGTCCCCACTTCTATTCAATATTGTTTTGGAGGTTCTGGCTAACAACATAAGACTGCAGAAGGACATCAGAGGGATCCAAATGGGAGAGGAGGAGGTGAAACTATTGCTATTCTCATGTATCACTTTTCTTTGTAAGGGGTGCAAATATGAATTTCTTGCAGTCAGTTGGCTAGGTAACTGTCTTCCCAACCCCTTGGCATCACCCAGTGAGTGCTTTCAGCACTACATCAGTTTGTAGAAATGTTTCAGTTTGTGTTTTACTAATTCCTGGGGGCTTGTTTGTCTTCTAATGATCGCAGGAAAACATGGACTTCTTTCAATATCATCAGTTCTTGATCATACGCTATGTCTTAAAAATAATTTAGATGTAGCCTAATTCTTCTAGGGATAGTGACTGTGTATTCTTTCAATCTTCTTTTGTTGTTTCTTGTATCATTCAATATTTTGCCCATAGAACATTTCAATATTGCAACGTGATTTTTAAATTTTTTCTTCAGGTCCTTCTGCTTGAAACAGATACTATCTTTTTAATTTTCTAACTCCAAGTCTTTGTATATTTCATTATAATATTTTTTTCTTTATGATCGTGATTGGGTCCACATGTACGCTTTCTAATTATTTTGCTTGGGGAAAAAGAGTATTTGCAAAAAATGAAGCCGTTTGTCTTGCAAAATTCTCTTATGTTAACTCCATCTCTGTTTCTATCACCAAAGCCGCATTTTCAACTATTTATCCTTAATTTCCAGCTTTTTATTCTAATCACCAGTAATTATCAATACATCTTGATTGTATGTTTGATCAATTTCAGAATGAAGATATTGGTAGAAACTTTCAGTTTCTTCATCATTGACTATAGTGTTTGCTTCATAAATTTGAATAAGGGTCATACCAAATTTTAGGAGTGTGGATGTTATCCTGTTGCATACAACATTGTATCAGATAGATCTTGATATGTTCTTGTTCATGATGCTTTCAAAGCTATTTGAATTTGTCATGCCCAGCATAGTAAACCATAATTAGCTGATTTTAAATTACCAATACCAGTTTATTTCCACTCAATAATATCTATGATATTGTTCTTTTTGCACTGTTTCATTTTTGACAATTTCTAAGTTTCCTATATTCATACTTTGCACATTCCATGTTCCAATTACTAATGAATATTTACAGCCATTTCTTCACGTTTCTGTCATGTTCCACCATTGGAGGTCCCAAAACGATAAAGACGAAAATGATAAAAATGTTCAACAAATTTATTTTACTAAGACCCATAATCAATGCCCACGAAAGAGCAAGTCTGGAAATAATATATTGCATTGGATAAGTCTGCTGCAAAATATTTAAAGTATAAACAAATACATAATTTTGAAAACTAAAGTGCACCTGGCATAAGCCATAATATTTTCAAGTATCTCATGTGCATATGAAATCTGGACAATTAATAAAGAAGACCAGAGAGGAATTGATGCCTTTGAACTACGATTTGGCAAAGAACATGAAATATATCATGGACATCCAGGAAAGCAAACAAATTTCAACATCAGTTGGCACAGCAACTGAAATAATGAGCTCAAAAATAGTAAAGATTATGACAATGACTTAGCACCACATACTGATTTGTTCTGTTGTGCATAGGATCACTAACAAGAAAGCTACACACACACACACACACACACACAATTTTTTACTTACTCTGTGAGCTTGGTAGTCCACCTCTCATGCTCTGGCTCCTGGTTCCGCTGCTGCTGCTCTGCTCCTCCTGGGGTGTTACAGTTGTCTCCTAGATCAAAGAGTTTCAATGGCCGGTGATCGCAGGGTCCAGAGGACCTCTTACCTGAGATGGTTCATTTTATATCTAGCAGCTGGCAATTGCAATCAACCTGATTAACAATCACTCACAGCACAATATAATCCAATTAGTATATTCCCTCACCTTCTTACCCAGTCCTATCAGGGAAACAAAGGTGGAAGTAACCAAGATTATGGCTGGAAGAGCCACCTTACACGGTTCCTTGCATTGTGTACACATTCTTCACCACTTCAAGCCTAGAAACCATTCATTCAGACTACAATGTCAAGATCAAATATTGGCAACAGTCTCAACTCCCCTGTCTTCAAGAAAACAGCCAAAGACTGCTCCAGAAAAGTACCCGCAGGTATCTACATGATTCTTCTATTATTAGAGGTCTAATTTTTGCCTTTGATCTACATAAGCTCAGTGTCTGGAACTTTATTACCCATAGGAAAATTAGAAATTTTCAGTCCATTAAAGAACATAAAGCAAAGTTCCTTTTCAGTATGGCCATGCTTTTGAATGTTTTTCCGTCATAATAAGTATAACTGATACATCAACGCAAATAAAGTATTTTATGATGTGGCTTAGTAGTTTTATTTCTGTCCTTTTAAGAAATCAAGAGATCACAACACAAATCTGAAAAAGAATGAGCCTCTGTTTCCAATTCAACAGGTATTGCTTAAAACAATGGCAATTTGAGGGGAGGGAGGTACTGCTAATTTGAATGAGCAGTGATTTTCTGAATCATTTAAATAATTAAAATTATGAGGGTAGTGGCAAGAGGTAAAGGAAATTCAAGTACTTCATTTTAAATTTCAATCTATAACTGTTTTAATTCATTAATATTCATTTGACATTTCTTGCATACCCTTTTACACCCAGGAAACAAAATGTAAGTATGTAATGTCAGTTAATAAACGCTAATTGGAGAGGTGGCCAAAAATAATAAAACTAAAAACATTGATCCCAGAGATAGCTATTCAGTAGAAATTAAAAATATTGAGACTTATTGACAAAATGAGGGGCTACCTGTTATTGTTCATATTTAATGTCACTTTTTCAACATGTTTCTCACATGTTACAAAGTAAGTTAATGATGAATCTGTTCATTATGAGCCATCCACTTCCTCCTTAAAATCTTCTAATTACCAAATCTATAATCAGAGAATACTGAAAGGAGAAAGCTTAGATATTATACACTTCAGAAATTCCTAATATATTTACCAAAATGTATGCAGAGTTATTATAGAAATGAAACTTTTCATTTAGTAAATTTTAATTTAATAGATTAAATTTAATCTACATCTTTATAAAATATACATAGAATATTGCTTAGGTTGAAAATCTCAATTGTCACATAATTTTTCTTTTCATGCATACAGTGTACATAACCACTTTTCATGAGTGCATATTAAAAAATAGAAAACATTTATTATCCACAAACTACTTAGTTTCCAGAAGTATACACTTATCTATTTATTTGCCATTTTATTTATTTATCTAAATAAGTCATTTTATTGGGTGTTCTTACATATAATAACCATCCATATATCCATTATATCAAGCAAACATGCACCATTGTTGGCATTGACAATTTCTAAACATTATCTTTCTTCTTGAGCCCTTTGATATCAGCTCCTCCTTTTTTCCCTCCCTCCTCTACCCTGCCATCCCTGTGAACCCTTAATACAGTGATTCTCAACCTTCCCAATGCCCCGACCCTTTAACACAGTTCCTCATGTTGTGGTGACCCCAACCATAAAATTATTTTCGTTACTACTTCATAACTGTAATTTTGCTAGTTATGAATTGTAATGTAAATATCTGATATGCAGGATATATTTTCATTGTTACAAACTGAACACAATTCAAGCATAGTGATCAATCACAAAAACAATATGTAATTATACATTGTGAAATACTTATTTCTAATTACAAATAAATGAAATTTTGTCTTGAAGTTTGGTGTAGCATGGGTAACAGTCTTAATATAACAGTAAACTACATTGCTACATTCTGTGACAGTATGTGTAAAAAGTCAGTGTCTTGGTTCCTAAAACCATCAGAATTTTTTGATGGTCTTAGGGGACCCCTGTGAAAGGGTCCTTTGACCCCAAAAAGGGGTCGCAGCCCACAGGTGGAGAACTGCTGCTTTAATATATTATATATTGTTATTTTAATTTCCATATATAAAGACATAATCTCAGGTTTCTTAAATGTGTGCCCACAAAAATGGATAATACTATTATCCCCTGCAGGCATAAATGCTAAGGAGAGACTTAGAAAACATGTGTTTAGTCTGGAATATGATTCATGAAACCTATTTCAGAGTTCATCAGTTTTTCATTGCTGTCAGAGTGCAGAAAAATTCAACATGGCCCCAAACATCCTTGGAACAATTTATTAAAAAACTCATTTAATGTTATACGTACATCATGACATAATTAACAAATACATTTTCAAACATCAACGGTCAGGGGTAAGTGACGATGTGACCAACAGAGGAGTTCAATAAGACTCACCTCACTGGGCTTGGGTCATCTGATGGGAGAAATAGTGTTCATCTGACAATGGAATGTGGAAGGAGAACTCCATATACATTCCTCAGACTCTTCCTCCCATGGAGGGCCAGAAGAGCACTCACAAATGTGTCTCGGAGAAAGTGAACTCTCAGTGTTCCTTAGAAGCCTGGGTGGTGGGACTTATCTCATGTCTGGGACATACCAGTCCCTGGACACGGTATTATGGTTGGTAAAGTAGAGGATCCGAACAAGGGAAATCCCTTGATGTGATAGATTTTACAGGGACTCCAATGGGCTCCAACATGAAAGCAATTGTTCAAATGGAGCCAGACTGGGCTGAGTGTTTTGTTCTGTTATACACGGGAAAACTTTTAATAGTACCTAACAACAAAAACAATTTCATTCGTAAAATCTACCTGCCTTAGGGATGAGTGCTTTCTCACTAAGAAATAGTAAAAATAGAAGAAACAGTTGGTGGAAATTGTGACAGTCAACAGAAACAACTTAACAAGAGTCTTTGTTGTCTATAAAACCTTTCCCTTGACGTAAATTGAGCTTCTTTTTTCTTCTCAATGTAGTCACAGCAGGATAAAACCATAGAAAAATTTTCATTCCCAAAACATTAGGACAAACCATTAGGAAGCTAGTCTATTTTCAGAGTCTTTACAATTTGCTAAACTTCCTGGAAAGAATAACATATCTTTGTATCTTCTTGAATGTTAGACATTTTGAATGGGGAAAAAATCAATATGTTGGAGCAATTTAATAAAAACATACCAAACTGGTGGTTTACTATATACAGAATGTTTAGGTTCTCCTAAAAAATAACCTTGAGAAAAAGAAAATAAAAGTTTTAAACATAACAGGAATGACACATCTAAATATCTTTATCTTCCAAACATAATATTTTAAGTAGCGCTATCACAGTTTACGAAGGAGCCCTGGTATCGTACAGAAATACACATCAAATTGTTAACTTTGTGGTTAGCAATGATCCTACGGGACCATTATAAACCAAGACAGATTTGGTGATAATGTGTTTTGTTTCTGATTACCACAGTTCAACATCCTGTGCTAAATGATGTTATTTCAACGTCAGCCTTTCTTAGAACACTGCATTCGCTAAGGCATATGTTGATGGCTCCTAGAGGATCTTATCTGCTAGCCTGCTAATCACCATGGCCATTGTGCAGATAAGAAAATCAAAACGCAAGCATCATCAATGGCTTGTCTGTGGGAATGTAGGGAGCTAGTGATAGTGGTTATTGAAGGAAATATTTTGGGGCATTTGTGTTGTGCAGAGAAGTAGCTTTATTAGCCATACCGTGCCCTCTGAAGCAAAAGGGAACTGTTAACTTGACTGCCCATCCCCTCAAGGCAGGGGTTGGGGAGACACTGAGCTCATTCTCAACTAGGAGAGACTCCCAGTCATCAGATTCCAGATCCGCTGGGGACAAGTGAGGTGGGACCTCTAACAGTAAACCACCATTTTCTAAGAGGGCCAGAGTGTAGAGCTTTTTTTTCCTACTTTGAAAGTTATAAAACAAAACAAATAAAAAAAGAAACAAATGTCCATAAAGATTTTATTGATAAAATTCAAAATATAATCATTAAAGTTGAATTTTTCCTCTAGCATGCATCTTCAAATGAGAAGAATGAAATTCTTATTTGGTGAATATCATTTTATCCAATTGGATTTCAAAAAGGCAAACCATTCTTGCCCATGAACATTATTATAACAGGCATCAAGTAGGATTTGTCCTGTGGGTTGTAATTTTACATAGTCCTGCATTTGAGCATGGCACCATGTCTTCCCACCTAGCCACAAGTAAACTTGCACGTTTTTAATGGTGTGTGTGTGTGTGTGTGTGTGTAAGATGCAATAGTGAGAAACCCAGTTGATTTAAAATGCATAGCAAAGATGCCATTGCATTTCCAGTAAGAGCGGCTATAGTGGAGCATAGTAAAAATGACCCTGATATTTATGGGCCCACAAGCGACTATCTAGCTCAGAAGCAACAAAGCCCACATGGAAGAAGCACACAAACCTGTGTGATCATGAGGTGGCAATGGGATCAGCTATCAGGCATTGAAGACCCAAGGTGAATTGGGGAGGGAGAGCATGGGATGGAGACCCAAGGCCCATCTTTAGACAATTGGACATCCCCTCACAAAGGGGTCACAGAGAAGTGATGAATCAGTCAGGGTAAAGTATAGCACTGATGAAACACACAACTTTCCTCTAGCTCTTTGGTGCTTCCTTCACCCCATTATCATGACCTCAATTCTAACTTACAAATCAGATTAGACCAAAGCATGCACACTGCTACAGATAAGAACCCACAGCACAGGGAATCCAGAGTAGATAAATCCCTTATGGCCAACAAGAAAAGAAGAGATACCAGGAGGATTAGGGGAGGGTGTGGGGAGAATGGGAAAACTGATCACAAGGATCAACTAGAACCCCCTCCCAGGAGGATGAATAATGGAAAAGTGGATGAGGGGCAATGGAGGATAATGTAAGACATGGAAAAAATAATCTATAGCTTATCAAGGGTTCGTGAGGGAGGGCAGGTGGGAGAGGGAGGAGGAAGAAATGGGGAGCTGATATCAGGGGCTCAAGTGGGAAGAGAATGCTTTGAAAACGATGATGGTGGTATATGTGCAAATGTGCTTGACACATTGGAGGAATGTATGGATTGTGATAAGAGATGTAATAATAAAAGTATTTTTTTAAATTATTCTGATGGGAACAACAGAAAGACTTTGAGACGCCTAAGAGTGTGTGTGATAAGTAGCCCTGGGGACGTGAGGCCTAGTTACCAGATTTCCCGTGTGTAAATAACCAGTTGCCTTCAAGTGAATTTCATCTCATGGCAACCCCATATGTGTTACAGTAGAACTGTAATACATACAGTTTTCATTGGCTGATTTTTCAGAAGAAAGTCATCTGAGAGCATAGTGGTTAGTGTTCGGTCGCTTTCTGAAAAATTTGGTGGCTCAATATGACCAGCTATTCTGAGAGAGAGAAAGATGTGACAATTCGCTTCTGTACAGATTGCAGTCTTGGAAATGATACAGGAAACTTCATAACACATGTAGGTGTCTATAGAGAATAATGGTTTATTTTCTAATAGTTTAGGCTCTTGGGGTGTTAATTCCCTCTATGAGCCTCTACCTAGTTTCTAGTGTCTGCTAATGATCTTGGTCTATTCTTGGCAATTCTGGGTATTCCTTGATGTTTTTTTGCGTCTGTCACTCTTTGGTGTATGTCTTTCCCTGTGTTTGTCTTTGTATCTATTCTCTTCTTTTTATTGATAAGTTTAGGATCCACCCAATATTGGTATGGTTAAAACCCTGTATCTATATATAATCATATTTACAATTATAGGGGTTAGAATTTGAACACATAACTTAGGCACATGCAGTCAAACAAAGGTATGAGATTTCACTATACCTTTCAGCTAATAAAGCAGCCTACTACAATTTCATGGAAGCAGAAAACACCAATCACCCAGGGCAAAGAAGAAAGGACTTGTCACTCAAAGCACAGCAAGCTGCATGAGCTTTGGGTTTTCCCAGGTGTACATTGTGCACACAGGGGTTTGCATCATAGATTCACAAGCCCGTGATTCCAAACCCTAACCTTTTTAGAGTGAGCTGCAGGCAAATTGTCCATCCTTCCCCCCAGAGGAAGCATTGTCATTTTCAGACTAGACAATGAATAAATCTGTCTTCTACTCCAGAAAACGACATCATATCTTACAGGGCGGTTTTCTCCACAAACATTCTTGAAAAGATAGTCTAGAATAATAGCTCTGGTTGGACGATATGCAGAAATATAAGAGGTTTGTGGGAATTTTTCTCCCCAGAAGTCCCAACTTGTTCAAATCCATCCATGCCTCATTCATCTTTTGTTTCTAGTTAATACATTATATCTGTATCATTGTCCTTCTTCCCTCACACTATATTTGTCAGTCAAACAGTGAAAAACTACTGCTCCTTATGAGTATTGAATGGAATGCTCCTTGTAAGATGAATCCTTATTCGGATGCAGCTCAAAGTCTAAAGAGAAATGCTACTGGAGTCACTGTACCCATTCATTCCAACTGAGGATACTTGAACAAAAATAAAAAACTGTTTCAATTCAGTAAATCCAGATGCACAGTGATCCTAAAACTAGGAAGACAATAGACAGCTGTCACAGAGTTTGAAGCAGACTGCCACGTTCTTAGAGTGACATTACTTCTGAACTTCCAACTTGCCAGTCAGTAGCCAAGCACCTTACCACTGTGTCATCAGGATTCCTTCCCTGAGCCAAGTCACTCCAATATTAGTGACAAAGCCTAGACTATCATGGGAGGCTGAAAATTGAATCCATTTCTCCCTGGGATAAAATCAGAGTCCAGCCACAGAAGAAGATAAGGGAAATTAATATTGATGGCAAATAACAGTCTTACAAAGAAGGAAGCAGGAAAAGCTACCAAGGATGAAAGACACACCTTTAGAGCAATTATTTTGCTGTTACAGAACTAACTTTCCCCGAAGTATGAAATGACTGTCCCTATCAAGTGTTAATATGCTCAGAATACCGTCTCAATATAAATTCAGAATAAAATATATTATGGAAATTAATTTATTAATGCAACTACTACAAAGTTTAAAAATTACATCTGTGACTCTAATTTGTGGCTGACTTTTCTTTCTTTCTTTCTCTTTGTACAGTGTCAATTTATACCTTCTACGTTTCCTGGACTTTTGTGGGGTACATCAATTGGTTTTGTAACCAAAAAAAATTAAATTCTTAAATTATAAATAAAAGTAATAGGGGGACATGTGAAGGACCATGTAACTACATGCCAATTTTTCAAGTTAATAAAACTGAAAAAGATGTACTATGTTGGCCAAATAGATAAATTAACAGAGACATTTCATAACAGAAGTTAGGGTGGTGTCAGTCGGAGGACGGAAAAAATATGCCACAGGGTTGTTCCCACGGTGACACTTGCAAAAGGTTTAAAAAGGGCTATCTTGAAGATGAACTTTTACAAGATTTAGAGGAACCGATGGATGACAAAGATATGTAAAACTCCTTAAATAAAATGTATTAACATTAAATAAAATCTATAAAACAAAAATGTTTACAATGTAGAAAAAACATTTTTACACAGATCTTTATTTTTCAACAACAGAATGAAGTTGCTAAGGCATCTTTCCCTCTCTTGACCTGGATCACTTAGATCAAGTAGAGGGACAGAAAACCGCTGCCCACAGAAGTGGCAGAGGGCTCCACACCCAGTCTCGGCTTTGAACCCGTGCCCGGGGTTCTTTCCCTTCCCCTTCCCCATACGTCAGTGGCCTTGCTTGCTGCCCTCCAGCCCCTAGATGGACATGTCGAAGGTTTTCTTCCTCTGGTGGAAAAATATTTCATTCTTCATCACATGGACCCATTTCTCAGATAGTCTGCTCAGGACAGATTACGTAAGTAAGTAAGGTAAAGCAAGGCAACCCTGACACATAAATTTCCTAATTTTAAAATGAGCAGTATCCCATGTTCCGCTCTAATGATTATCTCTTAGTCTGTGTCCAAGTTCCAAATGGGCACAATTAAGTGTCCTGCAATCCTGATTCCTCATCTTCACATTTTCTTGTAAAGTAGAAAAAACAAAAACAAAAAAAAGTTAAGCATACATTTTTCTTGTGTTCTCTGTCTTCAGGCAAGATCTACCTGATATCTACAATGATGTTTCTCATTCCACTTCCTCTTTCGAATCTGGCTTACATTTCATGCGGGTAAGTTTAGGTATATTGCTGTACCCATTTTTTGAATTTTCTTCAGCAAAATTTTACTTGCATGTTTTATTAGTGATATTGTTTGATAATTTCTGTACTCAGTTCCCTTCTTTTTAATGGGCACAAATATCAATCAACACCAGTCTCTACCAAAAAATACCATTTGTTGTATTTTCCACTGATTAGTTGTGATTCATATTTGTGCCCATTTCAAAGAAGGGTGATCCAACAGAACGATGAAATTATTTAACTATATCATTAATAGAACCTGCTAGTAAAATTTTGCTGACGAAAATGTGTTGCAGCAGTACCACACTTAACTGCCAGAGCGTTGGGCACTGAGTCTGGAGGAATGGAGGGGAATTGATGCATTTGGATCCCAGCGTTGGCACGGACTATTGAAAGCACTGTGACCTGACAGATGAACAAACAAGTCTGTCTTGGAGGAAGTACAGCCAGAATGTTCCTTAGAAGGGAGGAGGAAAACACTTTGTCATGCATACTTTGGACATGTTATCAGAAGAGATAAGTCCTTGAAAGGGACATCATGCTTGATAAAATAGAGGGTCATCAAAACAGAGGAAGACCGATTGACAAAATAGCTACAAGAAAAGGCTCAAACAAAATAATTGTAAGGATAACTGAAGACTGGGCAATTTTATTGTGCTATATTTAGGGTGTCTATGATTTGGAACCCATTCAATGCCATCTAACAACCACCTAAATTGCTTGGCATCAACTAGTGAATGCTTCCCGTGCTGCATCAGTTTGTTGAAACATTTCAATTGGGATCCGGTTAATTCCTGGAGCCTTATTTTTGTTAAAGTGTTCAGTGCAAGTTGGATTTCTTGTACTGGTACTGATAATCCCACTTCTTGATTACATGCTACCTCCTGAAATAGTTGAATGGCAATTAATTCTTTCTAGCACAGTAACTATTCCTGCAAGTTTTTCCCCATAGGATCCTTCAATACATCAACTTGAGTCTTAAATTTTTCTTCATTTCTTTCTCCTTGAGAAATCCCAAGTTTGCTTTGATTTTCTAACTCCCTGACTTTTCACATTTCATTAAAATACTTTACTTTGACTTCTCGAGCCACACTTTGAAATGTCCTGTTCATCTCGTTCCCTTCATCAGTTCTTCCATTCACGTAGCTGCTCTACATTCAAGAATATTTTTTTCAGAATATCTTCAGACACCCATTTTGGTAAGCACCTTCTTATCTTTGTAATGACTCTTTCTTTTTCCTGTATGATCCTTGATATCATCCTACACCTTGTCTGCTCTTTGATCATTAGAATCCAATTCATCAAATCTGTTCTTCTGATGGCTTCTAAATTCAGGTGAAGGATACTCAAGGTGGTAATTTGACTCTCATGGACTTATTTTAATTTTCTCCAGTTTCAACCTGAAATTGCATAAGAGCAATCAATGGTCAGTCCTGTAGTTTGCTGTGATGATATTGAGCTTTTCCATCATCCCTTTCCAGAGATGTAGGCAAGGTCCACATATATAGTTGCCATCAATGTTATTGAAAAATATACCAGTAATGAATAAATCCTTGGGCTGGCAAAATCCTAAATTGGTATCTCGAGCACTGTTTCTATCACAGAAGTTATACTTTCTAAGTATTTATCTGTCTTTGTTTTCAACATTCACATTCTGATCAATAATAATTATCAACTCATCTTTATTGCACATTTGATCAATTTAAGCCTGCAGAAATTGGTAGAAACATTCAATTTATCCATCTTTAACTTTAGTGGTAGGTAAGAAAATTTGAATAATTGTATCAACTGGCCTTCATTGGACATTATTCTAACACAGACAGTATTGTACTTCAAGACAGATCTTGAAATGTTCTTTTTAAAATGATTGCAACTGCCTCCCTCTTCAACTCCCAGCAAACAGATCAAGTGATTTTCCAATTAAAAATTACCATCATGCATCCATTTGAACTCACTACATCTGACAATTTTCCTAGATTCATGCTTTATACATTGGAGTTTTTAATCAATGGTTGCAGCTATTTAATACCATTTTTGTTTGGTCTACATCAGAAAATTAAGATCTGGAGAGCTTTACCCCACCTACATCATATATACACTTTACTTTGAGAAAGGACCCCTCCCCAGTAGCGTTTGGGATGCCATCCCACCTGAGGGGCTTGTCATCTGCTGTTATCTCAGATGGTGCTCCACTGCTTGTATATGATTCTTACTGGCTAATTTTGGCAAAGAATATTGCCAAATCCTCCTTTCTACTCTCTAGTAGTCTTGAAACGCTACTGAAATCTGCCCAACATGAGTGATCCTATTTGAAATACTGGTTTCATAACTTACAGCATCACAGTAATGTACATGTCACCACAGTCAAACAAGCTGATTGTTCCAGTATCTGAACAACATATAAGCCAAGAAAGTACAATAAACTGACAGATAATGGCTTGACGTTTTCAGATTTTATAAAGCCACAATCAAATTGTCAACATCCTTTCCCACCCAGCTCAAAAACGACTGGTTGCTAGGTTGTCATTGCAAAATATATTTCACATTTCCTCTTTCCACACAAATGTGCCATCAAATCAACCTGTCTATTCAGAAGCACTGCTTTCTTCAT
This sequence comes from Echinops telfairi, assembly GCF_000313985.2. NCBI lineage: Eukaryota > Metazoa > Chordata > Mammalia > Afrosoricida > Tenrecidae > Echinops > Echinops telfairi. The sequence continues at coordinate 18,108,750 of NW_022111372.1, forward strand.
CTCCTCTTTTTATTCATCAAGTATTTACTGAGTACTGATCCAACTAGTGCTAGGTGCTCGATGTTGGAGCATAAAGATAAATGAGTATCAAATGCTTTATACATTGGTTAAAAACATCCTTTCCCATGGTGGTTAAAAAAAAAAAAAAGATGAACACAAATACCAGAAAGACCTACACGCCATTTAACTTGATACTGGAGCCCCTCTAAGATCTGTGTATTCCTTATATTCCCACCCCTCACTTCCACATCCAAATTTAAGGAGAACGAAGCTCACCTTTTTCTTGAATATGTTATGTATTACAACAACTCTTTTAACTGTGAATGATGTAAACAAAAGCCAAACTCACTTTAACATCAGAAAGCATGCGCAGCTCCCGGGGCGGGAGCTGCTGAGGAGCGTGGCCAGCTGCCATCAAGTGGGCCCCTGACTCCTGAACCATCCTGCTGGTACAGCATAAAAGATGCAAGATAAAAATACAGGAACTAAGATCCTTTCTCCCTTCATTTGCCAGCTCTGCATATTATTAATTGCTTTCTTCCTGCAGGAAGCTTCTCTCCCTCTACAGGAATATGTTTCCAGCAACCCCGTTCCACCTCCTGCCAAATGAGAGCAACATTTCTCTATCCAGATGGATGTGTTAACTGGTATACCAGTTAGTGAGACCGCACGGTAATCCCTTGGTTACTATTTCTTCGGAAAAGATCTTGGTGGCACCTGGACAGAAAGCGCACGGGGGAGCGAAGATCTGAACGGAAGGGGTGCTGAGGTCCATAACCGGAAGAAGGAAGCGGCGAGTGTTCTGAGAACAATTCACTAGAATCACAAACACTTGACAACTATTATGCTATATAAATGCTGAGTTAAGTGGAACACGATACCTTCGCCCGTAATGACTCGCATTATGTCTACTTTAGCAAAGTCTGGAAAGTGATAGAAAATAGATTGAACACCTATTCCAGGGATAAAAGGTACTAAGTACGATTGCATATTGTTTTCATTCTTGTTAAAAATCACTTCTATCAGAAGAGTGGTACGTTTTCCCTTTAGTCTCTTTCCTCTAGATTCTGGCATGTAAACTATGCTTGCCTCAGATAGTTTGTAAATAAGAGATCCTGCTCTTTTTTATATTGCCCTAGACTCCCAGAGTTGAGAAATGACAAATGCTTCCAGGATTTTTTCCTTGTTAAAATCTCAAAATATTGTGTCAAAGAAACCTAGTTTGGGATCCACCCTTGCAGACCACAGGTTCTTTTCTATGAAGGTCAAGAAGAGGTAGTTGGTGGTAGATGAAGGACATAATGTAAGGGGAAAAATGGATGGGTGACAGACTGTTTTCCGGTCACCCACCAGCTTAGAGCAATCACAACTTCTCTCCACCATTAAGCTATCTGCTTTCCTCTCCTATGTAGATCCGCTACCACTATGTCGGACATGAGCACAGACATGCTCATGATTTCCCTGGAACACATCCTAACATGAATTGTTACCTCCTTCGGCAACAAGGTGCCTTACCTTTCTCTCCCCATCATTGCATAATATAGGCAGCCAAGAAGCAGGCCTGGAGCCATTACTTCATAATACCTACATGTATTTGCTCCACTTTGCACATTAAAATTACATAATCTTGAGAATAGGGGCCCTGGGTGATGAGAGGGATTAATACACTCTGCGAAGTGAAAGACTGGAAATTCCAATCCATCCACGGATGCCTAAGAAGAAAGGCTGTTGATCTCGGTAAAAAGACAAAAGGGGGGGTACATTTAAAACCTAGTGGCAACTGACTGGAAATGAGAATAAAGAGAAAGAAAACAGGTAAGATTTAGAGTGAAAGGGGCATGTTCTTTTTCACCTCCATTTCTAGGTGTCCTGTCATCTTCCACCCCATATCAGACTTTGGCCTACATAACCTGTAATGACTGCATTTCTTATCCTCTAATTATAAATGCTCACCTCTTAGTCTCTCACTGATTATATTCTCTACCCATTCAAAATCAGACAGACCTAGATCGGAGACTATTGAACTCCATGTGTTGTAGTTGGAAGATTTGGAAGGAGGCCCAGTATTCATGGAACTGGCAGTATTAGCACAGTTCTGGAATGTTTTCTTTTGCAGAATAGCCATAATGCTTTAGAACCACCTTAAATCTAATCCAATGCGTTGTTCCACAAAAGCTATGTCTAATATTGAACACTCTGGGTGAAAAATACCAACATAGGACTATGGTGCACAAATGCAGTTGTAATTCACAAGAGAATAAAGTCAACATTGTTCCAGTACAAATTAGGCCATCCTGGTGCCAGGGCTTTAAGAATTGGAGTGTTCTAGGTGGCCGCCACAAATCCTTGACCAGCATCTTCCAGTTAGTCAGTCAGTGCCAAGAACAGAGGGCAAAACACTCAGAAACAGGAAAATGGAAAAAGTTGTTGTTTCTCCCCTCCCCCCCGGCCCCCCCCCCAAAAAAAGAGGATGAAACAAGGAATACAGGTCACAGCTGGGAGAAATGAAGCTGAAGGTGGAGAAAGCGTGGAGCTGAATCACAGGCCAAGGAACAAATGCCAGGGCACAAGGCAGGAAGCATGAGTCAGCCGTCTTTAGGGTAAGAAGCAAGGACAACTCTTCCACAAAAGAGCTGCCTTTTCAAGACTCCTGGCCTGTGCGTGCTGGTGCCCTCATCTCTTCGGGGAGAAGTCACCAAGGACTGCTTGAGGGCCTGGTACTGGACACTTGAGAGTGATGTGCTTACAGAGCTCCAGTGAAAGCAGCTTTACAAGAACACAGATCCCATCCAAAAGAAATGAGAAAGGTTCTTCTAGAACAGTGGTGTGACCGTTAGGCTGCTAATCAAAGGGTTGATGAGCCAAAGCCACTCAGGAGCTCTGTGGGAAAAAAGACCTACCAATTTGCCTCCATAATATTGGAAGTCCAGACGACACTGGCAGGCAGTTCAACTTTGGTCCATGAGGTTGTTATGCATCCGAATCTACTTGATGTCACGCAACAGCAATTCATGCAATGCAGAAGTTTAAAAGGCCGACAGGCCCAGATTACAAAGAACTCGACTTGCAGGCTGAGCAGTTTGGTAATGAGTTTAGACACTAAATTGCCTTTGGAAGATAGAATGGCAAAATGTAAACAGAAGTTATGCATAAAAGAAAAAATTCACTACTGTACGCTGAACTCTGATATCAGACACTCTGTCTGGTTCAATCGTTGCACTCCCTCCCTCCCTGCCATCGAGCCCTTGCTGATTCAGAGACCCGATGGGGCAGGATAGAAGAGCCCTGGGGGGTTTCCAAGATGAGCTGTTTAAGTGAGTATATCTCAAAATCATCATATCACCTAGCAGAGTCCATAGTCTGCAAAAATGGTGTGATAACGTACAACTGAAACCGTTAGTAAAGAAAGGAATGCCTTTTGCAGTTTCGCACACTCTGCTCAAGTCCCTCATGTTCACTTGTGTGTGTGTGTGTGTGTGTGTGTGTATCCCAACAAACTAGAAAACCTAAGTAAATAGTAGTTAATGGATTGTTTTACTTCAAAATAATTATCATTTTAATCTCGAGGAATCAAGTGGATTTGCATCCTTCTCTTGAATAATTTGACCCTGCACGATGTGTTCTCCAAGAATCTATTGAAGTCACTCCGGAAGATAATGTTAATTGGAACATCAGTTGGGAGATTCTGTTTTTGTTTACTGGTTTGTCTCCAAAACGCCACACAATTAGTTTGACTGGTTCTGTTCACTGAATGAGAGAGTTTGAAATGAAGTAGCTCTATCTCCAAATGGCCAAATTCTGCCTAAGAAATTGTTCCTTGCATGATACACAAAATGGCTTCAGAAGAGACTAGCACCTTGCTTTCAGGATTCTGAAGGGATGTCAGGACTTTTCAGTGCTTTGTGGGAATGATCTTCAAATTCTGTTGGGGTAAAAAAGCAAAGAAGCCAAAGTTCTAAAAACTGCTTCAACTTAGATGGCCATGTAACTTTCTTTGTGTCTCTAATTCAATCAGTATATCGGCATGGACTCAAGAAGAAGAACCTTGGGATAAACCTTTTTTTTTTTAACCTTTATCACAAATGAGTGGTGTGCTGTTCCACAGGAGGGCAGTGGCACTTCAGTGGTCCCCTTCTCACTTTTCATTCAGGATATCTGGGCTCCCTTCCTGGCCAGTGCATTCATGCCTAGCCGCCAACCTTCCGTGAGTGGATGCTTATGTGTGTCTACGATGCTGAAGAGATTTCACCACAACTCCCAGACCAGCATGGACTAGGATTAAAGGCATGGTGACTGAATGACAAAATTCAGCCATTGAAAATCCTATGGATCCCAGGCACCTGCTCTCTAACCCATCATGGGGATAGTACAGGATCCGGGGCATTTAATTCAGTTGTGCTTGGTAAGGGTCTGGCTCTATGACAAGTTACAATACATTTGCCAATCAGGTGTGCCACTTACTTCTCTTCCTCTGCAGGGAGTCAAGAGGTGAAAGCGCTCTGAACACCGTTTAGCTCCATGTGCAAACAAGTGGGTATAAACTAACATATTGTAGTTTAAAGAATATATGTAGTCTCTTTATTCAATTGGGTAGCTTAGTCATCGAAATAGTTTATTTCCTTAAAAATACTTTTTATACCTGTATTTGCATTAAATCAAGCTCCTGAGAAAAATATAAAGAAATGTAATTCCAAACTGCCATAGATTTGTCATTTAACTTAGTATCACATCACGAAGACCCATCTAGGTTTTACACTGGGATGCCGAGTCCATCCCAACATAATGCCTCTAAACCTGGAAGATAGAGGAATACTCGTCATCCCCATCCTATCTCACGGTTGTGTACGAGGAACACTGGTATCACAGGGAGTAAGCACCTGAATGCTAAACAAAAGGGCAGTGATTTAACTCACCGATTTTTCTACAGGAGAAAGATGTGCTAGCCTGCTTCTGCAAAGGTTTAGAGCCCTGGAAGCTTGTGGGAGCATATCTACTCTGCTCTGGTGTATGTGGAACTGAGGTAAAATACAGACCAATCAGCAATACAGAGGTTGCTTTTGGTTTGGTTTTTTGGTTTTGTTTCTAAGCTTGTGGATCCACTGCATCCTATAAACATCTTATCTAACTGATTCACTCCCTCTGGTAGCTTTAATTTTTGTCTACCACAACCCTCTATAAAACGGTGACTCTAACCTAAAACGATAGCGCTGGATATAATGTCTGTGGTACATAATTGACCTAAACACAAATCCTGAGCATCGCATGTTATCGTGCAAATTAAAAGTATGTCGTTGACGTACATACACTGTCAATAAATCAAACACATGAAATTTTGGATTCCTTCTACATTTCCCACTTGACCTTTGTTTCATTTAGAAATTCCCAAATTCTGAATTCAGCTTGCTAAGGGCTTCAATCTGAATATGGTTTCATCAATAAATCATTATAGAAATGGTAAAACATCACAGCCTGAACTTTGAAAATAAGTGTTAAAAGGACAGGCTACTCACCATGTTGTGTTACCTAATTTCTAAGAAAATGAGTGAGACTTGGTTTTTGCTCGCTTCTTTTTCTGTTTTATTTATTTATTATTATTATTGCTTTCGTAGACATAGACTTTCAGAAAGAAAACCCTTCAATACTTAGGTCAAGAACTTCAAACAAACTGAGTAATATATCAAAACATAGTTTGAAACTTGGAAGTGACTGAAAGAGTAACTGCCAAACAAGCTTGAATCAGAGTTTAATCTATACAAGTTCTAAAGCTAAGAGAGTAAAATAAAACCAGAATATACAAATATTTTGCAAACACAACCTAGACATTTCATCTGGTGCAAGTCCTTGATTTATACACTATTATAAACAATTGGACAAAGCAATCGACTACTGGATCTTCTTCAAAAGAATGATGCAAATAGCAGGAAGAAAACTAATAAGCAACAGCTGCAAGCAGGAGCATTCTGTGTGACCGGCTGTGAGGACAGCGTGTGCTGTTTTGTTTATTATGCATGTACCCCTGCACAGGCAGGATTTGTATCTGTAATAATAAAAAAACACAATAAAAAAAATCGCCAACACAAAAGACTCTCGGTTTATTTTAATCATTATAATCTTAACAGAAGTTAGGCAAGTGCTCAGGGTTTATATATATACTTTGTTACATATATATGTGATAATGTTTGTGGAAAAAATTCATTACTTTCAATTCTATTTTCCATGAACTTTTAAAGGCTAGATATGTATATTTACATTCATGCATATAGTATATATGTATATTCATATGTGTAATATATATATATTAACCTTTAGCACCACACCCAATTTCTTTCTCTAGTTTCAAGGAATTCATAGTTCAACTAATTTTTAAAAAGATAAAAACATATTCATAGATTGGTTTGACATTGATATACAGAATAGTCTTACTAACGTATTTAATATAAAATCCACTGCCTTCCCAAATCACTCTTGACCCTATGGGTATAGTAGTTAAGCACTTGACTGTTAATTGAAAGGTTGGTGCTATGAACTGACAAGCTTCAATTGTTGGTAAGAAAAGGTAAAGCTATCTGGTCCTATAAAGATTTATAGCCTTGGGAACCCCAAGGAGCAGTTCTACTGTGCCCTATAGGGTCATTATGAATCTGAATCGACTCAATGACAATGGGTATAATGGCTAATATACCCATTCAATGATTTACATGTCTTTCATTCAACAAAGAAACATATACCACTTTATTTGCCTACTGAGGTAGATAAGAAGCCGGGGAAGAAACATATTGCTCTGAGAAATTCAAAGTCAATCATATAAAATAGATATGTAGATATAGTCTGATATAATGCAATAACTATCAAGTACATACCTTATTTATTTTTTCTTCAAATAAACAGGCCTTCTATGATTGTTAGGAAAAAGTTCCTTCCCCATTCTCTACATATATTTTTATAAATATACTATACTATTTTTTACAGTAATGGTAAAAAAGAATCAGTATAATATACAAAAACTCCTTATGAGTTGGCCAAAACTCCTTGTGATTGATTGGCCAAAAATGCACAAGCTCTTGTTATTTGGGAAAATGGAGGTGTGGGTGTTGAAAACCAAGGTTTTGTTCTATGTGTGCCAAACACAAGGCCAAAAGCTTGTATAGCAACAGTGAAGCTGACTGATTCTGCCTGAGAAGCTGGAAAGGTTTTCAAAGAGGAAGTGGTGTTTGACTTGGGTTTTAAGAACTTGTCAAGAGCAGGCTAGTCTGGTAACAGACAAGATCATTTGCGGAAGAACCACTAAAAATGTGTACAATAATCATTCATGTCCTATCTGAAGATCTCGTTATGTGGAATTCTAGTGTAGATGGATTTACTCTGTATATTATATTCTCAGTAGTATGCTGGTTTCCATCCATATGAATGTAAGCTTCTTCCTGCTGCAGATAATTAAAGAAATTGAAAACTAGAAGTTGGGGAAGGAAACAGCAATAATCATAAGGCAGAGAAGAGGCTTTTGCAATGAAATTGTTAAAAAACCTCATTGCTATCAAGTTGATTCCAACTCATAGTGGCCCAGTAGAACAGGTGGAACCAACCTTATGGATTTCTGAGACTGTGATTCTGTGGGGGAGTAGAAAGCCTTGTATTTTTCCCACTAAGCGGCTGGTGGTTTCCAACTGCTGACCTTGTAGTTGGCAGCCAATCCACAACCACTAGGCCACCAGGTCTTAAGGGATGTTTTTGTTTGTTTGGTTGGTTTGTAACCAACTTTTGCAATTGAGCATTCTTCTTTAAGAGTAGAAACATCCCTGAGAATATGGGTGTTGTGAGTTTCTGTGTATTGGATTCTAACTCAAGAAGACCCAATGTGTACAGAGCGAAAGTGCTCCCTCGACTTGTCAAGACGGTGACCTTTTGGAAGGAAGTTGGCTGATATGTCAGGTCCCTCGGGATGGAATGACGCAGGCAACTTTGGGGTCAGTAGCGCAACACTTAGACATTTGTACCAACAAGTGACCCCCAAGTTTATGGATAGTGAAATTTGAATCAGCACCACTCAGCTCTACGTGGAAGAGAACTTGAAAAATATAAACTGTTCCAAGCTTGTTTTCCAACCTATGAATCCAATGGAACTACATGATCTTGCGCTACCCATACCTACTTCCAAGGCCACATCCATGCCAAGGCCTACCACAATATCTTATGAATAATGCACAATCCCTTATGAATATGTAGAATTTCCTCCAAATAACTTATGGATATGCCTAATTTCTTTGTTCTCAACCCTTCTATAAAAAGTCCCTTTTCACCTTTCTTGGAGAGGCAGTGAATAAATCTTCTTGTGTGCATATTTTATAATCCAAATGCCATCTCTGAATATTCTCCTCAAACATGGACAAGGACTTGTTGAGCATGGGGTGTAACAAAAGCTGTGGGTTTCAGGAGAAGGAGGTCACCCAAACTATGGTGACTTGGTTCAGTAGGGATCCAAGGTAGGAAGTGCCCCACTCTCACTCTCCCATATCCCCATCGTCGTTTTTCCAGGCCTTCCCATTGGCCAAAGGCCACTGGAAGCAAGAGAACAAGGACAATGTTTATGCCACCCATGCTGTTCAGCCACTGGGTTAGAAGAGGAAGAAAAAAAGTAAAGAATAGAAGGGGCAAACGGGTCTTATCTAGCACAAAATTCCATGAAGGTCAAGACTATGTGTGCCTCACTGGCTATTGATTGTGAAGTCTAACAAATACCCAATACCCACTGCCATCAGGTCAATCTGTACTCCTGGCACTCACATTAAGAATTTACTCGATAAAGGACTAAATTATGCAAATTATGCCTGGACATCCTGATTTATTTCATAAACATTTATTGAGCAACTACTATTACCACAACACTGCCTGCCACAAAGACACCAATCATTTGAGACAAGTTGAATTTGAGTAATCAAGATTTTTAATATACTAAAAGGGAAACAGATGGGTTGGCATGTCCCTCAAAAAAGAAAGAAAAGAAAAAAAAATCTATCTCCTGAGGAGAGAGGAAAAAGTGCTTTTAAAAGATCCTTGGGGAAAGACGAGGAGGGGCACGCAGTCCTCTGGGTGTATGCTTACCTTCTTTCAGCTGCTTGGCTTTCTCACCTTGCCCAGCTCCCATCAGCATGACTCTCCCACAGACACTTTCCAACACAGACACTGATTCTTGCTTCACTGACGGTTACTTATGAAAGCGAATTTACTGTTTGTTTGTTTTATCTTGCAGGTGTTACAAGAGACATGGTCGTTTTTCTTCAGGGTCCTTGGGGTGAGGGCTGGTTACTAATTACTTCAAGGGAAATAATGGACTAGGTTAGCATTATTCCAAAATGTGGTTGTCACACTATGAACTGGAGCCAACTGCACAGCACCTAAGATCAACAATGCATAAAAGTGGAGCTACAGTTAGTATATCTCCTCTCCTTACCCACTGGCTGCCAGTAGGCTAATTCTGACTCATAGAAACTCTGTAAGACAGAATAGAACCATTCTAGACAATTCCCAAAGTTGTAAATCTTTAAGGAAACAGTGCTTCACCTTGTTCCCATGGATTGGCTAATGGATTTGAACTGCCAACCATTCAATGAGCGACTCAACACTTAACCCACTGTCACCAGGGTTTCCCAACCCCCTAGGGGTCACAAACTCTATTCGAGAAAATGAATACTTTAAAAATTAGGGAGGCAGAATAATAAGTGAAACTGATTCAAAGAGATCTGTACCAGAAAGGCAGGTTATCTGAAATAGTTAAAGATTATTTGCCAACCTGGCCAATAAATGTGGGGTTAATTGAAGGGCAGAGAGATAAATGGCTCAGTGAGCCTCGCCTTTCTAGTTCTTGGGTCTCTTGCTTTCTGATGGGCGGAACAGGGTGCAGCTGCCTTAGCCAGTTCCCTGCTTCAGCTGGCAAGGTTCAGCTCTTGCAAGACATCCCTGAGGAGAAGCTACATGGACCTACCTGGATTCAGCTCTGGGTGCTGGAGCAGCCGTGTGGAGACCCCTGCCAGCACTGAGATTCGGCTTTCCTCCTGCAGTCGACATCATAGTATGTGTTTTGTGAGATAGAGGAGGACTTTGTGGATAGGTGTTCAACATATGGGCTAATGTTGGACTTGTGGGCTTGGAGAGGACTGGGTTGTGATGTTTTCTTAATGTGTACTTACCCTTTATATAAAACTCTCTTTTGCATATGCGTTTCTGTGGATTTGTTTCTCTAATGTACCCAGAATAGCGCATTATTAAAGTTGGGTAATTCTTGGATCAGAATCAAGTTCTAATCTTAAGACTAGAACTCAGGTTCAGCGTTATAGGCTCCAGGGAGAACAACAAGGTAGGTCTCTGAAAGTTCCTGGAGAGTAATTCAGTCATGCAGAACAGAAGAATCTCACTGTGGTGGCTCAACAGTGCCGGGGGGGGGGGGGGGGGGGGGGGGGGGGGGGGTAGGTAGAATGGAATAATTTTCATTTTATGGACAATGAGGAATTTCAAGGGAGAAAAGTTGTGACTTCTGAGATGACATAATGAGTAGGTCATAGTCAAGAGCCAAAACAGATTTTTACTTCTATGCAGTGTACTGCCTTTCCAAGTTAAGGTCTTAACCAAAAGACAAAAAACAAAATGGACCTAATTTATGAGCTGAGAAAGCATGATCAGAGTTTCGATCTCTAAATTAAAACAAGACCAGCTAGCATATCACATGTGGTTGCTGTTATTAGCTATCAAGTGGGCCTTTATTCATGGCCACCCTGTGCACAACTGAGCAAAATGCTACCTGGTCCAACACTCTGTCTGTTTTGATTGCAGTTCAGACTATTGTAATACATATGGGGTTACTGAGTGGTTTCCAGAAGTGGATCCCAGACCTTTCTTTTTAGCACATCATAGTCTGGAAAATTCACGGAAATTTTTGTAGCATCATAGCCACCAGCAGATGGGGTAATGGTGGCTGTGCCTAAGATGCAATGGGGATAAATCCAACCCAGGTCTCCTGCCTGGAAGGTGAGGATTCTACCACTGGACTCCGAATGTACCATCACACCCACAGCACTGAACTGTTCACATTAGGAGAAACACCAGGCCTTTGAGGTTTGGGATTTGAGTGAGTCCACATTCAGAGGTAGGTGGTTATGGCAGAGAATAAGAAATGTCATTATAAACATATAGAAATTTAGGACAGTCAGCATAGTCTGAATATTACAAAAGCATATATTTTCTATGAATAACAAGCCTTTTTTTGTTCCATTGTCGTCTGTCCTCCCTGAGCTGTTGGAAAACAATGAGACCAATTCTCATGGCCTGGGTTCACTCATGCATTTCTCTTGAGTGGGTGGGTCTGATTTCCTTCATTCTAATGTGGTTGCTAGTAAGTGCCATCGGGTAGGTTCTGGCAACTCTGTGTACAATAGGATGAAATACCTCTCAGTTCTACGCCATCGGCACAATTGTTCTTATGTTTGAGACCTTGGTTGGCAATTACTGTGTCAATCTACCTTGTTAAGGGTCTTCCTCTTTTTTTTTTTTGCTACCTACCTTCTACCTTACCAAGCATGATGTCGTTCTCCAAGGACTGGCTTCTCCTCAGCTCCAAAAGTACATGAGATAAAGTCTCAACTTTCTTGCCTCTAAGGAGCATTCTTGCTGTACAGATATTATTCTTTTGGCAGTGCATGGTACTTTCAATGCTCTCACCATACTTCAAATGCATCCATTTTCTTTAGTCTTCCTTATTTAGTGTCCAAATTTCACATGCATATGAATCAATGGAAAATATCATGGCTTGGTTCAGGTGTACCTTAGTTCTCAAGGTAACATCCTTGATTTCCAACCCTTTGATGAAGTCTTGTGTAGCAGATTTGCAACCCATTTGATGGGATCTCATGTAGCAAATGCCATGCATCATTTGATCTCTTGACTGCTGCCTCCATGAGCCTCGATTATGGATTAAAGAAAAACAAAATCCTTGACAATTCAAATCTTTTCACTGTTTATAATGCTGTTTATATTGATTCAGTTGTGTCCTAATATATCAGTTTTTAAAGGTTATGGAGAATAGACTGTCAGGTTCTCAACATCAAGTTGGAAAAGCTGAATCAAATGCCCGTCAAGGAAATCATGACTAAGCCAAGTAATGTAATAGAGGCACTCACACAATGTGTCATCTATACAACAAACAATATGCAATATTGTGGCTCTCTAACATATTAAATGACCTCTCATTTCTTCTACTTTTCTTCTCCCTGCACATGTAAACATGCACACCAATCACCTATCAATTCTAACTATGTATTGAGATTAGAAAGAAATTTATGTATTTTTTGACATTTTTATATGCATATACAAAAGCATTTGTGAGCATAAGTCTTACCTTTATGGCTCCCCAGGCAAAAGAAACTCCTTACTGATAAACTGGTCCCTGATACTGACATCAAAAAGAAAGGGAGCCACAAGAAAGACTTAGGCTTGTCCTTTGGGAAAGCCAACAAGAATGAGTGATAAAATAAAATAAGGCCTGCATGTATTTAAGGAACCCTTTTCCTACTTTCTTGCTGCTAGCACATATTGCTTTCAAGATCAAAAATACAATTTTTAATACGTTTTTGAAGAACAGCATGAAGGACTTTCTTTTCAATTACTACCACCCCACCCCACCCCACCCCGCTGTTCCTGCTTTGCTGTTGCTCTTGTCAGCTGCTGTCAATTTGACCCAGACAAACGGAGCAGAATACTGGCCAGGTTTGCACTATTCCTTTTCTAAGTAACATATGAGATCATTGTGATCCATACGGTTTTATTGGTTGATTTTCAGACGATCAGCAGACTTTTCTTTCTAGTCTGGGATAGTCCAGGAGCTCTACTGAAACATCTTCAGCATCATAGAAACACCTGAGGTGGTGGCTGCGCATGATGTTCACTTATCAGAAATCGAATTTGGCTCTCCTCCTTGAAAGGTGGAATCTACCCCTGAAGCCCAGGTGCCTCGCTTTCTTCTTGCTTGATACGGTTGTTGTTAGAGATCATGAACAGAGGCAAACTACCTCACCGGATTTTCTAGTGTATCATTTTCATGGGCCCAAACACAACAACTGTGAGGATGGCGAAGGACCCAGTGGTGCTTCATTCTGTGGTTCATAGAATCCCTCTGATTGGAGCTGCCTTTAGCTGCCCAGCAACACCGATCTCTATGGGAGCAGAGGGCCAGCTCTTTCTCTTGTTGAGACACTAGATGGGTTTGAACCACCAACCTTTCAGTTAGCACCCAAGTTCTTACCCACTGTGCCGTCACAGATCCTTTTTGCTTAGATGCTTCCAAATAGTCATGAAGGGCTCATATTACAGAATGTTAGTGCCCTCCAGACATAGAAATGATCCAGAGCTTTATTGGCTTAATGTGCTTTTTTCTGAAGAATGTTTCATTCAAAACAACAGAATCCAATGGATAGCATGACTTTTCATCAGTTAACTCCTTCTGGAAGGCTCAGTATCAACTCTCCTAGGCCCCTTGACTGCCCAGTTGTCCTCACTTGCAATGGCTCCTAAAATGGTTCTGGGTGGTTCCTCCTCCATTTTAGAACTAGTAAAAGAGAGTCACAGAAAGGCGACACGATGGGCATGTGATCACAAAAGTGGGGCACAGCAGATACACATTCCTTCCTGGCTTCCTCATCTCCTAAATATATTCATTTAAACTGTCGGTCTGCAGAATGACTTCCTCAGTACAGAAAATGACACCAAGTAGCTGAAATCTGATTTACTTTCTTTCATTTCCAGAAATGAAAACGCCTGGTCATGAAACACAGCACCTTTGAAACGGAAATATAATCACAGAATATTTTATTATGACCCACTTACTGATAGGATCAGTTTTATGTGAACTGTTACGAAGCAATGAAATTTCTCGGATTACCATTTGTAAGAGTGCCACCATGTGCGTCAATGGCAGGCAATCCATTTTCCAAACCTACCTTGTTTCCCTAATGACTCAGTCACTCAACGCTTATATTTCAGTCATTGTTTGTATTATAAAAGTAACTAATCCCTAAAGTAAGAACAACAGCATATAGTCTCTATGAAATTCCTAGCTTAAAAATCATTTGAAATGACTTGCTTTCCTAAATATTGCTTCATATTACCTAATGATGACTAGCACTGTACGAAAATATAGAACACATGAGAGAAGATTATGACAACATTGGAATTTGGGAAAATACATGCATTGGAAGGAAAACGATGCCAGTAGGCAAAGAAGATATTCATTTTACAAAGAAAAAAAATGAAGGGAGGGAGGAAGGAAGGAAGGGAGGCAAAAAGGAATATATAAGAGTTTGGCATCTTGTGCCCATTCAATCATATGGCTTCATTTAGCAAACCTGGCAGAGTCTTTATTTTTTCCATTATTATTACTTATGTGTCAGCAGGCATCGTTTGGCCTTCTCTTTCACAGGTTTGATGCTGAGTCAGTACTTGGTATCCAAACCACAAATAAGCTATTTTCCTCTTAGAAAGTACTTACTCAATGACTTCACAAAAGTACATTTATGGTTGGAAAGATTCTAAAAGAAAAGCTTGCTTTTTTCTGTTAGATGTAAAGTTGTATAAGATGTACAGAAAACATTTATGTCAGCAACATTCAAACTGGAACATAAAGAGCTGGCAGGGTTTGGGGACACTGCATTACTCTTATCATCCCATGCCTGGAAGCGAGACTGATGGAGCCAGGTGCAGAGGAGAAAATTGGCACCGGAGGTGAATTCTTAGAGGATACTGACTCCTGGGTGAATTTCCAAGCCTCGGACTTTGCATTCACCAACTTGTCCCAAGATGAAATTGATTCCAGTGGATGCATGCTGTGCCAATAAAGGCATAGCCGTCCTACTAACGGCTGCTGTCCAGTAGACTCTGACACAGAGTGGCCCAATATGTTTCAGCAGAGAACTATCCACCAAGGGTTTTCAGTGGCTGTGGACTCTCAGAAATGGATTCCCAGGGGCCTTTTGGTGGATTCAAACAGCCAACCCATTGGTTTGTAGCCAACCCTGAGTGCTCAAATGTTTGTACCAAGGTATAAATAATACCAATAATAGTCATAATAACAAGAATAATCTAGCCAGTTACTCTGGAGTTAATTTTGACTTTGTCTTTGGAGATAGCCACCACTCTAAGCACTAATGCATTGCTTCCTTTAATTTCACAATAACCCTTTCCTTTCTGTTTTGTGCATGTAGAGAATGAAATTTAGAATGGCTAGGTAATTCATCCAAATTTATAGCAGTAATAGATAATGGGGCAATACCAGAAGGTCGAGGAGCCCTGGGTTGTAGTGGTTACACATCAGGCTGCCAATTGCAAGGCTGTCAGTTTGAAACCACCAACCGTTACTCAGGAAAAAGATGGAACTTGCTACTTCTGTACACAGTTACAGTCTCAGAAACTTACAAGGGCAGTTCTACCCTGTCCCACAGAGTCACTATGAGTTAGTATCAACTCAATCGCACTAGTTGTTTATTTTGTTTTCACTAGTGAATCGGTTTTCATGGGCCCAAACACAACCACTGTGAGGATGGCGGAGGACCCAGTGGTCCTTCCCCACTTATATACCATTTGAAAAAGTTGCCATCAACCTTTGTTTTGTCCTCCACCCTTAACTTCCAACACTTATTCCTGACCAGTACACAATGTCATTCCCATTTTGGAAGTTAAATATATATATTTGGAAGTTAAAATATATATATAAATTTTAAATGAACTTGTTTGCATGTTGAATTTGGTCATCAGTTGGAGATTTCTACTAGAGGGAAAATACAGCATCAACTCCAGCAACACACAGGCAACACCATCCTCAAAGGCGTAAGCAGCTGCTTTTCCAGTTTTACATCTCAAAGCAACCTGTTTCTACATGTTATGAACTGAATCGGAATAAACACGAATATATACTATATACCATTTTAAAAAGTTGTCATCAAGTTCATTCTTACTCATGTTGCTACAAGGTGTCCCAGAGGAAAACTACACATAGGTTTTTTGTTTTTTGGGTTTTTTTATGGCTGTATTCTTCCAGTAGCAGATCACCGGGTTTTCCCCCACAGGGCCACTGGCACCCAAGCACTAACACATTGTGTCACCGGGGTTCATTTATCAGAGCAGGATGTGTCCAAGACTTGACCACGCTGGGTTATAAGGAACAGTAGACACAGGGATAACCCAACATGCACAGATGCCAGGCCACGAGAAGATCACCAAGAACTGAGAAACATTCTTAGAATCCTCCACCAAAACCCACAAAGACAGCCTTCCGCTAGAGCCAGTGCCCTGAATTTGGACTTCCAACCTCCTAAACTGAGAAAATAAATCTCCATTTCTAAGCCAGCCATGGGTAATATTTGTGCTGCAGAAGTACCAATCAGCTAAGGCAATACAGAGCCCACCTTCCAGGGGAAAATTCCCAAGGTCTTCCTATCTCTCAGACTTCATACTCACTACCCCATCTGCTATTTTCCCTATGCCCTTCTTTCTCGTTCTACCTATCAAAACCTGACGAGACTACAATTTTCGTATTGAATGACGCTTCTTCCATGCAGCTCTCTTGCCAGGTGATGTTTGTTGATGCACCATTTCCTGCTGCATACATTGTAGGAGATTCCCCAGTCTTCTTATTCCCTCTGGAATACACACACGTACACGCACACGCACACACACGGACCACATGTTTAAAAGGCACAAAATGTCCTACGATCTCTGTGCTTCCACTGAGGATGTGGCTGACTCGTCCTCTCTCTCCACCCTGAGCTCAACGTGAACTTGAGTCAAGCACAGCCGATGAGGTCACCATGAACTGTTCATTTGTAATAGTTTCCAAAGGATGGAGAGAAAAAAAAGTGTAAAGCATCATTTATGGACTCGATGTAACTGTGAATCCTTATACAAATAAAAACCAAGTGATTTAAGTCAAATGCTGCCAGGAAACAGTTATGTCCAAAAACCCTAAAACAACAGCATAACCAAAGGTATGTGTGTGTAATCTTTTTCAGTGGCATGCTATAACCAAACTTCCAGTACAAAGAGACTGCATTTCTGTAATGGTTTCTTCAGCAAGGACTTTATAACCTTTGGTGAAAGATAATCACAGGGCCTTTGAACTAGATTCAAAAGAATGGCAAAACAGCACTAACCATGAAGAAGAGAGCTTTTAGTACCATATAACCCTTTATGCATCTAGCCTACCAAATGCCATAAAGCAGCAAAAGTTTCTGGAAGCCTCAAGATGGGGTTGTAGGAATTAAATGAAGATTAGGGAGGTAAGGTAGTCTCTGGGGAGTATAAACAATTACTGTACTTAACTGCCAGCTGAAAGATTGGAAGGTCAAGGCCACTCAGAGGTGCCTTGAAAGAAATGCCTGGCAATCATTTCCCTAGAAAGTAGCCATGGGAAACCCTAGGGCACAGCATTTTACTCACACACACATGGGGTTGCCGTGAATCCACATGGACTTACAGCAACTGGGAAAAACGGTAGGGGTAGTGACATTCAAGTGGAGAAGGAAGGTAACTGGGGAAAATAATTGATGTATAGTTGTGCAGATGTACATCTTGGACATAGGACTGTCTGCACTCAACACAGTAGAATTAAGGTTTCAGTGGGCTAAGTCAGTCCAGAATATTTTACACCATTGTCTACATTTTTTCTCTTTCTTCAGAAAGAGACTAAAGTGCAATATTGACTCATTTTCTGTCTAGTGAAGCCATCTCAAGGTTAAAGAAGTTTCCTTGTGATTATCTTCACATGTAAGAGATTGACAAACACGGATGCCACACAGTTATTTCAATCACTCAAGCAGTGTTCTGGCCTTTACCACTTATTTGTGTGAACAGCAGTGCGCCGGGAGGAAAGAGCTAAAATCTGGTCGCAGTGCAGACGTGTTAATCCCAGTGGTTTCTGGTTCAGTGTGAGACAAGGCACTCATGTTGGAGGGAAAGTCTAAAGAGAACCCCAAAACTCACAGAACAGCTCAAACCATCGTGTCCACTAAATGGTGTAATGCAAGCAAAAGAACTTTGTCATTCAAAGCTTTCATATAATTCAGAAATGCAGGTTGTCGTGCTGAAGAGCTATTTAATTTTTATTCCCCAAACAAAAACTTCTAGATATTACAATTTCCATGATCAGAAAACCTAGTTTCATTTTGTGATCTATCTCTTGGCTACTATCATTGATTTTTAACATGTGAGAGACACACTTGGCTGAGGGTTTCCTTTTACACACACTCACATACACACACACACACAAAGACTCTTTAAGAGGTTAGTTTATTTTTATTGTGTACTCATCCTTTGTGAAACTTCATTTTTTCTTAGTTTGTGTGTATGTCCCAATCCCCAAAGTGTGTCCCCCTTAATAGGCCATGCTCTAAAGTACAAACAAACAAAAATTTATCTTTCTGCAGAGATAATAAGCCTCTTTATGTCCTAAAATCTTAAGATACAGGTAGGCTGAAAAGGGAAATGTGTAGAAAGATGAAAGGAAAGACAAGAAGATTGGAAAATAAATAAGAATACACGGTAAAAATGATGGTAAGAAGTTTCATGCACCACCAGCCCTACAGTTTGTCTTACTGTGGCTTTCATGCTACTATGACCCTGACCGTTATCTCACTGATATTTCAATATTAGCAAGGTCACTCATGGTGGCCAGATCAAGCAGAGGTTCCAGACAAAGGCAAAGTAGGAAGAAAGACCTGTGAGTCTACTCCTCAAAGTCAGCCGGTGATAACCCCATGGATACACAGCGCTTTCAAATACCGTGATAAAAGCTGAGCTCTCTAAGGTGGAACTCTTGCTGCCAATGAGCCAATTCTGACTTACAGAGCCCCTACAGGACAGGGTATAACTACCCCTTAGGGTTTCAGAGGCTTTGCCTCTTTATGGGAAGAGATAGGCTCAATTATCTCCAACAGAGCTGCTGATAGGTTTGAACTGCTGACCTTGTGGTTAGTAGCTCAGCATGTTGTCCGCTACACCACCAAGGATCCTCCCTAGGTTGGAAGGCACTCAAAATATGCAGTGGTCCCCAAGTGGACTGGAACATATCAACAATCATGACAATGGTGAGAGACAGGGCAGTATATTTGTTCTGTTACACGAGTACATGGAGTCACTATGAATCAGAGCTGACTCAACAGTAGCTAAGAAAGCAGTTCTCTGGGGGAAAAATGATATTTCAGAGGCTGTAAGTTCCATGTGCAATAAAGCATAATCAGAACCTATTCTTCAGAGGAAAAACTTATCGTTATTTATGCACTTCAAAATGTAAGACACTATAGTAGAGTGTTCAAACAAACACTTGTATCTGTAAGATGCAAACTCTGCTATTGAGTCAACTCTGTATAGGACAGCGTAGAACTATGCCAGGGTTTCTGCGACTCTTTATTCAAGTAGAAAGCCTCATCTTTTCCCGAGAAGCAGTTGGTGGTTTTGAACTACTGGCTTTGGGGTATCAGTCCAACATGTAACCACTATGCCACCAGCACACAAAGAAAGGGACATTGACATAAGGAATGAACTTTTCAACCGAACACGGAAGGTCGGTAGAGTCCCCATAGGGTAATCATGCTGTGAAACAGGGATGCGCTCAATAGTGTGGAGTTTAACTAGCATCCTGAATTTTCTAATGATCCCGGTCCCTCAAAACTGATTTTTAGCTTATGGTGTAGCAAATTAAACTTGGGTTTTCTTACTCACTATTGACCTTAGAATCTTAAATTATAAACAGTGACTAGAGCTGATTCAATAAGAAATATACTCTTATTATGCAAAATATTCAAAAAGTCACTGTTTCCTTCAAATTATATTTAATTCCCTGTGAGCTCTTTGTAAAATGCTGCACAAATAAGCTCAACACAGACCAACATACTATGGATAAAACTAATTCCAGGAGCATTAGGCCTATGAGACTAGTTCTCAACTCTGGTAGCAATTTGGAATCATTCAAGGAATGGATTGGCATGTTCCCACTCCTAGACCAACTATTCAGATGTGCTGAGAGTTGAACTCGGGCATCAGTATTCTGAAAAGCATTTTAAGTGATTGTATAAGTACTTGGTTATAAGGTAGTGTGTTAGGTGAAAGATGGGGGCAGAAATTCTTCCATAGATGGGAATTTAACCTTGAATTACACAATATCCCACTTGTGTGGCTTTGAGGAAATGAATCAACCTCTCTCAGCTTTTTCCCCCCTTATCCTTAAAATGGAAGTGAAAAAGAGGAAGATAAAAATCTTCTCTCTGGGCCTTCTCTGGGGTTGTTTCGGATCACACAACAGAAAGTGCCTGGCCAGTGGTAGTGAGCATTCGATAAGGTGTATTCCTTCTTATTTTTGAATAATTCCTTTTTCATTCTGCCATTGATCTAAGAATTCACCAAGTTATATTCTCTCTCCATTTTGCCAAATACAACTCTCTCCTGAAAGGAAACTAGAGGTTCTTAATTTCCTTGTTTTTGTTAGTTACCATCCAGTGGCCTCTGCTTCTTGGCTTCATGTACAAAAAAAGGAAATGGTGCCCCATCTTCCTGATCACTGATAACTTTGGGCTTATTAATATGGGTATTGTATGGTACCTTCCAACTTAGGGTGCTCTTCTCCCTGCGTTATATAGAGAAATATTCTGTTGTGCCCATGGAGTTTATATAAACTCAAATTTTCAAGTAGATTTCCAAGCCTCTCTTTATAGTCTAGTTGTAAAGGTTTGTTTTCTTTACATTGAGTTGCAATCCATACCAGTGGTTGCCGTCTTTAATTTTCATCAGCAAGAAATCCAAGTCATCCTGGATTTCAGTAAGCAAAGTTGTATGATCTGCACATGGCAGACGTTAGTAAGCTTTCCTCCAACCCTCGTGCTAAGTTCTTCTTCCCATTATCCAGCTTCTTGGGTTATTTGCTCAGCCTATAGACTAAGTAAATATGGTAAAAGGATTCATCATTGACACATACCATTGCTGATTTTAAACCATGTAGTATGGCCTTGTTCTGTCTGAACAATAGCCTCTTGGTCTATGTACAGGTTCTACCTGAACACAATGAAGTGTTCTGGAAGCCCTATTCTTCCCAAAGCTATCCATAGTTTAGTATGGTCCACAGAGTCAAATGCCTTTTCATAGTAAAACACAAGCAAACATCTTCCTGTTTTTCTCTGCTTTAAGCCAAGATCTATCTGATATCAACAATGATATTTTTTGTTCCACATCCTCTTCTGAATCTGGCTTGAATTTATGCAGCACCTGTTAATGTGCTGCTTCAGTTATTTTAAAATTATCTTCCACATAATTTAACCTGCATGTGACATTCACGGTATTGTTTGATAATTTCAGAATTCTCTTGGGTCACCTTTCTTTAGATTGGGTACAAATATGGTCCTCTTTCAGTCAAGTGGCCAGTGCACTGCGGTGAATTGTTTCATAAGGCTCTCTAGTTATAACGTGTGTTACTCCCACTAAGCAACCTTCATTTTCCTTATGAGTCTTGGTAAGAAGGTAAAGGTATGTACTAATTGGATGATATGATTCAGTTGTGAGTGATTTTTAACAAGATTTTGATTGCCTTCCTGCTTTTTATAGTGATCCATCTCACTGCAATAGATACTATTTCACTAACAGCCAGTAGTGAAGTGTGTCCTTTGGGCTCCAAGCTTTGCCATCAGAATAACAGAGGAACTGCAAAAGCAGACGAACTAGGAGACCGAGATGAGCCTGCGCCCAGAGAGCAGGAGCTGAGTACTTCTAGACGGAGGCTAATGGCTGCGTGACTTGTACTTTGGGTATGTATCAACTTCCCTAAGAAAGCTTTGTAACTTTGCGCAAAGCAGAGGCCAGGCCAAGGGATTGGGGGGCCAGAGAAAGGTTTGCTTGTAGTCAAGGCAGAGAAGAATTTGTCCTCACTGGACAACTGTATCCTGAGCATTGTAAAACATTAACTTCAAAAATAAATCCCATAATTGTGAGCTTTGCCTGGAAGTTCTCAGTGGCTATTGCGATGAATTATAGAACCTATCTAAAGAGTAGAGAGTGCTATGTGAGAGAGAGAAACAGAAGTAGAGAGCATTGGGAGAAAGACAGCCAGGTTGCAGTCTTTCAAATTTCTTTGCACGGACTAGTGAATGCTTCCAATGCTTCATCAGCCTGTTGAAACCTATCTATTGGTTATTCTGTTAATTTATGGAACCTTATTTTTGGCTAATGTTTTCAGTGCTGCTTGGACTTCTTCCATCAGTTTCATTGGCTTTTGATCACGTGCTACCATTTGAAATGGAGGAATGACGACCAGTTCTTTTTGGTACAGTGACTGTATGTTTCCCTCCCACAGTCTTTTGATGCTTCCTTAATAATTTAATATTTTTCAATAGAATCTCCATATTCAAACTCAAAACTTGAACTTTGTCTTATATTCGTTTAGCTTGATATATGCTAAACACTTTCTCCCTTTCTTTCACTTTGGAACTAGAAGTCATTGTGTATCTTATTCTAATACTTTACATTGACTTCCGGAGCTGTCCTTTGAAATTTTCTACTTAGCTCATTTACTTTATCATTTCTTCCTAATGCTTTAGCTATGCTATATTCAAGAGAAGTTTTAGAGTCTCTTCAAGCATCCAATTGGTCTTCTCTTAACTTCTTGCCTTTGAATGATCATTTTCCGTTGTGTATGATGTTCTCGGAGTCATCACACAGTTCTTCAGGTCTTCTGTCGTTAGTGTTCAAATTACTGGTCAATTCTGTTCTTAAGATGTTCTTGAAATTCGGGTGGGTGATATTTATCTTCGTTTGGATTTCCTAGACTTGTTTTAATCTTCTTTCATTTCAACCCAAACTTACAAATGAGTCTATTCCATAACTGGTTCCTTGCTCGGTGTAGGTAAATGATATTGTACTTCCTTATACTCTCTTCCACAGATGTTGTCAGTTTTATCCCTGTGTATTTAATCTGATGAAGCCCAAGTGTACAGTTGCTTTTTATGCTGTTGTTAAAGTATTAGCAATGAAAATATCATTGGCCTTGCAAAATTCTATCATGAAAACTCCAGCCTCGTTTCTATTACTAAGGCCAAGTTTCCAACAACTTATCCCTCTGTTTCCAATTTTTGCTTTCAATAATACTCAATAATTATCAATGAGCCTTGATTGTACCTTTGATCAATTTTATACTGAAGAAGCTGGTAGAATTCTTCCATTTCTCTGTCACTAGCTTTAGTGGCTGGGAGTGAAATTTGAATAGTAGTAGCATTAACTGGAATTCCTTATAGGACCAATAGATATTATCCTATCATAAGTAGCATTGTACTTCAAGATAGATCTTGAAATATTCTTTCTGAGGATACATCCAATGCCATTCCTTTTGCATTTCTCTTTTCCCATATAGTAAATCATATGATTATCTGATTCAAACCAATCCATTTCAACTGGGCCCAGGGCCTGGATAGAAATATATGGAAGAGAAAATGGAAGCAATGGAGTGAGCAGAGGTATATGGTTTTTACTATAACACGATTATCTTGGGCTGGAATGAGAGACATATTTAAGATATTCTTAACTTAGGATCCCACACAGACTTTACATTTGGCTTTTTATCCTTCCAACCCTCTACTGTATTGAAAAGAGTACCTTTTCATCTGTATTCCAATTGGATAAAACCACTCCAATGAAATACATTGTCTCTTTCCCTGGAGCCCAATAAACATATAGGCCTTTGTGGGCCATTAAAAGCATAGTAAGAGAGAAAGAACTTCTAAGATAACACTCCCAAGCCTCTCTTGCTCCTTTGTGACGAAGGTGTCTCAGAAGTGTTGTGCTGCACTAAGGTTCATAAAGAAGGACAATTAAAAGCAGGTGTAGCTGAAATGAGAGCGATTGTAGCCCGTGGCTGAGACACAAAGGTCTAAAACACGTATGAGCTACGATGATGGGAAGTCAGCAGGAAAGACCGTGCGAGGACCATTGCAGAAAAGAGCAGAGTGCAGGAAAGAAATCTAAAAGCCTCACATACAACTAAGATGAATCAAGTTACACAAAAATATGGGAAATAATGAAATAACATCAAAATATACTATTCTTCCCTATAGATCGAGAAAAAATTCTATTGTAAAATCTGAGCATGAGTAAGCTTCATATCCTTTGTGCATCTGCACTGTGGGGGCATCGTTTCCTATGCTGCTGCACAGGAACTTTAAAATGGAAAGTGGAAAATGCTGCAGGAGTACATAAAGTGGTCATTTAAACAGGTCTGGATGCTCAGGGAAGCCTGTTAAAAGTAGAAAGTTCACAGGATATATGAAAAGTGTTTGACAGAAGGAACAGATATGAAAAAGCCCCCATATGAAGGAGAAGTAGCTGAGTTTGAGAAGTAAATAAACATAGCATTTTGAAGATGGAGAAAGCCATAATCAAAGTCAAATTATCTGCCAGTGAGTCAATTTCAACTCACAGTGACCCTGGAGAACAAAGGAGAACTGTCACTGGTTATTTCTGAGGCCATGACTCTGTACCAAAGTAGAAAGCCTCATCTTTCTCCCTTGGAGCAATTGGTGAGTTCGTACTTCTGACCATATGAAATGATATCTCACTATGCCTAATAAATAACATTTATTCCAGACTTACAAATATGCAAGGGTCCTTGTGATGCAGTTTTTAAAGCCCTAGCTGCTAACCACAAAATTGCTAGTTCAAGCACACCAGCAGCTCCTCAACAGAAAGATGAGATGGTCCACTTCTTTAAAGATTTATACTCTTCAAAACCCTAAATGCTTCCTTCCCCCCTACTATCATGATCCGAATTCTACCTTGCAAGTCTGGCTAGACCAGAGGGTGTACACTGGTACAGGGAGGAACTGGAAACACAGGGAATCCAGGTGGATGATCCCTTCAGGACCAGTGGTGTGAGTGACGATACTGGGAGGGTGGAGGGAGGGTGGGTTTGAAAGAGGAAACCGATTACAAGGATCTACATGTGACCTCCTCCCTGGGGGACGGACAACACAAAAGTGGGTGAAGGGAGACGTCGGACAGGGCAAGATATGACAAAATAATAGTTTATGAATCAAGGGTTCATGAGGGAGAGGGGAGTGGAGAGGGAGGGGAAAAATGAGGACCTAATGCCAGAGGCTTAAGTGGAGAGCAAATGTTTTGAGAATGATGAGGGCAATGAATGTACAAATGTGCTTTACACAATTAATGTATTTATGGATTGTGATAAGAGTTGTATGAGCCCCTAATAAAACTATTTAAAAAACCCTATGGGGAGTTCTACTTTGTCCTCTCAAGTTGCTATGAGCGAGAATTGATCAGTGTCAGATCCAGATTACCCAATGAATAGCATATGCAAGTACTTTTTGGCAAATACTTACTTGTGCTTATTTCCTAATCACTATAGAACAATTTCTCTTTTTTTTCACATTAAAGACTTTGCTTCTAGATATGGCTGTTATCTGTCTCTCTTCCAACCCCTTAACAGCTACAGAATCAGAGCCTTTATTCAAATTTATAATTACTGACAAGTTTAGAGTACCCAGTAAGCATGAGTTACTTGTGCTTATTAATTTGCTTTGAACAGGTTTGCATACTTTTAAAAACCCATGTGATACTATTTGGAGCATGGTGGCAGAGTGTTTTCCTAGTTGGGCTGCTAAGTGCAAGGTCAGTGGTTTGAATCCACCAATCACTCTTCAGAAGAAAGATGAGGTTTTCTACTCCTGTAAAAATGTAGAGTGTCAGAAACTGACAGGAACAGTTCTACTGTGCCCTCTAGGATCACTATGAATTTGAATTGATTGGATGGCAGTGACTTTGACTTTTGTTTGAGATGTGAAGCTATTAACTACAGATTAATGTGTGAGCACAAGTAAGCCAATATTTACATTGCCTATTGGGCCACACACAAACACCCCATTTGTTTATGCTAAATGCAGCAACAGTTGATACATTTTTATGAAATAAATCTACGTGGGTGGTTATACTTTCCTCTTATTTAGCTACTGTCATCACTTTCAGATTTGTGGTTTAGAAAGTGAACAAATGAAAGAAAGGAAAGAATAGATGAAGAAGAACCAAGTTAGACACTATTGCTATGGCAGCTCCAGTTTGGGGCCGTGTCATCAGTGCTTGCAATAGGAAGGAAGGGATGGGTTTCAAATCATTTCCAGGGTAGTCTGTAAGAAATGGATACAATCGCTGATTTATAAAGTTCAAAACAGGGAGTAATTGAATATGATGACGTCTTTCCAATGCAGGACCGGTCAAGGCCTGGCACCAAAAGGTGGATTAACAGGAAAGTGGGATTCCTCTAGATCCCCTTATGGGTTCATAGATGATTATAGATGATCCCTATGTCTACATGAGAACCCTCTAAGAACCAAGTGAAGATGAAGATTCTGATTTGGTAGATATGGGGCTAACTCTCAAATTCTCACCAGATCAAACCAGAATGAATTGGTCAGAAACACTGGTAAATTCTTCCCAATTATAACCCGTGTCTCCCCAGGCTGCACCTTTCAGTTCTTTATCTTTCAACATCTAGCCCAGGAGACCCTTTATGAAATTATCACTGCTATCCTCAGCTAGAATGAGTTACCAACCAGTCTGTTTCCTCCGAGCACTTTATATATCTCTTTCAGCATGCATGCTTGTGCACATGTGCCCATGATTGATCCTATGGAAACATGTGCATTGGCTGTGTAAGTGGTAGCCAAAAGGGTTCCAGGAAAACACAGTCATGACTTGTTCTCCCCAAACTTTACCACTTCATATTGAAAATAACCAAAAATTCTCCCCTTAGAAATAGAAATAGAAATGGAATTGGCCTTCAATTTTATTTCCTAGTTGGTGATGCAGGCCTTCTTTCCAAACAATGAGAGTCGCTGCCGTGTGTGGCTATTAGTATAATGGATTGGAAGAACATATATTGTAAACATCTGGTTTCTTCCACATATGGCTCATTAGCTGTTGCTGCAAAAGCCAATAGGCCCACCATGTTGATGCAATTAAATATGACTGGAAAAATGCATGATTCTCACATTTTTTGTTATATATGTATATGTATGGAAAATAGTTTAATATAGTCATAAGAATTTTTAAAAAGAAAAACTTTCTACAGTCATGTATGTTAGCCATCATCCTGCTACTTCCTGGAAGCAAGGGAAAAATGAGTAGTACTGGGCTGCCAGCCACTTCACCACATTGCTATAGCAAGGGAATACCTACACATAAATATATGGAGCTAAGTGTCAGGATAGCTAGCCTGCCCTGATGATGATAAAAATATGCTCCTGTCTAGCATTGAATAAAAATGCAGTTTTAATCCAACTTTTCTTAAATCACAGGAACACAAGGCAAGTGACTACTTGTAACACTCATTCATCGTGTTTATACTCAAATAGCCTGGAAAGCATGTGGCCGCATTGAGTCAGTATGAGTCCACAGCTCATTAGCTTCGCAGTCCTGGATGAACCGGCCCCAAACGAAAGCCAGTAGCAGGGGGGTCAAAACACATCAGACTTCACTCTGTCACTTTCATCCTGGTGATCCCCATTTTGCCTTGTTTATGAAAGATGAAGTGTCTGCTCCCACACTGGAGTCATCTTTCCCTCTGAGGGTTCTGTGACCATCCAAGTTAGAGAAGACTCCAACCATGGTCACAAAGGCACCCTCCCATAGTTCTTCCTTAGAACCATCACAAAGGGAGAAGATGGAATTTTCTTTCCTTTCCTTGGGTCATTAGTCATGGGGGGTTAGTCAGTTAAATTAATAATATTTGTATTCTCTTTTTATCTGACATATCTCGCTTCATCCAAACTAAGTAAATACAAAACCAAAATGATGTGCTGTTATGAATTTAGATCATCCAAAATATCCTACAAGAAAAGATTAGTATGGTGTCTTCTATCAGGTTTGCTGGGTCCAGAGGCTGAAATCCGTGTACAGGCAGTTCCCTCAGGAACAACCGAGTAGAAAAGTGACAGAAATGAAAGCGGGCGCAGTTACACCCAGCCAACCCATCCCCAAAGAATTCTAGAACTAGGATGGCCCTTCAGAGATGTCTCAGCCTGTGGTGAGCAACCCCCAGCCAAACAGCCGTTCACTACAGGCTTCTCCCAGGTAAAGAACAGCACTTTTCTTTAGAGAGCTTCCTTCCACCAAAGAAAATGCCAGAAAGAGACCCAGTCATGAGCCAACAGCAGTCAATGTATTCAGAGTTGGAGAACCGAGGACCTTGGTTCCGAAGGTGGAAGAGAGTGACATACAATAACATCCACTGCAAGTAACCCCTTAATGTCTATGGGCCTATCTACTCCTCCCCCCTCCAAAAAAAACCATATTACTAATACATATATCATTCCATTGCATCATTCAATGACTTCAAGCAATATTGTAAAATTGCTACCACAATCAGTTTCAAAACATTCTCTTCCTTCTTGAACTCCTTGACATCAGCTCCCTTTTATCCCACCACCACTCCCCTCGCTATTGTACTCCCCAGAAACACCAATTCCACTCGCTGTCTATAAAACTTCATTAATCCTGGGTTCCATATACCAAAAAACAGTAAGAAGCATATAACAACAATTCAAGAGGGTCAATCCCAATGACAATATACATCTGAGATGAACCCCATTATGAACAAACAAACAAAAATAAAGAAAATGTTGAAAACCAGATCAAGGCCAACGTGCTTTAGAGTGGGGATCAACTGGCAAGGTTTTAAGTGTGCAAGCCAGGCTTATCCCTTTGATCTTATATAGAAATCTCTCCAATCCACTCTGCTTAGTAACCAGTTTCTTCACAGGAGGCCTATTTCCTGTGTTGATCTCAAAATGTATCTTGGTCTCCCACTATAATCTATACCCTTCTTCAGACCAGAATCTCACGGTTTAGGTTCTGATACTATTCCCTCCTTTGGCGTCAGGTTATATGGTTTACCATCCTTTGGTGAATGATGATGGTGTGTTTCTTCCATGTAGACTTAATTGACATCTACCTTAGATGACTGCTTGTTTGCAAACAAGCCTTTAAGACCTCAGTTTAAGACTTGTTTCTTATAGTGCGTTCTCCCTGTCTATGTGTATCCTCTTCAGGATTCTGGTTTGTACTACTTCCTGAGAAAATGCCCAGGTGCCTGACACCCTGGGGTTACACATATGTTTGTCTCGGTTACTTAACCGTTGCTCTAATACAAATCCTCCTGTCAAGCATCTGAGCCCTGGTCACTTTGGAATTCTTGACAAAAACTGTTTCACTTACCACGACCTTGTCATTCCCATTGAGCAGGAGAATGCCAGGAAACACCTTAGTGAATCAGCAGGACCAAGCAAGTTCTTTTCAACCCTCACTGTGTAATAGCCCTATTCCTCTCCCTATTACAAGGGCCAACTGCCATGCCACCATATCTTATTTTCTTGCATATTCATCTCCTTAAATGAGAAGCCCAAGGTGCCCAGCCAACATTAAGAGCTTAAAATTCAATTTACTTTTAAGTATATCTTTTGCTGAACTCATTCCTTTTATTTAGACACAGGAAACCTAAAATGATAAGACAAGGAAGCTGAGATTTTCCCTAATAGATCATGAGGGTGGTGATAAGCTGGTTCACTCCATTCTCTGATGTTCTGGCCCATTTGTTCCGCCTAATGGGAGAGCAGTGATCATACATGGTCGTGGGTTGGGGGTATTTAACATATCATAAAGGACCTCACTCAAGTATAAGCACCAATTTGACAAGTTGATTATACCTCAAAAACTCTGCCCTACTTCTTTTCATGTCAGCAACACCAGGCTAGTGTGTTGTTGTTAAGTGCCATCAAGGGGCTCTGACTCACAGTGATTCTGTGCACAACAGAATGGCCCTTGGTCATCCTTACAATTCTTCCTATGCCTGAGCCCATTGGTGCAGCCACAGTAGCAATCCACCTCATTGAGGGCCTTCCAGTTTCCAATGCCCTCCAACTTTACCAAGTGGTAAAGTGATGCTCTTTTCCAGAGATTGATTCATATAGTGTATGGTTTTATTTTAATTGCGTTGAGCTAAATTTGCGTCATTAATTCCCATATACATCAGAGTAGAACTGTGTCATACAGACTTCTCAGTGGCTGAGTTTGGGGAAGTAGATTACCTGGCCTTTCTTCCCAGTCTCCTCTAGGTGGACGCTAACTTCTAACTTCTTCTTTATCTGTTTGTATTCTTCACTTTGTAATAGGACAGACAAAGCCATGGTCATATGTGTACTACACCACTTCCTTTGTTGTGATCATAGATGTCAGGCAAGATCTCATGTTAGTGTACCAAGTATTGATTCTGGGGTTCCTCAGAGCGGTGCTGGTGCAGGCCTTCAGGCAAAACCCATATTCAGCACATGTGCCAATTCTAGTCAAGCATACATATATTATTTATAGATCTATAGAGACATTGAGCTCATAAAGTAACTCCTAACAATGGACTGTGCAAATGTTTTTTGTTTTATTGTGGAGGCAAAGTATTTTCCTATCTTTGTATTTTCTGTTATCTAAATTTGCTCATCCCAGGTGGCAGACCCTGTCCCAATAGCAAGTGAAATACTGCACATAAGCTTCGCACACGGTGGCTGAAAATCCACCTCAGGAAAGAAGTTCTGCATGGGTCTTTGCCTTTCTACACGCATGCGCTGAATTGAAGCTCATCCTTTCAAAAATGTTTCAGAAGCACTCAGCCTGGGAAAACAGAAATGAAACCTTTCTTCAGAAAAAAGAGCGTGCCTGTGTACTGTCCAGATTAGTAAAGATAATATCTCCTGCCAGGGTAAGGGGCAGATGTGATTACTCTCTCTCATCAAGAAACCAAGCTCTCGAGTCTCGGGCTCCGGTTCCTGGCATGCCACCTCCTACCTGTGCACGTGGCGAGCTCTGGGGCACAGCAGCTGGGACAACCCTGTGGAGCATTTCTCCTCTGTCATATGGGGTGAAGTGACTATGATGTACAGTTGGCTTAGTGACAACTAGTGACATCGTGAGAACAGCACCCTGGGCCCGTATGATCGGACCCTGTTTCTATTACCCTGGGAAAACTGGGTTTGAGGAGCCAGCATAGAAAATACTTTTAACTATGACTCTTTATAGTGCTGTGATCATGGTTCTTCATCTTTAACTCATGAAGTCTTACGTCTTCTACCAGCAACTATGAATCTGAGGCAAGCTAACATACTGATTTGCAAATAGCATAAAGTCTCACAAGGGTCACAGCTCCAGATGCCATTGTATGCGACTGTGCAAAGGACTTCCTCTAAAAACCAGCATTCATTTTATGAATAGCAGTATAGGACACAGAGAGTGACATTAATGCACAACTCTGTGTTCTAAGAAGACGGGAAGTACAGAGCCATGAAGATAGCATACTCCAACAATCTTACACCCATTTGATGATGGTGCTGCGAGTTTTGCGTTGCCTTGCGGACTTCACTACAATAGGCTCAATCTGCTGAATACTTTCTATAGCTTTACTTCAGAAAACATCTTAAAGGGTTTTTCATCAGGAACTCTGAATAGAGAATTATACACCATATATATGATGTCATAGATGGTAGATAAGAGAGATAGATGTGTATGTCATAGATAGTAGATGAGAGAGAGAGAGAAAGAGACTCTTGGCGGCTCTGTGGGTTAAGTGTTAGGTTGCTAATTGCAAGGTTAGTGGTTCAAACTCCTCATTTATGAAAGAAAGATGAAGTCTGCCTCCTTAAAGATTACAATCTCAGGAACCCTAAGAAGCAATTCTGTTCTGTCCTATAGGATCACTATGAGTTAGAATCAACTTGATGTAATGGGGATACATGATAGGTAGATGATAGATAGATGATAGATAGATAGATAGATAGATGATAGATAGATAGATAGATAGATAGATAGATAGATAGATATGGATAGATGGATAAATATATAGATAGATAGATGATAGATACACAGGTATACACAGATAGATAGACAGATAGATATAAAGAAGATTCTTGCTGCCAAGAAGTTCATATTGAGGATCTATTGAGAAACGCCTTCTAATTCCTTATTTATGAATTTATGGAAAGCTAGGCATGTGTGTTACCCGAAGTCAATAGATTTCAAACATCAGTTTAGAGCCCAATATAATGCATAATTCTAATTTCTTCACATCATCCCCAACACTTGCTTTATTTTTTTTTAATAGTAGTCATCCAAGTGAGTGTGAAGTTGTTTCTATGTGCATTTTCCTAATGTCTAATGTCACTTAGGGTTTTTCATGTGCCTACGGGTCATTTGTGCATTTTCTTTGAAGAAGTGTCTTTTCAAGACCTTTCCGCAGTTTGACTTTTGGATTATTTGTCTTTTGGTTGTTGAGCGATCTTATCTAAAGACTATCTTCTTTCTCTGTGCTTTCCTCCCCAATCCTTCTAACCTCCCTTGAAAGTTCTTTCTTCTGAACAACCCCTGTGGAACCCCAGTAGTCTCCCAATGTCATAAGATAAAGGATCACAGACTCAAGGTGATGTTTCCCACAATGTGACCTTTGAACCTCCTAGATTAAGAAATACTAGTGTCTGTGCATTTCCAATACTGAGACTTGCAAGTTAGACTCCTTCCAAGTATTTACAATTATTTTAAAGAAAACAAACTTTAAACATCAAAGGAATGAATTAAAGGCCCCTCTTTCACTGAAGAATGGGCATGTTTTGGGTAATCACCTTTGTAGCAGGTCTGCATGGTAAGACCAGTTATGCTAATGATGCCATATAGAATTGAGATCACGCAACTTAAGGAGTTATTGACTCTGGCATCTGACATCAGTTTAAACATGAGGCCAAACTGTATGAGCTGCTTAAAGATATGTACTTAACTTCTATGAACTGCATGTTCTCATAGCAGCAAGCACAGTTGGAAGTCTGACTGTATGAGCTGCTTAAAGATATGTACTTAACTTCTATGAACTGCATGTTCTCATAGCAGCAAGCACAGTTGGAAGTCTGCAGAGTTTTAATACATTTGCTGGCCTGGATATGCATGATTACTTGAAATATTGGATAGCATAGAGGAATATTGGTGATTCTGAAGAATTATATAGCTGTAGGTTACATTTCAGTAACATCCAGAAATAATAAGTTAATTTTTAAGTAATGCTATTTGCAAAATGGTTCTAAATAAACATTACATATGATAAATATTATCTAAGATACTATAAAAATTTTTATTGTATATATTTTAAAATTATACATACACATAACATAGTAAACACATAATATATATCCCGTGAGTACGATCACTTCAGAAAATATCTCTTCAACAACAAGCCATTATTTCCCCCATAAAACTAATACTTTTACTAGTAGAAATTATGTTTATTTCCTGTTCTGTGTTATTTTCATACTGTGAAAATTTCAGAATGATAATTGAGGACACCACTTTTTTTGGAATAACCATTTAGTTTTTATTGTGACCAAATATGGTGGTGCTACCCTCCAAAAGCAATTATTCCATTGGTTTTGGTGCAATTGGTTTCTATCTCGATAATTCAGACACATGCATAAGGCAAATCCATGTGTGCATGAGAGAGCTGCTTCGTGGGCTGTCAAGGTCGTGGCCATTTGGAGGCCGATTTCCAGGCTTGTTTCCCCAGCCACTTCTGTGTTGTTCAAGTCACTAGCCTTTTGGTTAATAATCAAGTTCTGAATCATTTATGCCACCCATGGACTCTTCCTGAGTATCATTTCATTAGAAGTTGGCTATTATTTGGGATAAAGACTACACATTCTTTCTTCGTGCTAAGAAAATGTAGCCAATGTCTTCATCTCCTTCCATGTTGTATGGTTCTAGGTATCATGTTAGTCAGTCTTCCATCAGAAGGGGACATGGCATCCACCAATCTTCTGATAAAGCACAATCTCCACTGAAGTTTTGAATTTGTTTGTAAGTCAATTAACAACTAAAAAATTAAATGTACTGCTAACTCCATACATTCAGATATTCCTAAGCTCCATAGGAAAGTAATGTTAAATCAATCCATCTAGTACTCATTCTCTCAAAAGTGCATGTTTTTAGTTGATTAAAAGCTGGCTATCTTAAGAAATTATAGGTGTTATCAGACATTTCACATGCCTGTGTATTGGTACAAATACAATTTTGTTTTTTACAAAAAATATATAATATTAAGAGCTGAATAGAAAATGAAAAGAATACACAGAAGCACTGCACCAAAAAGAACTAGTTGTCAGTCCACCATTTCAAGAAGTAGCATATAACAGGAACCAATAGTGCTGAAGGAAGAAGTTCAAAATGAACGGAATGCATTAACCAAAAACAATTGACTGCACACCCACTGAAACATTTCAGAAATATGAAGAAGCACTGGAAACCCTCACTCATCTATGCCAGGAAATTTGGAAGACAGCTACCTGACCCACTAACTGGAATAGATCCATATTTGTGCCCATTTCAAAGAAATATGAGCCAGCAGAATGCTCAGACTATACAACAATATCATTGATATTTCACACAATTAAAATTTTCTTAAGATCTTTCAACAAGGGTTGCCACAGTCCATTGACAGGGAGCTGTCAGAAAGAAGTTCAGGCGGCCCTCAGAAAAGGACATGGAACAAGGGATTTCATTGCTGATGTCAGATGGATCTTGGCTCAAGAGAGATAACACCAGAAATGTTTACTTGTGTTTCATTGACTGTGCAAAGGCATTCGACTGTGGGGACTATAATAAACTGCACATAACATTGAGAAGAGTAGGAACTCCAGGACATTTCATTGTGCTCATTTTGATCTTGTACATGGATCAAGAAGCAGCTGTGCAAATAGAACAAGGGACTACTGCATGGTTTAAAGTCAGGAAAGGTGTGCATCAGGGTTGTGCTCTCTCACCATACTTTTTCAATCTATATGCTGAGCAAATCATCAGAGGAGCTGGATTATAAAAAGAACACCATGACATCAGGACTGGAGGAAAGTTTATTAGCAACTTGTGGTACGCAAATGACACAACCTTGCTTTCTGAAAGTCAGGAGGACTTGAAGTACATGCTGATGAAAATCAAGGATTATAGCTTTCAGTATGGATTACAACTCAATACAAGGAAGACCAAAATCCTCACACTGGACCAATAGGGAATACTGTGATAAATGGGCAGAAGTTTGAAGTCATCAAGGATTTTTGTCTTGCTAGAATCCACAATCAATGCTCGTGGAAGCAGCAGTGAAAGGATCCAGACACAGATTGCAGTAGGAAAGTCTGCTTCACAAGAGCTCCTCTGAGTACTGAAAAGCAAGAATGTGACTTTGAGGACCCAGGTGCACCTGACCCAAGTCATGGTATTCTCCATTGGCTTGTATGCCTGTGAAAGTTGGGCATTGAATAAGGAAAACCTTAGAAGAATAACTGTATTTGAAGTTGGTGCTGGAGAAGACTATTGAAAGTACCATTGACTGTTAATGACAAACTGCTCTGCATTAGAAGGGTGCATGGGGGAGGGGG
>NW_022111372.1:18144371-18162511 GCF_000313985.2 Echinops telfairi
TTGGGAATGATGAGGGCAACAAATGTATAGATGTGCTCTACACAATTGATCTATGTATTGTGATGAATTTTATGAGCCCCAATAAATTGATTTTTTTTTAAAAGAGAAATGCATATACTCAATGACAAGATTAATAGTTGGAATTAAATAGCAATTAAAATTTTCTCTGTGCAGGTTAAAAAAAAAGAAGAAGTAAGGCCAGAGTGCTCCTTAGAGGCCAGAATGGCCTTTGGACATATTTTCAGGAAAGGCCAGTCCTTGGAGAAGGAAATTATATTTGGTAACATGGAGGGGCAGTGAAAAAACAAGACTCTCAGCAAGATGGAGGGGCAGTGAAAAAACAAGACTCTCAGCAAGATGGATTGGCATACTGGCTGCATCAATGGGCTCAGGCATAGGGACAATTGTGGTGACCATGCAGGGCTGTGCAGTGCTTCATTCTGTTGTGCACAGAGTGGCTATGGGTCAGAGTCAACTCATTAGCACCTACAACAATGATAATAAGAGTAGAGAAATTTGAAAATGAACTATGCAATGCTGAAATACCAACATTCTCTGTCAGTTGGCTATATTGTGGGAATTTGTGTGTGGTTGTGATGCTAGAAACTATGCCCCCGATATTTCAGAAAACAGCAAAGTCGCTCATAGGAGACAGGCTTCAGAGAAGCTTCTAGACTAAGATAGGCTATTAAGAAGAAGTAAATAAACCATTTCCAAGAAAATAGCTACTGAAAACCTTATGATTAGCAGCAGAACAGTGTCTTATATTTTCTCAGAAATGTAGCCCCCCAGGTTGGAAGGCATTTAGAATAAAACTAGGATGCGGTGCCACCTCAACGTGACATTGGCCTTAACTAAATTGATTCAGGTCTGGAATCTCACTCATCTATGCCATGAAATTTGGAAGACAACTACCTAGAGAAATGGCTAGAAGAGATCTATCTTTGTGCCAAAAAAAGGTGACCCAACAGAGTCTGTGAATTACCAAATAATATCATTAATATCACATGCTAGCAAAATTTTCCCTAAAATAATCCAAAAACAGCTGTATAAATGCATTGTCTGTGTGCAAAGCATTAGACTGTGTGGACCAAAATAAACTATGGGCAATCTTGCGAATACTGGGAACTCCAGAACCCTTCGTAGGAAACATTTCGTGGGAAATAGGACGGGAAGATGCCACAAATTCAAGCTACATTCAGAAGAGGGCTTAGAATAAGAAACATCATTGCTAATGTCAGATGGACTTGGTTGACAAGCAGAGAATACCAGAAAGAAGTTTACTTTTTTTAACTTTTAAAATGTTTATCTATTTTTTTTATTTTACTTTTTTATTGACTCTACAGAGCCATTCAACTATATGGATGGTGTGAACAAAGTATGGATAACATGGCAAAGAATGTGAGTTCCAGAGGCCTTTATTGTACTCATGAAGAGCCTACGTGTGTACACCAAGAGGCAGTCTTTCGAATAGAACAAGGAGACTGCATAAATTAAAATTAAGAAAGGCATGCACCAATGTAGTATATTTTTTCCATGCCTACTCAATCTAAATACTGAGCAAATAATTCAAGAAGATAGGCTCTTTGAAAAGAGTAAGTATCAGGATTAGAGAAAGGTTCACTAACAACCTGCCATATGCACATGAACAACCCTGCTTTCTGAAAGAGAACAATGCTTGCAACTACTTCATCCTAATGATGAAGGAAGCGTAGCTTGCTTCATCTAACTTGAAGGACTTCATCTTACTGAAGATCAAAGACTATAATCTTTAGAATGGATTACAACTCAGCAGAAAGAAAACAAACACCCTCACAGCTGTATCCATAAGCAATATCATGTACATAGAAAAAAAGACTGAGGTTGTCAAGAATGTAATTTTAATTGTATACACAATCAACACTCATAAAAGCAGAAGTCATGAAATCAAATATCCTATTTTATTAGACAAATATGCTGGGGGGGAAAAGAAAACTCAAATTTTTAAAAATCAAAAATGTCACTGTATTAATCCAGGTTGACTAGAGGAACAAATCCAGGAGCACTTACATGCATAGAAGAAAGAGATTTATATACAAGAGCAATAGAATATCAAGAAAATGTCCCATCCTAGTCCAGCCAGATCAAGTCCATAAGTCCGATATTACCCATATGTCTCTTACCAATCTATAAATTCTTCTTCAGACTCACCCAACACATGCAATGATGCCGAATGCAGGAAGATCACAGGCCAGTGGGTGGGAAGTCTTGTGGATCCAGTGGTGGTAGAGGCATCTCAGCACTGGAAGGGGTCTCCACATGGTTCCTCCAGCACAGGGTATTATAGAAGTTCCATGCATCTTGTCCGCTTCTATGACTCCCAGGGAGTGAGCAGAGAGAGAAAGTGTCACCCACCTCCAAGAAGGAAATACCAGAGTTGTCAGAATCCTCAAGAGAAGGCCATGGCTTCTCACAGAGGCCTCATTGGCTATATCCTGACTGACAGGCTAGACTTCACCCCTACACTCTTAATCCTCAAATTGACACCAGATTATGTAACCACCACAGTCACCTTGATGACTAAGATGCAAACTGACTCACGTTTAGGTATTTTCAATTGCCTCACATGAATATGAAAGCTGGACAATAAATAAGAAAAGCTGCAGAAGGCTGAATGCATTTGAATCATAATACCAGCAAAGAATATTGAACGTACCACAGGCTGCCAAAAGAACAAACAAATATGTCTGGGAAAAAGTCCAAATTGAATATCCCATGGAAGCCAGGAGGGTTAGGCTCCATTTCACATACTCTGGACATGTCATCAGAAGGGACCAGTCCCTGGAGAAGGACATCATGCTTAGAAAAATAGAAGACTCGCACAAAAGAAGAAAGAGTGAGATTGGTTGACATGATGCAATGGCTACAGTAGTAGGTTCAAACATAGCAACAACTGTAAGGATAATGCAGGATCAGCAGTGTTTCCTGCTTTGTACGTAGGGTTGCAATAAATTGGAGCCAACTCAACGGCATCCAGCAAGAACAGTGTCGAGATCAAGTCTGACCTTTGGAGTTTTCATTTAGATGCAGCCTTTAGATATTCAACAAACCCTGCCAAGCACCATATTATCATCTATCCAACGAAGAATGCTAAAAATGTGTTTTTGCAACCATGAAATTTCACACTGCATAAAAAGCAAATACATATTTTATAAATTTTATTGTGTTTTCACTGAAAATGTACATAATAGATTAGGTTGTCATTTAACATTTTCTATACATGTTCAGTGACATTGGTTACATTTGTTTTGTTTTTAATTTATTATTAATTGGAACTTAATAAATATATCATTCCATAGTCCTATCACATCAAGCATTATTATACAATTGCTACCACAATCAGATTCCAAACATTCTTTTTATTTCTGGACTCCTTAACATCGTCTCCCTTTTACATCCCCACCACTACTATCATTGTACTTCCCACCCCCCAGAACCCTTATTTTACTTGATGTCCCCATATGTTCATCAGTCCTGAGTTGGGTATACTGAAAAACAGAACAACCTATTACACATCTTCAAGAGTGTGACCTCCAATGTCATGATACCACTGAGATACACCCTACTATGGAAAAAAAAACAGTAAAGATAAAACAAAACAAAAATACAGAACATGTTGAAAACTGTATCAGGTCCACCATGCATCAGAGTGGGAATCAACTGACAAAATTTTAATGTTCAAGTCAGAATTATGCTTTTGATCTTCTAGCCTCTTCTCTCCAGTGCCCCTTGTTTATTAACCTTTTACATCCCATCCCTCAGTTGTGGATAGAGAGAGTTCACCGGAGGCTTATTTCCTATGTAGTTCTCACAAATGAATCTTGGGTGTGTCTGAAAGGCAACCCTTCTATAGACCTCATTGTAATTCCTGCGGTCAGGGAAAGAGCATTCTACTGCCCCCAACTCACCCTGGTTATGCCAGTAGACTTTCAGTATTTCCCCCTTGTGAGTAATCCCCAACCAGTTCAGATGAGGCACCAAGGGCTGCCCCCCAAGTCAGAAGTTGACGATCGGGATTAGTCAGGGACTTTGTCACTTGGTTCCCATCACTGATCTGCTGCATTGCTGCTTTGCAGGTCTGGCCGGCCTCATTCCTAGAACTGTATCTTCAGGGCTGCCCTCTACAGCACTGTCATCCAGGGAGAGGATGTCAAGTGTCAGGCTAAGGTAGGCTCAAGTCATCTCTGGTAGTCAGCTGCTTCAAGCAGGAGCATTGTCCTCATGAATTGGCACACCGGAATGAGGTCTGCTCTCACTGGTCCTTTGCTGTGGAAATATAAACAAGACCCTCTCCTTGGGTTGGTTAGCACCCTGACCCCCCATTAGCAAATAATTTTAACAGAGGATCTACTATTTGCTGTAATAGAAAGATGGTTATTTTAACACAATATCTGTAGTTTTTATAAGGTAACAATGGGCTCTATCTATCAAAAATGGTATGAGGAAGGAATGAGCATTAACATCGTAGAAGTCATGTGCAAAAATATAGGGCACCTTGATAGAACACGAGATATTGGGTACTGGCTGGAACTACAGCATGGTAAGAAAATTTTCAGGAAATAAAGCTAGAAAGATACTGTGTTTTATTCTTGTGAAAGATTGGGGAGCCACTAAAAAGGGACAAAAACACAGTTTTCAAGAGACTACCTTCTAAACCATCCAAAGGAAATGTCGCCAAAAAGATGAAGAAGAAGAAGAGTTCAGTATGAAACAATCTGCCAATATAAAAAAATATTTGTTAAAAAAAACAGCACAAACTTGTAACCAACAACCTATGACTACCTACCCGTGTAAGTGTTATCATTTCATTGAATACAATCATAGATAATGCTTTTATTGCATTGCATTGGTTAAGGTGCCCCTGACTCAAGCCAGAATAATTTGAGCTGCCTCAGAAGCATGTGGATTTTCACATTGAGTAAGGAAGACTGAAGAATAATCAATACATTTGAAGTACGGTGTTGGTGAAGAATATTGAAAGTACAATAGAATGCAAAAGAACAAACCAATTTGTCTTTAATGAAGTATAGCCATAATGTCCATTAGAGTCAGCAATGGTGTTATTTTCCAGGTAGACTAGAGAAAAAAATTCAGGGACACGCATTTGTGTGAAAGAGAGAACTTTATATAAAGGAGCAATTGTATACTGAGAAAACACCAGTCTAGTCCAGCTCAAGTCCATAAGTCTGATATTACCCCATATGTCCGATACTAATCTATAAGTTCCTCTTCAGACTCACGCAACACATGCAATGATGCTGAATGCAGGAAGATCACAGGTCAGTGGGTAGAAAGTCTTGTGGATCTAGTGCTCATAGTTGCATCTCAGCATTTGTGTGGGCTTCCATATGGCTCCTCCAGTTCTCTAAGTGTGTGGACAGCAGGAAGATGAAGCAGATGGAGAGTGTGTCCCGCCTCCAGGGAGAAAGAGAGGAAGTTCTCAGAATGCTCATGAGAAGGCCACACCCACAAGGAGGCATCATCTGGCTGTGACCTGATTGGCAGGCTAGACTCTACCCCTATGCTTATTTATCAAGTTGACATGAAATTATGTAACTACCACAGATGGAAAAGCTTTGTCTCATGTATTTTGGACATGTTATCGGGAGAGACATCCCTGAGGAGAAGCCACATGGACCTACCCTGATGCAGCCCTGGGTGCTGGAGCAGCCGTGTGGAGACCCCTGCCATGGCTGAGATGCTTACACATTCACTGACTCAGCTTTCC
The DNA here is from genome assembly GCF_000313985.2 of Echinops telfairi. NCBI lineage: Eukaryota > Metazoa > Chordata > Mammalia > Afrosoricida > Tenrecidae > Echinops > Echinops telfairi. The sequence goes on from NW_022111372.1 coordinate 18,150,139, forward strand.
TCCTGCAGTCGGCATCATTGCGTGTGTTTTGTGAGATGGAGGAGGACTTTGTAGATTGGTGTCAGACATATAGGCTAATGTTGGACTTACGGGCTTGCAGAGCCCTGGGCTGGGATGCTTTCTTAATGTATACTTACCCTTTATTTAAAACTCTCTCTTATAGACATATGAGTTTCTCTGAATTTCTTTCTCTAGTCTACCCAGACTAACACAGTACGTAAATCCAATTACAAAGCAAATTTTCTGCATCCCCAAGGGCAGTATTTTCCCTTGGACATCTTTCTTTCTATCCATATTGACTACATTCAAATCAGAGAACTCATTTATTCATTAACTCAATAAATACCTGTTTAGTTTTAGGTGTCAGGCACTATGCGAAACACCAAGAATAAAACAGTGATCAAAGCAAACAAAAATCTCTGAGAATGAGTAAGTGGAACCTAGAGAATGAGTAAGTGGAAACAGTTTGACATGATGAGTCCATGTTTGCACCAGTTATTGATCACCAGGTAGAGAAACTACTCTAACTATGCCTATTTTTGCTTTTCGTTCTCTCTCTCTTTTTAAAAAAAATCATTTTATTAGGGTCTCATACAACTCTTATCACAATCCATATATACATCAATTGTGTAAAACACATTTGTACATTCATTGCCCTCATCAGTCTCAAAAAGTTTGTTCTCCACATAAGCCCCTGGCATCAGCTCCTCATTTTTCCGCTCCCCCCTCCCTCATGAACCCTAGATAATTTATAAATTATTATTTTGTCATATCTTGTGCTGTCCGATGTCTCCCTTCACCCATTTTTCTGTTGTCTGTCCCCCAGGGAGGAGGTTATATGTAGATCCTTGTAATCTGTTCCATCTTTCCACCCCACCCTCCTTCTACCCTCCCAGTATTGCCACTCTCACCACTGGTCCTGAAGGGATCATCCGCCCTGGATTCCCTGTGTTTCCAGTTCCTATCTGTACCAGTGTACATCCTCTGGTCTAGCCAGATTTGAAAGGTAGAATTGGGATCATAATAGTGGGTGGGTGGGGGGGGAAGAGGAAGCATTTAGGAATGAGGGGAAAGTTGTGTTTAATCGTTGCTACATTGCACCCTGCTTGGCTCGTCTCCTCCTCACAACCCTTCCATCAGGGGATGTCCAATTGCCTACAGATGGGATTTAGGTCTCCATCCCATACTCCCCCTCATTCACAATGATATGATTTTTTTGTTCTGATAATGCCTGATAACCTGATCCCTTCAACACCTCATGATCACACAGACTGGTGTGCTTCTTTCATGTGGTCTTTGTTGCTTCTGAGCTAGATGGCCACTTGTTTACCTTCAAACCTTTAAGACCCCAGACACTATATCTTTTGATAGCCGGGCACTATCAGCTTTCTTCGCCACATTTGCTTATGCATCCATTTGTCTTCAGCGATCGTATCAGGGAGGTGAGCACACAATGATATGATTTTTTGTTCTGATGATGGCTGTTAACCTGATCCCTTCAACACCTCGTGATCACACAGGCTGGTGTGCTTCTTCCATGTGGGCTTTGTTGCTTCTGAGCTAGATGGCCACTTGTTTACCTCAAGCCTTTAAGACCCCAGACACTATATCTTTTGATAATGAGGCACCATCAGCTTTCTTCACCACATTTGTTTATGCACCTGCTTTGGCTTCAGCAATTGTGTTGGGAAAGTGAGCATCATGGAATGCCAGTTTAATATAACAAAATATTATTGCATTGAGGGAGTACTTGAGTGGATGCCCAATGTCCATCTGCTACCTTAATACTAAATCTATACATGCATGCACATAGATCTATTTCCACATCCTCATATATAAATATATTTACATATGCACACGCCTTTATTTAGACTGCTATAAATGCCCTTTACCTCCTATCTCTTTCCTCTATTTCCTTTGATTTTCCACTTGTCCCATATCATGTTCAACCTTCATTAGGGTTTCAGTAATTCCTCTCGGTTACATTACCCTTGGTCACGCCCTACCAGGCCTCCTACAGCCTCCTCACCACCGATTGGGATCACTCGTTGTTCCCTTGTCGGTTTTCATTTTCACAATCAAACAGATAATAAGAATCCACTAAGACAAAACTTCAGCAGCTCCACTTTCTAAGTTCTTTCTAGTTTTCCTAAGACACTCCACTAACATTTGACTTCTACTTTACTTTCTCCTGTTTTCTTTGTGGGTAAAACCTTCCAGCGAATGCAAGTTCTAAACTCTTCGTATTGTCACTCTGAAGTATCAAAGAGGCAAAATTCTGTAACCCCTTGATGAAATCTAATCTTTTCTGAAGCAATATATTGCCATATGCACATACATACACCCTCCCTAGACTATTAATGACAGGTATCATTTATTTATGGGTTCCTGATCCAGGTAGCTTTGGAATTGACTATGGAAAAAACTTCCCCCAAACTCTGTAAAGTAGAAACCTCAGATTTTAATACCTGTAATAATCCTCGTTTACTCAAGCAGCAAAGGCCTTAGAGGGGCCACCAAAAAGAACTACTTGTTTCCAACGGTCTGGCCTAAGGAGTAACCAATTCTACTGCTTTTTCTTTTATCCGCTTCAAGGACCAGTTGCCAGCCAGCAGAGTACAACTCACAGTCACTCCATCTGTGTCAGAGTAGAACTCTGTTCCATACGGTTTTCAATAACTTATTTGTCAGGAATAAATTGCCAGGTCATTCTTCCAATGTGTCTTCAGGGACTCTCAAACCTCTCAACTTTTGTTAGCAGGCAAACTCCCATGTATTTTACAAATTATTCTACTGCATGAAAGTGATTTTGTTTCTTTGATTCATCTTGCTTTTCTCTTTTCCAATAGAGTATAAATTCCTCCAGGGCAGTGACCAACAAATATACAGACTTTATTGCCAATAACACCTATGGTGATTCCTCACACATTGTAGAAGCTCAATAGTAGCTGTTGGGTAAAGGAAAGTTGGACCAATCACACAAAGACACTAGATGAGGAAGGTTGACCTAATTTAACCCCAAGAACTAGCTTGAGCATGCAGGTGTATCTGATTTAATTTTGCATACCTTCCCAGAAAAATGTCTTAGCAAGCAGAACTTCACACATTGTGGTTATGGGAATGCATTTTTTCACTGGCTCCAGTTCACATGGTTTTAAATAGCATGTCGTTTTGCTGTGAGCTTTATTTTCATTTGAAACGCCATGAATGTGAAACTGTTTGAGTCAAACCAGATGCAAGCATTTGGGATGTCTTGCTTGCTACTTCCTGACTATCACACTTGTGAAAATGTGTTTAACAAATTATTCTACTTAAATATTCATGGGATTTTAAAAAATATATTCCACGATTTTAAATTACTTCCATCTCGGATTGATCTTTTTCTCCAAGGGATTTTTTGGAATCCTCCAATCTCAGTTTTATCAGGGAGAAAATCCAGTCCTCTTCACAGAAGTTTCGTTTTTATTCCTTAGAAACCGCCTATTTTATTTGACAATTATAAACTTATAAATACATATGCATATATGCACTGTATATATATATGATGTGTTGTTTGAATATTTTACCCACACACACAACATCCTCTTAGTTCATTGTCATTTATATGAACCTATAATAATAGGCTAGTTTGGGAATTATGGCTGCTTTAGCATTGGCAGAAACATGATGATAATGTTTTCCACTATTGCATACGCAACTATTTGAGTGTGTTAACTTCCAGTGTGGTTGGCATGTGAGAGGGGAGTATTACTTGTCTCAGTTACAGCATGAAACCCCATGCTAGCCTAAGCACTGTCTTCTTTTTTATTTAATTTTGCAGAATTCACACAGTTCTAGAAAACAGACTGATTAGCAAATATGGCATAGCATTCTCAGTATTTCCTATTTTTTCATTCAAACATTTTTTTTCAGGAAGCCCACCCCTAATGTAAAAGACCAAGTAATGAGTATTCAGATGCAGACAAGTAAAAAATGCCATTTTTCAATCAACCCCCCCAAACCAACTGGTCCCATCATAGGAAAGTCAGCTAGATTCATTTTAGAAATGCCTACATTCCAAATATACTAGCTGCTTATGTACAAATAAAAGATGGAAATATCTCTTATGACATAGGAAATTATAGAAACTGTATGTCCAACAAGAAAAGTGATAACAGACATTAACGCATGAGAATTGGTTGCTTTTTTTTTTTTTTGCTTAGTTCCAGGATGGGCAACTCAGATAAAAGAAAAAAGAAATTGATGTGCGGTCCTTTTGCCCTCTGCTCTTCTGCATCTTTTTGCTTCTTTGTTTGCTTAGGAAGAAGGAGAGACAGACTGAGGCTCACTCACTGCAGCCAGGCCCATTTGGCAATCATTGTAGGGTCACTGGTTGACTTTACTAATTACCATTGATGGCACAGCTCACATATAGAGGATGTGCTTACAGTATGAGGTAATACATTAACTGAATGCCTGCTACGTGCCAGATGCTTCGTAAGGTTTAGTGATCCTATCAACCATTCTTTATTTTCTTGGTGCTAGCCCTTCTCTCAGATGCAATGGCAGTGCAATAGGTAAGCACTCGGCTTCTAACATTAAGGGCAGTAGTTCAAACCCACCAGCTACTGCCAATGGGTCAATACAGTAGTCTGTTTGCTTCCATAACCTCATACCCTTTAAAACACTATGACCCAGAGCTTCCTTTTCTTTGAAATATTTTATTATGCTTTAGGTGAAGATGAAAGCAAATCAATCTTCCTAATCAATAGTTAATTCCCCAATTGTCCTGTAACATTGGTTACAGTCTTACAATGGGCCACACTTCCTATGTCCTCCTTGGCATGTTCTCCCATGGCATTATTTCTATACTTCAAGCTTCCCGATTGCTAACTTGTCTTCTCAATGCTCACAATGGACTTATTGAAGTAACATCACGTTCCATGGAGATAAAATTGAAGTTGTCAAGGATTTCATCTTGCTTAGAACCATAATCAATTCTCATGGAAGCAGCAGTCAAGAGATCAAAAGATGCATTGCAGTGGGTAAACCTCTTTAAAGTGTTCAAAACCAAGAATGTTATTTTGATGACTAAAATGTGCCCGACCCAAGGCAAGATATTTTCCATTGTCTCCTATGCATGTGGAAGTTGGACATTGAATAAGGAACACTCCAGAAGAATCCATGCATGTGAATTATGGTGCTGGGGAAGAATGTTGAAAATACCATGGACTGCCAAAAGAACAAACAAATCTACCTTGGAAGAAGGACAGCTATGGTGCTTCTCACATAACATGGACATGTTGTCAGGAGAGACCAGTGCCTGGAGAAGGACAGCATGCTTGATAAAGTAGACTGGCATCAAAAAAGAGGAAGGGTTTAGACAAACAAAGAGGAAAGCTTTAGACAAGACAATCTGACACAGTGGTTGCAACAATGGGCTCAAAAGCAAGAACAATTGTGAGGATTTCACAAGACCAGGAAGTGTTTTGTTCTACTGTACATAGAGCCACTCTGACTTGGAACCAACTCAATGACAGCAGACAACAACCTGTCTTCTTACCTTTGGTCTATGAACTTATATTGCCCTGTTGGTCTTATGTGGGTTGATTGTTCTGAGGAATACATTTCTCACATTGTTTTATCGTCTTGTCTATTGTCTATTGTCTTCCATTTTAAGTCAAGTTTTCTCAAAACCATAGTCAGGATTTCCTCTGCTCAGTATCTGATTTCATTTTGTTTATTTGTTCTTTTTGGCTTTAAATTACTGTTAGTCCAGGTAGACTAGAGAAACAAAATTCATAGATACTCATACATGTGTAGCAAAGAGCTTTATATACAAGATCAATTGAATATTGAGAAAACATCCCAGCCCAGTCCAGATCAAGTCCATAAGTCTGATATTAGCCCATATGTCCGATACAAATCCATGAAGTGCTCTTCAGACTTATGAAACACAGGTAATGATGCTGAATGCAGGGAAATCACAAGCCAGTGGGTGGACAGTCTTGTGGATGTAGTGGCAGTGGAAGCATCTCAGTGCTAGCAGGGGTCTCCATGTGGCTCCTCTAGCTCAGAGCACTAGTGATGTTCCATGTGTTTTGTCAGCTGCATGTCTCCTGGTAAGTGAGCTATGTCCTACCTCCAGTGAGCTATTATCTCCTTAGCACCTCCAAATGAGGTCATCAAGCTGCTGCCTGATTGACAGGCTGAACTCCACCCTTCACTCTTAATCCTTAAACTGACACCAGATTTTGTAACTACCACAATTAAATTCTACATAAATTTTGTGTTTTACACCATTATAACCAGGCCCTTCTACTGTGATATTTATTAAAATGGTTGGTACTTAAAGCCTCTGGTCTCAGGTTTGAGAAAGCTGGGGTTCGTGTGGGTCATTAGCTATTGAGATTAATTCTTTCCTTAAAATTTCATTTCTCCAAATTCTCTTGTGCTTCAGGTGAGAAGAGATTAATAGTTGCTTCTTAGATGGCTGTTTCCATGCTTTTAAGACCCCATATGATACTAATCAGAGTAAGATATATGAACAGTGCTTTGCCAATTGTTCTAAATGAGACTACATAACTTTATCCTTCATGTCCAGTGGTTCAAACCTAACATCTAAGCAGTTCGGTAACTCTGCTGGTATGGGCCAGCTCTGCTCTGTTCTATAACGGTACTGTAGTTAGAATCCATAAGGAAGAGTTTTTGTTTTTAACCATCCTCCTTTTGTTATATTATTAGCTGCCTTCCAGTTAGCCCCCAAGTCTTGTAGACACCATGCACAATTAAACAAAATGATTCTATTCCTGTACCATCTCCAAGATCAGTGGCTACAGATGTGGCCTCTTTTGGTTAAAGGTTAAAGAAGGGACATAGAAGAGGGTCACCATGAATCAGGGGCTGGCATGACAGCAAGTAACAAGAGCAGAAAGAAAATTAATGTCTTATTTAACACCCAAAATAAACCCAAAGTTGCTGGCATCAACTTGATCCTGACTCAGCAATCTTTTTTTTTTTTAATCATTTCATTAGGGGCTCATTCAACTCTTATCACAATCCATACATACATCAATTGTGTAAAGCACATTTGTACATTCATTGTCCTCATCATTCTCAAAACATTTCCTCTCCACTTAAGCCTCCGGCATTAGGTCCTCATTTTCCCCTCCCTCCCCACTCCCCTCTCCCTCATGAGCTCTTGATAAATTATAAATTATTATTTTGTCATATCTTGCCCTGTCCGACGTCTCCCTTTACCCACTTTTCTGTTGTCTGTCCCCCAGGGAGGAGTTCACATATAGTTCCTTGTAATTGGTTCCCTTTTTCCAACCCACTCTCCCTTTACCCTCCCTGTTTCACCACGCACACCACTGGTCCTGTAGGGCTCATCCACCCTGGATTCCCTGGATTTTCAGTTACTATCTGTACCAGTGAACATCCTCTGGTCTAGCCAGACTTGCAAGGTTGAATTCGAGTCATGGTAGTGGGAGTGGGGAGGGAACATTTAGGAACTAGAGGAAAGTTGTATTTTTCATCATTGCTACATCGCCCCCTGACTAGCTCATCTCCTCAATCTTATAGAGCAGAGTAGAGTTGCCCTTATGGGTTTCCAAGATTAAACCTTTCTAGGAGTAGAAAACTTTATTTTTCTCCCAAGGAGAAATTGGTGGTTTAAAATGTTGACCTTGCAGTTAACATTCCAACACATAATCCACTAGGTCACCAGAACTCCCCTTTTTCCCCAGCTAAGACTAAAAATACACTTAAGATATGTGCCAGTACCTGGAGTGATCAAGAAAGAATCATCAGGGGGACATCCAGAACCAACATGAGAAGTGAACACTAAAAAGCCAAACCTAACACACTGCCATAAAGCCAACAGTGACTCAGTGACAGTATAGCAAGGATAGAACTGCCCCTGTGAATTTCTGAGACCGACTTCTTATGGGACTAGAAAAGCCTCAGAGTGACTGCTGGTTTGGAACTGCTAGCATGTAGTTATCAGCCCAATGTTTAACTACTATGCCGCCAGTGCTCCAGCAAAAGTTAAAGTGGATTCAAAATCAGAGGAGCTCTGAATCAACCACGTGACAAAGAACAGAGGTAGTGTTGTGAGCAGGCCGGGGACAGAGATGCCTATGAACTGGGCACACCCAGAAACATCAGTGGAGGGTGAGAGACAGAGAGAGATGCTTGATCATCACATATTTGCTGCAGAAGCTAAATTCATTAACTCCTATTAAGCATCTTTTGTATTTCATTTTCCAAAATTCAATTTACTTTTCTGAGCATTCAATTTAAAGTCCTACAAAGGAGAAGGCCTGAACTGCTAGTCGTTTTTGTACTCCTCCAGGTACTCTAGATGATGGTTCAATACGAAATATCACTCTAGAAAAATGACAGGCCTGACACAGTTGGATCTGGTTATTTACTGAGATGTAGGTATTTTATCAACACACACACAAGAACGTGAGTGCTATGAAGTAAGAGAAAAATGATTGGTCCCAGCTGAGATGTGGAGCTAGAGGTAAAAATATAAATAGTCTGTTCCACATGGCAAAAGTTGCGAAGAAACTTTAGTGAGATCTCTGAGAAAGAAAAGTCTGAAATTAGGCACCCAAAGACTGAAGATGAATAAATGGGTGGGTAAAGAGATGGAATAAGTAGCCCTTCGATGCTACATTTTCCTAAGAGAGTCTGTATCTCTCCCTAGTGATGACAGTCTAGTCACCATAATAAACAGTCCATACAGATTCCAATGAAGGGCTATTCCTATTTATCCACCTCTTTCCCATTTGTGGATATCCGAAGCTCAAAATTAATACAATGCTGTTAACAAAAATAATTGGAATCTTTACTTGGAAATAATCCAAATGTCTCATCTTTTCTTAAAATGCTGAATGTTGTATATTTCAAGCAAATTTTCACATGCCAGCCTGTATTAAACTGTGAAAAAGTCAAATCATCAAAATAATTTTTAATTCCTACTTTTCAGTTTTGTAAAACTCATTCATTCAATTGCAATGAAATATTGAAAAATACACTGATAGAAAAACTGTGTCAGAAAAAAGTCTGTTTTATGGCTTAGTCATTTCTGAAAACAGTTGTCTAATGATTGCACATAATTTTATTTGTGATTCCTAGTTTTGGAAATATATAGGTGGAGGGATTAAAAAAAAGGTCTGCTCAACTGCTAAGATAATTGTTCTGAACAGCCCCCCTGAAGAGCAAAATGAGATGGACATATCAACACTTAATAACTATAACATGAACTGCTGAACTGTGAATGTCAGAAAGATCCTCTGGAAATGCTATCTTCCACCCACCCTCCCGCGGCCAACAGGAAACATTTGTGGGACAAATGGAGAAGAGAAAGAATTGGCTTATGCTCCCATGGCAGCGACATGTGAACTATATCAGAGGTTAAAGCCACTGATGCCCTTGTCTTCTTGGTTTTGCTGTTCTTCTAGGCCCATTTCAAAAAGAACAGTGGCTGCCACCTTGGAATTTCTATTTTAATAGTTGTCTGAATCAATTACTTCGCTGAGATGCATTTTAATGCATATGAATATATGTTTGGAGAAAAGGAGATCAATGTTTTCAGATATTTGCCCTGGAGTCTTGGTTTTAAACTAAATTATTTGTTGTAAACTTTTGTTAATACTTAAAAATAGTCTGATTCAAAGAATAAGAAAGATTAGTAGATGAATAGAAGCATTTTAAAGAGAACGACATCAACTGAAATGGTCTACAAGTGCCAACCATATCCTTTATTCAGGAAATCAGCCTTATGAGCTATCTGTTTATACATTATACTACTCTAATGTGATGATTAGGGAATTCCATCCCAACAACTTAGGAGACATTTAATTGCTAAGGGCTGTATGAGGATGACTGCGGCTTCTTCTTCACAGAGCTTTCATTCTCAAGCGTTTGACCATTTCTCATGTGCCATTGCCTCCATTGAGCATCCATCTGCCAGGGACATCCTCTATTGATTCTCCTCAGTTAATCATCCATCTTCTAGAGTCATGCATAGTATTGAACATGATTTTTTTAGAAAGAAGGGTGTGTTAGTCTGGGTAGACTGGAGAAACTAAGCATAAAGATGGAGAGTGGATAGTTATTTGACCTCTGCCTCATGATAGTGTTTCTTGTTGGGCTAGCCAGAAGTCAGATATATCTAGGCAGTTTAGTGGGTTGTTTTATGGAAATAATATGGGAAATTAAAGTTTTTATCTTTTGGTTTGGTTGTAGTCTCTGGTTATTCTTGTGTGAAATGGTCAAAATGAATGTTGTTAATGAATATTTTGAGCTCAGCGGTAGAAATCGCCAGTTGAATTTCTCAGAAACCATGCTGCTTAAGAGAAATGGTTGACAGAAGGTCAAAATGGCTGACACAAAACCCGGATCTGGTTCGATGCTCTCAGAGGCATAAGCCCATGTTTTTGTATCAATCGAATAGCTTAGATAAGGACTAAGATAAACTAAATCAGGATTGAATTTGACTGTTTTAAGAATTGAGTTTAGTATCTGATTCTATTTGGTTTATACTGATTTCCTCTGCTTATTATTTTTGATATAAGGATTTATAGGAGTTATTTAAGAAGTATGAAAACAGAGAGTTTGTAAACTCACTTGTTTTCAGCCATTAAAATTGGATCCTTAAATGGATTTAGGACTCACCTACAAAGAAGGCTCTGAAAAGATCATCCCATCCAATGCTTTGAAGTACTCAGGATATCCCAGGAGACTTGCCTGGGGCTACTGACAAAAGCAAAAGTAACTCTGGCTTTTGAAGTTTGAACGCTAGAGGTTTTTGTCAGAAGCTGGAAGAAGTCTGGAACCATGAAGAAAACTCCTCTCTAGGACTGAACATTAAAGGAAGCCCGTGGGCAAGCTGAAATGCTTACTAGGTGACCACCTGGATCCACTTGTTGAGTGGAAGTAAGATAAATGCAGCAATAGAGATATGGGTTGAGTCTGGCTCTGACCCCCATGGACCTGGTTTACAGGAACTAGAGGAGAATATGAAAATGGCTTGACTGGTCTGAAGCCCATGACCTAGCACAAGGGAGCTAACCCTGTTGAGAATTTGTGATGGGGCCATGGTCTAAAGGCAAAGTGACCAATGGGCACCGTGGTGTGGCTAAGTGAGGTGTGGCTAAGTGAGGGAGCTCACATTGAGTTGACCAGAACCTGACCAGATGAAGAAAAGATTTTTGAGCCTGTGAACTGGTACATATTGCTATTGACTATGGACCACCTGTCCTGATTTGACTTTGCTTATGGATGTGGACTTCACAAAGTTCCAACTGGAATGAAGATTCCTTACATCAAAGAATATGATTGTCTCTTTAGAGCACTGGGTTGATGTAAGTGGGCAGTAGAGAAATTGGATACCCAAAATTGGGGGGATAAAGGCATGACGTGGCTGGCTTAGAAACTTTCATAGGTTGGGGAATATATTTGTAGCATTATAGGATGAAGGTGTAGGTGTTCGCTTAATTGCAATTGTTAGGCATAGAATATTGTTTTGTCACATAGAATATTTTTTGTTTTGTTCACTTATAGAATGTTATGTTTAAATGAGTGTGGCACATATTGAATTTTATGTATTTTAGTTTTATCCTGTTAGGTACAGAAACGATTTTATTGTTATTTGTTTGAAAATTATATACAGCTAGAGAGTTGTGTGAAAGTGTGAAATTGACAAGGGGTGGTCTGTGGTAGTTATATAATCTGTTGTAATTTGAGAGGATTGTGAATAAAGGGTTGGAGTCTAGCCTGTCAATAATGAGACCTCTGTGTGGGCATGGCCTTCCCCAGAGGATCCTGGGAATTCCTATATTTCCTCCTTGGAGGCAGAAGACAAATCCGTATCTCAGCTCACTCCCTGCAAGACATCATGTGTAGAAGTCACATGCAGAGAGGCTGATGGAGCCAGACCTCTGGAGCTGGGGAAGCCACATTGGAAAACCCTATCAGTGCTAAGATGCTTGCAATGCCACTGGATCCACAAAACTTCCCACTCACGGCCTGTGATCTTCCTGCATTCGCAATCATTGCATGTGTTTTGTGAGTCAGAAGAGGACTTTATAGATTGGTATCGGACAAACGGGCTAATATTGGACTTATGGACTTGATCTGGACTGGGCTGGGATGTTTCCTCAATGTTCAATTGCTCTTATATATGAATCTCTTACTCTTTTTTTTTTGCTATTTCTTTCTCTCTTTTTTTAATCATTTTATTAGGGGCTCATACAACTCTTATCACATTCCATACATACATCAACTGTGTAAAACACATTTGTACATTCATTGCTCTCATCATTCTCAAAACATTTGCTCTCCACTTAAGCCCCTGGCATCAGGTCCTCATTTTTCCCCT
>NW_022111372.1:18163564-18225600 GCF_000313985.2 Echinops telfairi
TATGGCATCTAGTTTACAGTATTACATATTTCACATACAGTATTATTATACATAGTTCTTACAAATACTGTAATCAATAGCCTATTAAATGACTTAAGGGATGTACTCTACAGGTGGGTCGCCGTCTTTTTCCTCTGAAGGAGCCGGTGTAGGCAGTGTGTGCTGTTACGCAAAAACCGCGATAGAGTGAAGCCACAGAAGTCGAAGCGCGAAGTGGCGAGGGTTCACTGTATATCTATTTCCCCATCCTCATATATAAATATATTTGCATAGGTACATGTCTTTATCTAGACCTCTATAAATGCCCTTTGCCTCCCAGATCTTTCCTCTATTTCCCTTTACTTTCCTCCTGTCCCACTATCATGCTCAGTCCCCATCAGGGTTTCAGAAATTCCTCTTTGTTACATTACCCTTGATCATGCCCTATGAGGCCTCCCACACACCCCTCACCACCAATTTGGATCACTTGTTGTTTCCTTGTCCCTGGGTTTGTTAACACCACTTCCTTTCCCCCCACCTCCCCCTCTCCCATGTCCCTCCGGAACTGTCGGTCCAGTTGTTTTCTCCTCCAGATTGTTCATCCAGCCTGTCTTATTTAGACAGACCTACAGAGATAATAACATGCACAAAACAAGACAGAGCAAAAACAAACAAAAATGTACAACAAAACAACAACAACAAAGCACCGACAAAGAACAAATCAAAACACAACAAGAAAGAAAGTTTGTAGTTAGTTCAAGGACTGTTTGTTGACCTTTAGGGGTGTTTTCTAGTCTAGTCTTTTGGGACACCACACCCTGGCCCCATAGTCCACCTTCAGAATTCCCTGGGGACCTTGCTGCTCCATTCCCTTGCTGTTCCACTGCACTTCCCCAGTGCTTTGCCTCAGTGTGGCAGGATCAGATCAGGCACAATTCCCACACTGTTTCTCTGGTGCTGTCCCCCCCGCAGGGCCATGGGTCAATGAGGGGCGTTATGTCTCATAGTGGGGCTGGCCACGTGGTCCTCTCTGTGGACTGACTGCTCTAATTGGGGTCATCGTCCTCAAGGCCTGGTGGGCCAGGATGTGCTCCAGTCTCTCCTCATCCCCCTTCATCTGCTCCCGTGTGCTCTGATCAATGAATCTCTTTCTTATACACATATGAGCCTCCTTGTATTTGTTTCTCTAGTCTACCCAGACTAAAATAAGGGGAACCCAGTAGGTGTCAAAAGCTTTAAACATCCACTTCCTTGGTTTGATTAAATGCTCCTACATAGTGGTGGGTTATTATGTAACTCCTTCACATTTCAGACTGATAGACAACTGGAATAAATCAGGGAAATTACATTAGGAGACTTTTATGCATTTTTGACATAAACAGAGTCTTGTAAGTAGGGCTTTCACTAGGAAAAGAATCTTCAGAGCAGCCTTGAACTTCACTTTCCCCCTCACTGTAATGTGCAGTGCACCCTATTGCAAAGCCAGTTCTCTGTTTTTCTCTTTCCATCTTTCCCGTAATGTTTCACGCTGCTTCTGTCAGTCTCTTTCTCTTCCCTTATCTTTATTTCTCTGCCATCTATTTGTCTTTCTATCACTTGCGCCATTCCCTCTAAAATAAAATTCCACATTTTCACACATTTTAGAGTAGGGCTATGTGTTTGTGATATTCTTGACATTACTTCATAGCAATAAGTAGTCATTCTTTCTCTTCAATTTAATTAAAATCCTAGTAACTCATGAGTATAAGTAAGATTGGTTCTAGGACATGCTCTTGTGAATGCAATTATATATTACCCAGGTAAAAAGATTTAAAAACAATAAATAGCTTAACCCTTAACTAAATCTAATATAGCCAAGATTCATAAAGTAGTAATATTTGACACAAATGAAATTAGATAATCAGAAAACAGGAGTTTTGGAAGTAATAGAATCAATGTCAGGGAGGCTTTGGGTATGAAGTGAGACATTAATACATAAATCTTCAAATGCTGTGAATCCAGAATTCTAACACAAAGGGAGGAATATGGCAGAATTAGAAATGAAAAACATAAAGAAAAATAAATTAATATTAAAAAACCCTTAGCAATAGGAAAAAGGAATTCCAAAGGATCAAGTGGAAAAAATAATTAACCAAAGTCCTTAGTCAACATGAATCAGAGAATTGCATTCTGAGAGAAAATAGTAAACTTAGAGTTTGGCTAATGTAGTCCTTCGCTGAGTAACAAAATGGAGACAGACACTCATGACAAACTACCTAAAACCATCCAATGGTAAGTGAGAGCAGAGGAGGCATTCAAGGAAGTCAATTCCACTTTAGTTCTATCTCCACACAGAAATTAAGAATATTCTAAAAAATAAAGATACAGATGGAACAATTGTAGAAATCTAATAATTATTGGGTTTTCTTTTATGAAAAATACTTCTTCCCCTATTTATTTTTAATTATGATAGTCAAAAATAGGTAAATTAATCTCTGACCAATTTAATTAATTCCAAAACTCAGGGCATGTATTATCAGCTCTGTTCTACAAAGAAAATTGCTTTAAAACTTAAAGTTTTAATATCACATTTTACAAACCTGAATTGAAAACCATTTTCTATCATCCACTCAAAGTGAGACTGAGATAGTTAGTTTATTGTGCCACCCTGGCCGATAAACACATGTGGGTTTAATTGAAGGGAAGAGAGATAAATGGCTCGCTGAGCCTCGCCTTTCTTGTCTCTCGCTCTTTAATCATCGGACCAGTGTGTGGCTTCCTTGCTTGTTCTGTGCCTCAATTTGCAAGCTACACTACCTATGCAACACCTAACCTGTGGACTGTGTTGCTGTAATTTGAATTTCCTTCCAGACCTGCTTCGCCACACAATTGGAATTTACATCTCTTGAGCTGGGGACTGACTGTTGGTGACCTGACTGACTGTTGGTGACCTGACTGACTGTAGGTGACCTACCTTGCTGTTGGCTGCCTGTGCTGGGATAGCCTGAATCTCTCTACAGAGGACTGACTACCTGGTGGCCCTCAAGACTTGAAGGACTGCCAGTGTCTCACAACTGTCTAACACATTTGAATTGTACTGAGCCATTTGTACTGCTTTATAATTTAACTGTTTATTTCTTGTGTTATCTATCTATCTATCTATCTATCTATCTATCTATCTATCTGTATAACTGCTTTATAATTTAACAACTGTTTATTTCTTGTGTTATCTATCTATATAAATACATATTTATAAAATTATTAGCAATCTGGTTTTCTCTCTCTAGAGAACCCTGTCTAACACAGAGACGGAAAAACTGAAACCAAAACGTTGTTTCTGGATGCTAAGATGGTATCACCAAGGTGAGGCATTGCTTGCAACTAGAGCATTTTTCTAATACCATTCAAATTCAAAACTGATTTCCCCACTAGTTTCTCCCTTTAATTAATCATGACTTGACACAATAGAAACATGCTGTCTCTTCTCTGTCCCCAAAACAACCTGGGGGCAAAGAGTGCAGTGCGTCATAAAAATCGCACTGACCGCGTTCTGACTAGAAACCCTGTGGTCCTGACACCTGCTGTTCTTCCTTCTCTCTGCTGGTGCCATGGCCAAAGTTTACAATCTGCTGGAGAATAGAAGTATTTAGGGTCTACAGATTTGCTCCAATGACACTCTAATGGAGAAAAATCTCCTTGGGAATATAATTCTAAAGTTCTCACGAAACCAAATTTCTCATCTTTGGAAAACTTGTCAGCACCCTCACTAAAATATGCCATGAATGTGTTATGAAATGCCAGGTCTGTGATAAGACAGCAGGGAAAAAAATTAGCAAGACTGAGCTACCAAAATCAATCAGATTTATGAGTCGGTTGTCCAAGTTAAAATTTCTCATTGTAAAGAGAACAGACTGTGAATAAGGGGAGGGTCAAACGTCGCACCTTCTGTATGCTTGCCCTTGTGACTATCTGCAGCTCCATCTTTTGCCTGCCCTGCCCTGGGCAAGTTGGGTAACCCATCCTGTCATAGCTCCCTTCCAACTCGGTAGGAGATCTCCTTGTTAGAAGAATAGCATTTCAACTGGAAATGCAAGTGACTTATTGCCAAATTTAAAATGCTCACTTCCCCAGGGCCATTTTACATTTTAAAAGAAATGCTTGTTGAACTATGTGAATGCATTTCTGCGCTGGATTTTTCTCTGAGCTCTCCAAGGGCTCAGCCCCTCGTCTACAAGCCGATAAGCTCAGCTTGAGGCTAGAGCTGACACAGGGAGATCACACACTGGTCCTTATCCACCACCTTTACCTGATAATCGTGTTCATCCTAAGGATGGCTTGAAGTAAAAGGTTGGATTTCTAGAGGTGGCCTCCACCGTGTATTCCACATCTACAGAGAGCCAAGTTCATTCACTCACTAACTTTCCTGTCCTGAAGAAAATGTGACAGAACTGGTTGTCATGGTAGCAGAGTGATTCTCCAGATTGTCTCTGGAAATATAAACTTGGACTAGCAGAGGCATCATTTCTTTCCTTGACTTTTAGGGGAAGGCTTTTCTCTTCAACAAGCCCACGCACCAGCCTACACAGCCCAGTGCTTGCGCACATTGTTCAGCATGTGGGTGAAATGGGCTGATGCTGGGAAGGTGTGGCGTCTGAGTCATGAGTTGTGTCCTCCCACACTGAGGTACTCTTTGTTAGCTGCCAGCAGGAACTTCATAAAAACATTGCATTCCCTAAATCCCAAGCTCCCCTGAGGACAGGGGCAGTATCTATATCTCCCAGGACTAGGTTCTGACTAGTTCAGTCAATGTTAGTTGAAGTAATGAATAATAGAAATAAATAAATAATTAATTAATTAACAAATGCAGAAACAGCCAGGATCGGAGAGTGGATAGGCTGAATACCTTGAAAGGTATTTTTGTTATGCATGGGCATGATATTTGACATAATAATTCAACATCTGCTGTGGGTTTTCTTTTTGGAAGGGAGATTCTGGAAAAGGCCAGCAAGAAATAATATGAATTATAGCCTCTTGCTGTGATTATTCTGCCTGTGAGTTCACTATTAACCAAAGCCAGTAAGTAGTAACCTTCTAATTTATTCTGTATTCCTACTGTTGAAATTATAATGAGGCTCCACGATAACAGGTCCCCTCTATCCTCATGTGGACCAGCAGAACATTCTTCAGAAGCATCTGGGTTGTGGGTGTGGACCTGTTGGACGTGGTGTTGGGGTAGAATCATGGAGGCCTGGAAAAAGTAAGACTGAAACTCAAAAGGCAAATTGCACCTATTTCAGCAAACTGGAAATTGATGGTGTGTAGCTCTGAAAGCTCTAGCAGTAGCTACTATTTCCATCCAAGCTATTATTAACTGGTAATATTTTTCCTAGTAAACATTCCATTGCCATAGCAACGGGAGTCATGTCATATAAATACAAGGGCTCCTGACTTTGCCAGAGAAATGGATGGAATTTTAAATGAATTTTAGAAAATCCAAAGCATTTTGCCAAAAAAATATGTTTTAAATACTAAACCAAATTTACGCTTGAGGAAAAGGAAAGGAGAGAACTCTGATAAAGAGGAAACCATGAGATACTGCGCCATTGCATCTAGTGCCTTCAAGGCAAGTTCAAAGTATCTTTTCTCTCTCGACGCCAAATCCTCCTCCTGTGTTCTGGGCGCCATACCATTCCCCGTTCTCAGGTATTTATTTGTAATGTTGCAAGAATGGCATGGAAGGCCGTGTCTGAGCTCCTCTGGCGACACCAGAGGGGAAGAGAATCCAGCTCCACATCAGCCCCAGGTTAATTTCCATAAATTAGAGGTCAGATCTGGCTCCAACCTCTAACTTTCTTTACCTTTTCTGACCAACTCTCCTTCCCATGGCACCATCCATCTCCGTTGGACTCATTAGTCCATTGCAATGACCATGCAGAACTACAGACAATGCTCACAGTTATGTTCTTATTGCAAAAGACCTTCAGTGGTGATAAATTCCAAAGGTCTCTCCATTCCAGACTAGCATCAGTTTCACTCTGCAGGGTCACAGGACCAGTTGCTGTGTCTCATGTTCTCAGTGCTGCTGCCTCTGCCGCCACCACCTCAATGCACAGGGATGTCTGGGTCCAATGGACAAACCCTGTTCTTGGCGTTTCTTTCTGGATGGTGGTGAGATCCCATTCCTGCTTCTGTGATGGCTCCCTTGAGAACCAGTGGAATGGGACCACGGACTAATTACATGCTCCCACAAAGTCATGATGGGCATTGCAAAGACTATAGCTAAAAAGAAACCTACAAAATAATTTAACTGCACCATATATGTCCAGTTTTACTTCTAAGCCCCCTCGCTTCAATCTCTTTGAGTGCATTGTGTAGATTTTGCAGCTA
The DNA here is from genome assembly GCF_000313985.2 of Echinops telfairi. Lineage (NCBI taxonomy): Eukaryota > Metazoa > Chordata > Mammalia > Afrosoricida > Tenrecidae > Echinops > Echinops telfairi. The sequence goes on from NW_022111372.1 coordinate 18,169,910, forward strand.
AAGAAACTGAGGCACATGGCAGCTTGGTGATTTGACTGTCAGCTTGGAAGGTTAAGCCACCACATAAGCCTTTCACTGTAAGTTTGGCTCCCTGCATTCAGCTGAACTGTTGTGCTGTTTCTTTGCTTTGATGATTGTATACCATTTGATTGGAAAGTTACACTCTATAATTTCACAGTGATTACATGCCCCTGAAGATCATTTGGTAAGTCAATGTTTTGAAACCAAAGATAATCATTGTTATATGGCCATAACCCTTTTTCTTATGCTATATTCTCTACCAAGAATGTAACCAAGCTAAAATTACACTTCGGGGCCTCGGTAGCTGGCTCGATGTTCTGGTCTACATTTCTGCAACTGCAGTTCAGCTAAGCTATCTGGAACTGAGCTACTACTCTCTGACCTCTGTCATAACTGCTTCTCTTTCTACTAAACATGTGTTTGAAGAAACCGTCATGACCTTCCTCTCAAGTAGGATATGATAAGATGAGTCAGAGCAGAGGTCTTGCATAGTAAAACATTTAAATGCAGAATATTCTGTCTACAAGCTCTGAAGTACTCTCCTGATACCTGGATATTTCAAAGGTACGTTTTGAGATAGGTTCTTTTTTCAGAAAATTTTGAATTCCCAGTGCATTAGTCTTCTATGGTTGCTATTCAAAACACTCCAAACTGTTTAAAACAACACGACTTATTCTAGAGCAGTGGTTCTCAGTGACCCTCTCACAGGAGTTACCTGATTCATAAGAGTAGCAAAATTACAGTTATGAAGTAGCAACAAAAATAAGTTTATGGTTGGGGTGGGGGGGGGTCACCAGAACTTGAGAAACTGTATTAAAGGGTCACAATATTGGGAAGGTTGAGAACCACTGTTCTAGAGCCTCGTGACATTGACCTTCTTTAATTGTCTATCAACAGCTAACATAACAAACTACAGTATCAAGCAGTAATAGTGTTCCCTGTTCTACATTTTCATGTATCCTGAAATTTTATAGAGTAACAAAAATTTATATTATGTTCATTTATAGACATACGAGAACAATATGCTTAGATGGTATCATGTGTCATGAAATATTTCCTCCTTGATAGAAAAGTCTTGATTTCTTTGTGTTCAATTAGCAACTCACCCTTCCAACTGCACATTGTTTTGATAAGCCAGTCATTATGATGTTGCCCTTAGACCAAGGGTGGGCATGCTAAATCACTGAATCTTGTCTGGTATTTTAGGAATTTAGAAAACAACACAAGTTAAGATGGAAACCTAACTTATTTTCAGCTAAAATCCTCTATGAAATTATTGAACAGATCCTTCCTTCCCATGTTTCCTGGAGCCTACTTGGCTCCTAACCTCTTCAAAACCATGTTCTCCAGCACTTCTGTGATGTGTACACTACCTTCTAATAATCAGTTCTGTTATAATTTACATCTCTAAATAGCTTGCATCAATGCCAAGTCCAACACTTTTCACAGAAGTGTACACAAGTGGAAGTCTTTAGAAGTTTTGACACTGCCACAAAATACTTCTCAATGAGAACGCTCATGGTATAAAGGGATATGTATAGACATTAAAACCTAATGAAAGACTTCAGGAGCCTATGTTTCCTAGAGTCACAACAAATTCAAACAACTTCTATCAAATATTTTATTTAAGAAAAGGAGTATATAGCTATCTGAAGAGGAAGAGAAACACAGACTTACTTGGGCCTATTTACTACTCTGTAGTGAACAATTCACTCAAAGTACATACACACAGGTAGACTCCTGATTACCAAATTTATTAGGCATTCTGATCCTGTTAGGGGTCAGAAATTTGAAAAGATGCTTTGATTCTTAGGAAGAATGTGTAGGCTTGAGAGAGAGATAGATGCCCTGTCATTCTTAGAAATATATTCTATGATAAAAAATTTGAAATTATTCACTTCAGATTAGTAAATAAACAAAAATAAGTCTGTCTATATCTTCCTTAGTGGGTAATCAGATAGTTCAACTATCAAAGAAATCTATGTTCCCAGGAAAACCCTGAGCAGATGGCATCCATTCCTCTACAAACCAAGTCACTCCTCTGAATACTGCCATTGTGTTAGTAATCCTGAGTATGCAAGTTCCCTGCTGAGTCATGAAATATGGAAATGATTTACGTTTAATGCAATTAGCCAGAAACTTAGCTATTAAATTCAGAAATTACCAGATAAAAGGACTCAGTTCTCTTGTCTTTTATCTCTCTTTGCCAAATCCCAAGTCTAGAGATCTTTCTAGAACTGCGAGTAGGATACACGGGTTTATTAAATAGTTTTCATCTTGGAATTACAGGTTCCTATCACTGGTGATTTGCAGGTAACACAACCTGGCTTGCTGAAAGTGAGGAGGACTTGAAGCACTTGCAGATGAAGATCAAGGATTACAGCCTTCAGTATGGATTACAACTCAATCTGAAGAAAACCAAAATCCTCATAATTGGACCAATACATAACAAAGTAATACATTCAGAAAAGGTTGAATTTGTCTAGGATTTTGGCTTGATTGGATCTCCGTTCAGTGCTCATGGAAGCAGCGTGATTGACAATGAACTGCAGTGAGTTAAGCTGCTGCACAAGACCCCAGTCATCTCGACAAACAAGCCTGTTGCTTTGAGGATTAAGGTACACCTGACCCAAGCCAGGGTATTTTTCCATTGCTTTATACGCATGTGAAAATTGGACATTGAATAAAGAAGACTAAAGAAGAATGGATTTGAATTGTGGTTCAAGAGACCCGTATTGAAAGAACCATGGACTACTGAAAGGACAAACAAGTCGGTCTTGGAAAAAGTACAGCCAGAGTGCTCTTTATAGGCAAAGGAGTCAAAGCTTCATCTTATGTACTTTAGATGTATTATCAGGAAAGACCAGTCCCTGACAAAGGACACCATGCTTGGTAAAATGGAGAGTAGCAAAAACAAGAAAAGCCCTCAAGGAGATGGGCCGACACTGTGGCTGCTACAACGGGCTGAGGCCTAGGAACCATTGTGAGGACAGAGCAGGACTGAGCTTTGTTTCCTTCTGTGGCGCATCAGATCACTGTGGGTCAGAACCAACTTGGTGGCACCTAACACCAACAGCAACAGCAACAACCCAATCTGTTAAGTCATCTCCTTCTGTAGTGTACAATGTGGGAAAAGGATCACTAAAACTTTTTTGGTTTTAGCATCACAAAATTCTTAAAATTGGAGAAGATAGAAATAATGTGATTCTGCAAGTCACATCATATTGGAAATTGAGGTTTACCAGTCGGGTTATTTTGTTCTTCAGCATAGGGTGTTACTGTTGTATTCTGGCTTATAGCAGCTTTGTGTACAGCAAGGGCCCAGTGCTGCAGCCTGCTCACAATCGTTATTACATTTGAGCCCCTTGAAGAAGCCCCTGTGTCAATCCACCTGGTAAACAGCCGTCCTCTTTCTGGCTGACCCTCTTCTTTCTCAAGCACGATGTCCTCTTCCAGGCTTTGCTCCCTCCTGATCACCTGTCCAAATACGTCTCGCCATCCTCGTTTCTGAGGAACATTCGAGTCATACTTTCAATAGCGACTAATTTGTTCTTCTGAAAATCTCTGGTATATTCAATATTCTTACAGCAACACAATTTAAACAGATTCTCCTCCAGTCTTTTGTATCCATTACCCGGCTTTAACATGCATATGAGGCGATTGAACATGCGTGGCTTGAGTGAGATGCTGTTTAGACTTCAATGTGACCTCTTTGCTCTTTAACAAATGTAAAGAGGGCTTTTGAAGCAAATTTGCCTACAGTCTTGGAAAAACCATCGGGGCAGTTCTATCCTGTTCTATCAGGTCTGTCTATAACTTAGTACAGCAGGGAATTTAGTGTTTTGCTTTGTTTTTACTATATCATTTTATTTCTTGAAGTTTCTATGAACATTACATGGAGATCCAAGGTATATTTAATATATGAAATTTTTTAAAGTTCTCAATTATGAAAAGTATCTGCATACACACACACACATGAGGGCACTTTCAAAAGTTCATGGAAGGATGGAATTAAAAGATAATGGATTTTTTTCCCACATACTTTTTGAAGCCCATATATAGATTAGGTAGTATAATTACTATGTGTTTCATTTCATATGTAAGTGGTACAGTAGAAGAACCCAGGTGGCATTGCAATTACATATTTGGCTGCTAACCACAAGGTTAGTAGTTCAAAACCACCAGTTGCTCAAAAGAAGAGAGACTTTCTACTCTCATAAAGTGTTACAGTCTGGGAAACTCACAGGGGCAATTTTACCCTGTCCTTTAAGGTTATGAGTCGATGGCAGTGAGTTTGTTTGCTTGTTTGTTTTTTGAGTGGTGCACTAGTATAAGTTCTACATTAGCCTATTCCAAAGCTCATGTTCCCTAGGATTGTGCCAGGGAATAACAAAACATCAGGGGACTATTTTTTAAAATTTCCATTTCTTGGTCATTCCAGATGCCTGAACATTTCCTGATCCATTATAAGTTGAAGATGCTTAATTTCTCATATTTCTGTTCTTGATCAAAATAGTATACACATTCAAATTTTACAAGCACAGCTATAGTGACAGTGATTGCAGGTAGGAGGGTCAGTTCATCTTGCCTTGTTTATACTGTTGAAGGACATTACTAAAATGTTATTTCAGGAGAATGATTATTAGGAGTCCCTGAATGGCACAAAACCCTCAATAGCCTCATTGTTGCCACAAAGATTAGAGATTCAAATCAGAGACATCTCAGAAGAAAGATCTGGTGTTCTACTTCTGAAAAAAATCAGCTGTTGAAAGCCCTACGTAGCACAGTTCTAGTCTGACACACATGGGCTTGCAAGGAGTTTGGTTTAATTCCATAGCAAACTGGTTTTGCCCTGTTTTCTTGGAGGCTATAGGAGCAGAGAAAAGGGTCATGGTGAATTGAGGGATGACATGACAGCACCTACCAACCACAGACAGAAAACAGATAGCTCACCAGATAAAAGTAAGAATACACCTAAGAGAGAGGCATGTGGTTGGAAGAATCAAAGAAGAGAGATCAAGAGGAAATCAAAGACTAATGTGGGAAAGAAACTTAATGGGGGGGTCAAAATCAGAGGCATTCTAAGAATCAGACATATGATAATGAATTGTGGGCAAGTGAGAGAAGTGGTCTGGGCATACCAAGAAGCATCAGGTTCAGGCTAAACAGAGCAAGACCCTTGGTCATCATGTATCTGCTGTAGAAACTAGAGTCATTAATTCCTATGAAGTACTTTTTGTACTGTATTTTCCATGAGTATTCAATTGAGAGTCTATACAGAAGAGCCATCTAGTCCAGGATAGCCCAGTAGCTTTTTCTCTTCCAAGCGCTCTAGGCTATAGCTCAAGATAGATTACCGGTTCTCCAAAAGGCACAAACCTGACACATATATAGAAGAAAGCCTCGTCTTTCTCTGGAAGATCAGCTAGTGGGTTCAAACTGCTGAACTTGTGGTCACCAGTCAAATGCATAACCCACTGCAGCATCAGAATTGCTTCCAAGTCCCAGAGTAAAGAGTGAGAAGGGAGCATCTTGGTAACCACATCGCCTTTTGCATTTGACAATTAATTATGTAGATCAACTACCATTTTTCCACAGTCACAAGACATGTATGTCACTTTCTTTTTAGATAATACAAAAAAGGCTTGTAGTTCAAATTTCAATATCTGTCATTTAATTCTCAGAATTCTGTCTCACTCTGCGGTGGTCATGTGGTGAAGCTCATCTGGAACTCATAATGTTTATATTGAATTGCCTTTTTATTCCATTTTCACTCTTCTGTATAAAAGCAAAGGTTTTCTGGGCCCAATACTGTTTTTCACTCTTTTTATGGCACTAGTTTGTAGAGACAGAAATGATAGCACTTTCCGTATTCCTATTTCCCAATAAACTTGTCGACAAACGTTCTCGAAAAGCTCTCACTTACTGCTTTTAGTCATTTCTTCCATGCAAATGAGAAGGCCTTGAAATGATGTGAGCTGTGCTCTCAGTGAATTCTACAGCAAAATTAAAAGTAATCCTTCCTTTGCTTTCAAAGACTTGAAGACCGATTTCAATAATCGCAGGATGTTGATAATGACTTGCCTTCTCTGGGGACAGGAGGAGAAAAAGAGGGCACCTCATTTTGAAGTGAGAAAAACTAGGGGGAAATTCACTTTAGGACAGATGGGGGGAAACTGCGTAAGTTTAACCACTCCATCTTTTGCTCATTTTGAATGGCTATTGTGTTGCATGTTTAACTAATAAAACAAAAAAATGAATGAAAAAACTGGAGAGATCAAAAGGAAAAGTTAAATTCCTGCATGTGTGTGCACCGGTGTCTTGTGAGTGTTTTATCAGAGTTGGGGGGGTGGGGTGGGGGGATTATTCCAATGGACAAACCAGCTTGTAGTTCCTCTTGTCTGAAACCTGTTGTTTTAGCGTGGGACTGCCCTCATAAAATTCTGGATAAGCCACTTAGGTGGGATTTCTGGATTGGCTGCTAGAAATGTGATCCCAAATCTGCCCCCTGATTTCCTGTGTAAACTTGAGTCCTTGGTTTCTGGACCCATTTCCTCATCAGAAACTTTATTCAAGTGTTTTGAGGTTGGGAGGGGTTATTTGGAGGTCAAGAGCGAAAGAGGGCAGATAGAGATCATTCTATTTTTTAGAATGTAACATGGATTCCCTTTATACCTTTTCAAGGCTCAATAAGCCACATACTTTCCAAGTATAATTTAGACTTTAAAGCAAAGGAGAGAAAATGGTTTGTTGGTACCTGGGTTTTGAATGACATTATTTCCTAAATGAATCTTTAAATTATAGGTAAATTCAAACAGGTGCATATGATTCCAATTTAACCTTACATTAGAGTAAGAAGCAGCCCTGGTGATGTAGTGGGTTAAGCTTTTGGACAGCCACAAAGCTGGACATTCAAACAAACCAGTTGGCTCATTGGTAGAAAGATTGACAGACTTGGGAAACGGGGAGAGCTTAACTCAGTCTTCATAATCAATATATGCTGGAATTAATTCCAGCAGCTTTGGTTTGATTTGGGGAAGTGCAAGGAAAGAGCCTTGGTGGCACAGGGGTTAAAGTGCTTGGGTGGAGATGTCGGACAGGGTAAGATATGACAAAATAATAATTTATAAATTATCAAGGGCTCATGAGGGAGGGTGGAGCAGGGAGGAAGGGGGAAAATGAGGACCTGATGCTGGGGGCTTAAGTGGAGAGGAAATGTTTTGAGAATGATGAGAGCAATGAATGTACAAATGTGCTTCACACAATTGATGTATGTATGGATTGTGATAAGAGTTGTATGAGCCCCTAATAAAATGATTGGAAAAAAAAAAAAGATCAGCAGTTCAAAGATGTGAAAGGTCAGGGAAAAGATGTGGCAGTCAGCTTCTATCAAATGTATAGAAAAGCTATGAGGCAGTTCTACTCTGTCCTATAGTACCACTATGAATTGTAATTGACTCGGCAGTAGGTTTGGTTTAGGTTTTGATGGGAGAAAATACTGAAAGGCTTTCAATGATTTAAAAGCTACATATGCAGCAAATGACAGAGATTATGATGAATTGTTTGCAAGAAAAGTGGGTTCAACATTTAAACTTATGATAAATCCATAAAACATTAAAAGATGATTGATAAATTGAGTCATTTGAATCATGGTGTTCACAAAGCATTTTGAACATACCATGTACCATTGAAGAATAACCAAATCTGTCTTGGAAGGAGAACATTCAGAAGGCTTTTTAGAAGCAAAGATGCTGAAGCTTCTTGCTTACTTTAGATAGCTATCTTATCAGGAAGGGCCAATCTTGGATAAGGAAATTACATTTGGTAAAGTGGAGGGTGAGGAAAAAAGAGGAACACGCTCAATGAGATGACATAACACAGTTACTGCAACAGTGGGCTCAAACGAGGCACTATCGGGAGGATGGCACAGAGCTGACAACGTTTCACTCTCCTCCACATAGGCTTGCTAAGGTTGCTGTGAACCAGATCTGGATTGAAGGAATATAACAACAACAAAGCGCAAGCAGAAATGTCAGGCATAAGTCAGGCATTCACAACCTGGGGACTTCCTGTATAGCTATCTATACTTCCCAAAGGCATTATTGTTCATCCGTAAACTTTGCTGTTGGTGGTAATTGCCACGCAGTTGCCTCTGACTCATGCCAACCTTGTGTACAACAGAACCAAACGTTGATTAGCTCTGCATCATTTGCATGATCATTGGAATGTTGTAGGTTATGTGTATAACATGAAATGCAGGAGGAATAGTATACTTTTGTATATATCATTTTACTTAGTTATAACCATTAAAAAAGCAGGCTGGAAGTGAGAAGCAAGAGTGAAAATATTACTGAAATAGGCTAACTTTCTTTTTTTAGTAATTTATCTTCTGTTTCTGAGACTATACACCACAAAGCGTACACCACCAATTCAACAAGTTTTACATGCAATCTAATGATAATGGCTACATTCTATGAGTTGTGCAATCATTATTCGTATCCCTTTGAGTTGTTCTGCCCTATTTACATAAGCTTCAAAGGCTTACTGAGAGGTTATCTGCTTGATGAGAAATTCTTCACTGGTCTTTTTAATTTTATTTTTTTATAGCAATCTAACCAGTCGATGACACAGATTACATTCTTCTAGTTGTGGTGGTTCTCACTCTCCTTTTATGAATGTTCCTCCCCCATTAATACAAACCCGTTGGCCACTAAATTCTCTTTACGATCTGTAAAGGAAAAATTCATAAAGCACTTTTCACAATAACTGATTATTGATCTAATTCACTTCTTGTTGAATTGAATCTTTCCTTGCGGACATCACTGCCAGGGAAATTGTTTGCCCAGTGGGGTAGTTATAAAATGTTATGCCAACTTGATAAAAGAATGAAGGGCTGGAGTCTAGCCTGTCAATCAGGTCACAACCTGATTGATCCCTCCTTGTGGGCGTGGCCTTCTCCTGAGGATTCTGGGAACTTCTTCTACCTCTCTGGCAACAGGACACTCACTCTCTCTGCTTCGTCTTCCTGCTGACAAGTCACATGGAACCAGCCTGATGGCAGCCAAAGCCCTGGACATGCTTCCACTGCCACTGGATCCAAAAAACTTTCCACCCACTGGCCTGTGGTCTTCCTGCATTCGGCATCATTATATGTGTTACTTGACTCTGAGGAGCAATTTATAGACTAGTATCAGACATATGGACTAATTATGGACTTGATCTAGACTGGGATGGGATGTTTCCTTAATTTACAATTACTCTTTGATATAAACCTCTTTCTCACACATATATGCATGTCTCTTTCTCTAGTCAACCCAAACTAATGAACCCAGCTACAGAAATTTCCATCACAAGCTTCTGCTATCTGTATGTTTAAATTACTAGACACCATAAAACTAGAAGTAACATCTCTTTCTCTGCTTAAGTCAGGATATGAAGAAAATACACGCTAAGGAATAGAATCATGACAGCTCTCTTTTATATGGAGTGGGCCAAAGGAACACTGCTTCATGATGAACATCTAATACAAGAATTGCTTGGGAGGGTCTTGGAACTGGTCTTATATGAAGTTTTTCAGATCCCTTTAAAAGTTTGATTAAAAAATTATTTGGCGGGTAATGAGATGTTGGTGCCAAGATGAATCTTTGCACTTTCTGAGATTCCTGAATAAAGCTGTCTAAATACCCACCAGTGATATTTTATGTCCCCACAAGTAAGCTATAAAACTATAGTGGGATCCCGCTAGTCCCTGAAGTCAATCACTGTGATTCTTATATAAAGTCATCCAATAGAAACCCCTTCTTATTTTTAACCCAAACTACATGTGACCTCAGGTAAAAAATCAACCAATCAAAAAATACTGTATTATAATTTCTGTGTTTCATGAGCTATGTCTATACTTGAGATTTTTATAATTAGAGTCACCAATTCTCACTTGTGGAGACAGGTGTCTTTCTGCGTCCAGATGTATTTTTTTCTGAATAAATCCTCATAATAATTTATTGGGCACTTAGTGGATTATTCACTGCAACGTGTTATTTTTTTTTGCATTGCTGTTGCCAATTCAATCATATAAACAGATCTTTAAAAAGGTCACTGCTAGATGGACATTGGACCTCCACTCAAGTACTCCCTCAATGCAAGAACACTTTGTTCTACTAAATTGGCATTCCTTGATGCACACCTTCCCGACACGATTGTGAAAGACAAATGTGTGCATAAGGAAATATGGTAAAGAAAGACTGATGGTGCCTGGCTATCAAAAGATGTAGCATCTGGGGTCTTAAAGGCTTGGAGGTAAACAAGTGGCCATCTAGCTCAGAAGCAACATCCCACATGGAAGAAGCACACCAGACTGTGTAACCACGATGTGTCAAAGGGACCAGGTATCAGGCACCAAAGAACAAAAAATCATATGAGTGTGTGCCCACCTTCCCGATATGATCACTGAAGACAAATGTGCATAAGAAAATGTGGTGAAGAAAGCTGATGGTTCTCGGCTATCAAAAGATATAGCTCCTGGGGTCTTAAAGGCTTGAAGATAAACAAGTGGCCATCTAGCGCCGAAGCAACAAAGCCCATATGGAAAGAGCACACCAGCCTGTGTGACCAGGATGTGTCAAAGGGATCAGGTATCAGGTATCAAAGAACAAAGAATCATATCATTGTGAAAGAGGAGGAGTGCAGAGTGGAGACCCAAAGCCCACCTTTAGGCAACTGGACATCCCCTTTCAGAAGGGTCGTGGGGAGGAAAAGAGCCAGTCAGGGTGCAGGGTAACAACGATGAAACATACAACTTTCCTCTAGTTCTTAAATGCCACCTCCCCCAGACACTGATGATCCCAATTCTACCTTACAAATCTGACTATACCAGAAGATGTACACGGGTACAGATAGGAGCTGGAAATACAAGGAATCCAGGACAGATGACCCCTTCAGGACCTGTGGTGAAAATGGCAATACCGGGAGGGTGGAGGGAAGGTAAGGTGGAAAGGGGGAACCAATTACAAGAAACTGTATATAACCTCCTCCCTGGGGGATGGACAACAGAAAAGTGGGTGAAGAAAGACATCAGACAGTGTAAGATATGACAAAATAATAATAATTTATAAATTATGAAGGCTTCATGAGGGAGCGAGGAGCAGGGAGGAAGGGGGAAAATGAGGAGCTGATATCAAGGACTCAAGTAGAAAGCAAATGTTTTGAGAATGATGATGGAAACAAATGTACAAATGTGCTTGATGAAATGGATGTATGTATGGATTGTGATAAGAGTTGTACAAGCCCCTAATAAAATGATTTTTTTTAAAAAGCTCACTGCTCAAGGTAGTCATTCTTTATCAGTTATGTTAAAGTTCTGTTTGGTTTTGAGAAGACTTTAGAGATTATCTTTGATTTTAATAATAGGGATTAGCTTCCTTAAAGTTGCTGCTAATCAGAAATTCTTACCCTTAACTGTGAACCACTCTCATCTACATTTTTAAGAATCTATAATACTTTGCAAACCATATCAGTACTACTGAATCAAAAGTTATGAAAAATCTCCATAGATATCACTAAAAAATCAGTCACAACTGAAAAACAGTTAGGTACAATTGATTCATATTCTTTGGACTTTCAAAAAGCATTCCAGTCATTGAAGGCTACTTTTCTTTGTCATTTTTTTAAAATAATTTTATTGCGGGCTCATACAACTCTTATCACAATCCATATATACATCCATTGTGTCAAGCACATTTGTACATTTGTTGCCCTCATCATTCTCAAAACATTTGCTCTCCACTTAAACCCTTGGTATCAGCTCATTTTTTCTCCTCCCTTCCCGCTCCCCCTCCCTCATAAAGCCTTGATAATTTATAAATTATTATTATTTTGTTATGTCTTGCACTGTCTGTTCAACATCTCCCTCTCTTCACCTACTTCTATGTTGTCCATCCCCCAGGGAGAAGGTTATATGTAGATCCTTATAATCAGTTCCCCCTGTCTATGCCACCTTTCCTCCACTCTCTGGTATCGCCACTCACCACTGGTCCTGAAGGGATCATCTGTCTTGGATTCCCTGTGTTTCTGGTTCCTATCTGTACCAGTGTACATCCTCTGGTCTAGTAAGATTTGTAAGGTAGAATTGGGGTAGTGATAGTGGGGGGTGGGGGGAAGAGCATTTAAGAATTAGAGGAAACTTGTATGTTTCATTATTGCTACACTGCACCCTGACTGGCTAGTCTCCTCCCTGTGACCCTTCTGTAAGGGGATGTCCAGTTACCTACAGATGGGCTTTGAGTCTCCACTCTGCACTCACCCTCATTTACAATAATCTGCTTTTTTTGTTCTTTGATGCCTGATAACTGATCCCTTCAGCACCTCCTGAGCATGCAGGCTGGTGTGCTTCTTCCATGTGGACTTTGTTGCTTCTGAGCTAGATGGCCGCTTGTTTACCTTCAAGCCTTTAAGACCCCAGATGCTATATATTTTGATAGCCAGGCACCACATTTTCTTCACCAAAATTGCTTATGCACACATTTGTCTTCAGTGATTGTGTTGAGAAGGTGTACATCATGGAATGCCAATTTAATAGAACAAAGTGTTCTTGCATTGAGGAAGTACTTCAGTGGAGCCCAGTGTCTATCTGCTGCCTTAATACTAAACCTATAAACATATGCACATAGATCTATTTCCCCATCATATATAAATATATTTACATATGAACATGCCTGTATTTAGACCTCTATAAATGCCCTTTGCCCCATTATTATTTCCTCTGTTTTCTTTTAATTTCCTCTTGACCCGCTATTATGCTAGTGTCAACAAACAGACCTTGGACTATTTACAGGTTTCTCCTTTTTTTAAAAAAAAATTTATTTATTTATTGGTCATTGGTTTTTGTTGTTGTTTTCTTTTGTTGCTTTGTCTTGCAATGTCTTGTATTTTTGTGCATATTATATTCTCTGTTGATCTATCTAGATAAGATAGGTTGGATGAACAGTCTGGAGGAGAAAACAACGGGACCTATGATTTCAGGGGGACATAGGAGAAGGGGAGGGGAGGGAAACAAGGTGGTATTGACCAACCCAGGGACAAGGGAACAACAAGTGACCCAAAATTAGTGGCAAGGAGGGTGTGAGAGGCCCGGTAGGGATTTATCAAGGGCAATGTAACTGAGAGAAATTACTGAAACCCAAATGAAGGCTTTGTTATTTTTAAAACAGTAAGAAAATCAATTCTGAAGTGGCCAGTTAAGTTTCTGTTGGATATTTATCACAGACTTATTTCATATTTCTGCCTGAGGTGTTCCAATTGTTATTCTAGATTTCTGACCTCCACCCATCCGTCTCCACTCACACACACACACTCTCTGAAACACCCACCCTAACAGGTGGGTCAATAGAACTGTAGCCCTTTAAAATATATTCCTCTGGGTCATGGTTCCTCAACCATTTGCTAATGTATGGGCTGTTCTGTATGTGGTAGGGTATTTAACAGCTTCCCTGGCCTCTACTCTCTAGATGAATGTAACACACACACACACACACACCCCACTGTGACCACCAAAAGTATCTTAACTTATTCACAAATGTCCTCTAGAGTGTCATATTTGCCCCTGATGAAAACCCTGCTCTGTAAGTAAAGATGAAGCATACAACAGTTGAACACAATTATTTCTCTTCCTTAGCAAATTACAACAAAGTAGGTAGGTTTAAAGAATAGAAATTTATTTCCCAAATTACAGCGTCTAAAAGTCCAATTTCAGGACACCAGTCCTGTCTACTCCTTCTGTGGTCATTAACCTGTATTGCTCCATTCCTGTATTTCTCGGTGTGTCTGTTCATCACCTTTAAAACACAACACTAAGAAGGGATTAGGATCATCCCAAACAAGGGTACATTCACAGGTGCAGGGATCAGGATTCCTGTATAAATTTTGTGAGGACACAGTGAATCCTTACCATGTTTTTGGTTTGAGTCTCCCAGATCAAAGAGGAACTGTATTGATGAACTGTCCCAGAATCCATTGGAACAAATTCATGCTACTGCTTTACACACCTTACCCTCCAGGTGTCACCTCCATTTTATTATTCAGCTTATCAACTGCCATGACTATTGCTTCATGCCACCATCTCTAGGAAATGACTCTTCTCCTTCTACAGGTGAGTAAATGGCATAGAGTGGTTATATCTGAACTTCTCTGGCTTCCCTAGTGCCATAAAACAGTGCTAAGCATGCCTCCACCCTCGATCTTTCTTACTTATTCTGACATGGACCCTACTCTACTTCTGTGCTGGGTTCTATAGCTCATTGCAAGGGCCACATAGAACTTATAGGTGAAACTCACAATTATGGGGGTTTATTGGGGAAATTAATACCCTCAAACCAAACTTACTGCCGTCAAGTTGATTCCAACTCATAGCAACTCTAAAGGGCTGCTCCTGTGAGTTTACAAAACTATAAATCTTTATGGGAGTAAGAAGCCTCATCATTTTCCTCGGGAGTCGCTGGTGGTTTCAAACTGCTGACCTTCAAGTTAGCAGTCAGGATCTGCATCTTTAATTGTTAGGTTATAATCCTCTATGCCAATTTCACAACAGGCCTCTGAACTACTCAAGTTATTCTACTACTGCTTGAGTCAAACATATTTTCATTTTCTCCTCATGTCATAGGCACACTTGATTTCTCTTTTTCCCCCTCTAAGGTTGTTAATACAATATAAAAATGTTCACTTTACTTACAAAATGCTTTCTTGTAAATTACCCCAGTGTTATTTCCCTTTGACAAATAAGAGGCAAAAGAAAGAAGAATAAACTTAAAGTTAGTAAATGACAGTTTGAGAACTAAAATGCAGGTCTACTGAATCTGAAGAGAGTAACATTATAATTGAGCCTTAAGAACTTAGCTTTCCAAATTGTCCTCAGTGAATGTTTTCACAAGTTGCAGTCGAGCTTGATTCTGACACAAGGTGATTCCAGGGGTCCAAGGAGAACTGCTCCCTAAGATTTTCAAGGCTCTGGCATCTTGGAAGCAGATCCTCAGGGACCTTTTGGAAACAGATAGCCTGTCTTTTAAGGTGTCCATGGGTAAATTCAAACCAGCAACCTTGCAGCTAGTAGTCGAATACCTAGCCAAGTGTGCCCCTCAGGAACTGATGTTATGAGGGCGGGGGGTGGGGGGGTGCCTTAACTTATGATAATGGAAAGCGGAGGACCACTGCATACCGGAGCAATAGTGCAAGGAATACAAATGGAAGATCACTGTATTGTTATGAGTATGTTGCTGATATTTTTGGCTTATGAAAAATTCTCTTTCTTTTAAAGAGATACCACTTTCTCTTCTCCACTCCCAGGTTTAACTTCCTTTGTATTCCCATTGTTTGTTTTTTTTACCACGTATCTTTGGAAGGAGCTCCATCATTTACAGAAAATCTGAGTCCTGCAATGAAAACTGATGGAGTTCAAGTACTAACTGTACAGGCGGCCCTCACCTCTTTCTCCAAAGGTAAAGTACTTAATGGAATCATTACCCACTCATGCTCAGATATGAACAATGTGTCCAATTTTACATTCCATTATACTGAACCCAGTAAGTGTGTACCCCTCTTTTTCCTGCCCCCACCCCTATCTAAGGACTTCAAATGGAAGGGGACAGCTGGGGTTTTCACCTGTTTTTCGTTAAACTAAGTTTTCCATAATTTGGAATAGTCTATTAATAAACAACAAAGATTCTGAAATGATCATCTATTCACAGAACTTTCCAAACTTTCTGATAAATGGAACTAATTTTCCAAATACATTAAGGGGAGACAGGAACAGCCTTGCCTACTAATGGAACATCTAAGTCATCATCTCTCATAAATTTAAAATAAATTTTTATCCAATATAATTGGCATCTGCTTAATATTAGCTATAAGTAGGAAAATTATGGGATAAATTGCTGTTCATGTTGCATCTTTCAAGTATGTATTATTTCGGCTTTTTCACTGTTGTCTTTTACAAAAAGTTAAATGGAGGTGAATTATGCTAAACACAACAATTAGAAAGATAAATTTTCTTAATAAAGTTCTCAATGATCTAAGTGAAGGAATGGAGAGGAGGTAGAGGAGAGGCAGGGCACCTGGAAGGTGGAAAGCACCTAAGTTTTGTCGGTCTCCGTGCAGAAGTGAAATCATTATAGCTGTAGACCTGGCTTTGGGCTCTGGAGACTGGACAAGAGAAAAACAAACCTCAATCTACAGTTTTTCTCCTACAAGTAAGTAAATGTAATATGGATTATAATTTCTTTTCTTTATTGTTTATAATTTCTAAAAATGTTTTTTCTTCTGTTTTCAGGATACTATTTTTATTGACCTCCAGGCAATCTGCAAGAAGCCCAAGTGTGCAGGGGTTAAACACTCAGCTGTGAATGAAAAGATCAATGATTTGGACCCACAAGCCCCAAACACAAAGATTCTCAAAGACATGGATTGACATGGCTGCAACAAGGGGCTCAACGACAACAATGGTATGGGTGGTGCTGGATAAGGCGATGTTTACTTCTGCTGTGCATAGAGTCACTCTGAGACTGAACAAATTCCATGACACTTAACCACAACAACAACATACAGCTATAGTAATCAACACACAGGCATCAAAATAACCTATTGTTTATATAATATAAAAAGAGAGAAAGGCCAAGGGAATTGAATGAAGAGTTTATAATAAGAACACCTTCACCTATAGTCAGCTGACTTGACAAAGCTACTAAATCCATTCAATGGGAAAACAAGAATCTCTTCAAAAAACGGGGTTGGCAAAATTGAATTTTCACATACATAAAAATGAAATTAGATTGATGCCTCACACCATACACAAAATGAAATTCCAAATGGATTAAGTACCTAGAAGTGTACACTAAAACCCTGTGCTAGTTACACAATTTTATATCAACTTGAAGATAAATAAAAGTGTAGGAATGGTGTCCAACTTGTCAATCAAGTCACTGCCGGATGGGGCCTCCTCGTGGGCATGGCCTTCTCCTAAGGAGGGCCCAGAGAACTTGTTGGCCACCCAGAGAGCTCCCAGAGCCCTGCCATGTTTCCATCAACCTTGGATCTACAAGGCTTGGCAATCACCGACCTATGATATCCCACATTCTACATCATGGCCTGTGACTGCGTGAGTCTGAAGAGGGACTTGTGGACTTGAGTTGGACTGGGCTGGGGTGTTTTCTTGATAGGTAATTACTTTTTGATATAAAATTCTTTCTTGCACATATATGAGTGTCATTGGATTCATTTCTCTAGTCAACCCAGTCTAACACAAAGCTCAAACTTTACAGAACAAATATGGACAATATGGTGTCTAGCTTTCAACAGCAGATTAGCTAATGTAATAGCAAAACACATAGAACAAAAAACAAAAGAAATACATAGCCATCATGCAAATTAAAACTTTGCATTATCAAAAGACTTATCCCAAAAGTGAAAAGGCAAGGTACCAACCGGGAGAATATCTTTAGAAACCATATATCTGACAAGGACCTAATAATAAAAAGACATATAAAACTTTGACAATTAGATAATAGAAAGATCAATAACCCAATCATATTTAAACATTTCCCTGAAGAGGATTTTCAAATAACTATCAAATACAAGGGGTTACCTCCCAAAAGTCAGAGTTACGCTGGATGGAGCGGAGCTTTCTTAGTATGCATTTCCCCCCCCTAGACGAGCATCAGGTAACTCACACTGAGTTTGTGTGCCCAGTGGTATCATCTAAGAAGGTTCTGTCTGGTCACAGTGAATTTTTTCATAAAAGCACTTTCGTTCAAACCTCATTTTTTGTGATGGCTGATTTAAGAGAACAGCATGAGGCTATGAAATTTTGTTTCCTGATCAGGAAAAATGCCACAGAAACTGTCGTGATGTTGAACACAGTTTATAAGGAAAGCGCTATTGGGAAAGCTCAAGTGTCTGAGTGGTTTTCACATGTCAGAAAAGTGCATTTCGAGTTCATTCCACCAGGTCAGACTTTTAATCCAGCTTTCTATTTAGAGGTTCTGAAAAGATTGCATAACACTGTTTGACAAAAAATGTCTGATTTGTGCCAGATGAGGACTGGTTTTGCCACCACGACAATGTACCTGCTCACGCAACCATCTCAGTGCACCAGTTTTTGGCAAAAACCAGCATGCCTCTCTTGCACTAGATGACATACTCACCTGGCCTTGCTCTGTGCAACTTCTTTTTGTTTCCTAGAATGCAGCGGGGCATGAAAGGACAGCGATTTGGCAATGGAGAAGAAATGGAGAAAAAAATGAGGAAGGTACTGTCAGCCATCCAAACAGATGGGTTTGAAAAATGTTTCCAAGAATGGAATCACAGATTTGACAAATGTATTAAGTGTAATGGAGAGTACTTTGAAGGTGATAAGGTTGTTTTAAAAGAAAAAATGTAAATACATAGCTTTGAATAAAAAATCTTGTTTTGGGAGATATCTCCTCATACATAAAAAGATAATCAGTGATATTAGTCATGCACGATGCAAATCAAAACCATAATATATACCATTGCACTCCCACTACTGTTGTGTTTAAGTGTCTTTGAGTAGCTTCCAATTAATTCATAGTGACCCTAAGCACAACAGAATGAAGCACTGTTCATTCCTGGACCATCCTCATCATCATTGCTAGGTTGGCACCAGCTGTGTCAATCCAGCTCTTAATGGTCTTTTCCTTTTTGTTCACCCTCCACTTTATTAAGCATGAAGTCCTGGTCTCTTCTCATAACGTCCAAAATCCATGAGTTGAAGTGTCACCGCCCTCACTTCTAGGCACCTTCCAGTAGTACTTCCTCCATGATCGATTTGATTGTTCTTTCGTAGTGCTTTCAGAAATCTTTGCCAACACTGAAATTGAAATGAATTAATTCTTCTGAGTCTTCCTTATTCATTGTCCAACTTTCACATGCACATTCATTTCCCAGTAGGACTGCCAAAAGAAAAAAATTAAATAACAAATACAGGGATGGATGTGAGAAAATTAGAGCCTTTAACCATTGCTGATAAGGGGGAAAAAAGGCATATCTATTTGTAAAACTCTGTGTGGTGGTTTCAAAAAAAAAAAATTAGAATTAACATAGGACTCAGAAAGTATAGATACCTAGATATATAGAGAGATGCTAGATAGATAGACAGGGTCTCAAAAAGAGACTAGTCCACCAATGTTCACTGCAACACTCTTGACAATAGCCAAAAAGTAGAAATAAATGTCCATCAACACATAAATGAATGAACAAAATTTAGTAAATACAAAGTGGTCATTCACTATTAGAAACGAAGTCTTGATACATGCCACACTATAGAGGGGGGTTGAAGATGTTATGCTGAGCAAAGATTTCTTGGACTCGTCCTGGCCAAAGTGGGGAAAATGCAGAACAAACTTCCAAACATTCATCAAGTCTTGGTGTTCTGGAGCCACAGAGACTGAATAAACCCCTGAAATGATTACTTTGGGGTAATCTTTAAGACTTAAACCAAAATTATCCCCTGAAGTCTACTCAAAATAAAAAAAAGTTTGCCTATTTAAGAAGATCTGACCTGAGAATTATGCTCTTCTGAAAATTATATGGACTCAAATTGACAACAGCAACTCAAAATATTCTATAGGAACCTTGGGCTCATTGAGTTTCTGTTAATAAGGAAGGAATAGCTCACAAAAGGTAGGTGAGAATGGTTGCGCAACCTAAAGAATGTAATCAGTATTACTAAAGTGTACAGGTAGAACTGTTCAATTGGGAATTTTCTTGTTTGTTCATTACAAACTCAATGAAATTTAAGGATATAAAAAAAGAAAAGAACAACTTATAAACCACAACTGTTAGTTAGTCCCCATGGATCCTGGGCATGGTGCAGGAACAGTAGCGCTCACTGTTGTGTTTGCTGCTTTCAAACTGACCAGATTCCAACACCAGGAATCGGGTCAATTAGAAAGCAGCAGACCCAACAGACCATCTGATTCCGGCTCAGGACTTTACTACCAACTCAGACTTTCCTTTTCTCTCCCCCAATACCCCAACCTCTACATGATGCCTCTACTTAGGCCTGTGAGTTGCCACCCCTTTGGGGGTCGAAGGATCCTTTTACAGGGGTCACCTAAGACCATATTACCCATGCTACACCATGCTTCAAGTCAAAATTTCATTTACTTGTAATTAAAAATAAATATTTCACAATATATAATTACATATTGTTTTGTGATTAATCACTATGCTTTAATTATGTGCAATTTGGAACAATGAACATACATCCTGCATATCAGATATTTACATGATTCATAACAGTAGCAAAAATTCAATTATGACATAGCAACAAAAATAATTTTATGTTTAGGGTGTCACCACAGCATGAGGAACTGTTTTAAAGGGTCATGGCATTAGGAAGGTTAAGAACCACTCACTTAGGCTCTAAGGAGTGTTTCCCAAAGTGGGTAATAAATACCACCTCCTAGGGACACTGGAATGATTCAGTAGCACTCCAAAAGTAAATACTACGCTTCATAACATTGTGGTGTATGGGCTTAGGGCGGTGTGTGAGTGTAGTTTTAAATTGCCAAGAAGGCACTGAGTATTTTTTTCCCCCCCGAAAAGAGGGCAGTAGGGCCAAATCAGTTTGAGAACCTATGGATATCCTGGGTAACCAAACTTCATATGTTCTCATTGAAAAAGTTCTTTAGTAATTGAAGCAAATAGAAAAGAAGTCTAATTATGTGATAATTTTTGCATATTCAAAAATGTTACATATTAAAATATAGAATATACTACTTTAAAATTTTTGGTGAATATGAGACATAATACCTCAAGTGTTATCATTCTAGTGTTTGTTGATTTATTTGTTTGTCTTATATGTAAATATTTTACTCAAAAATCAGTGACTAAACACAAAGTTTGTAGTTCAAACACAACTGCTCCCCACAGGGAGATGAGACTGGCAGCTTTTGTAAAGATTTACAAAGCCTTTGAAACTGTATACATGGTCACTATGAGTCAGAATCTATGGGTTGGCAGTGAGTTTGATTTTGTTTCATATTTATTATATGTGCTGATTGTACCATTTTCTCCTAAATCTTCCATTCTCTTCTCTCCTCTTCCCACCCTCAAGTTTACTTACCATTATCCTTCTTTTTATTTATTTTATTATTCAGAAACATTAAGGATCAATTATTTGGAAATATGTGATCATCTAGCTAAACATATACCTTGATAATTTTAATTTAATAACAAATATGAATTACCAATCATTTAAAAGCAAAAATATTCAATATACCAGTAAATAGACATGATTGCAAGTACACTTGGTCTGTCACCTGATTTATGGTTGCCACTTCTAGCAGTTCATAGAGATAATCTTTCTTTAAACAATTCCGTAATACTATCAATCTCTTTCATTTTTTAATATACCACCCATTGGCAATAGTACCTACATGGCATTAAATATTAGGCTAAATCCCAAACAGATAATTCCGTATGAATGAGTGCTGTGATTTCTGAATCAATCCTTTTCATTCACTCTATTTTTAGAACAAGTTAAGCGGCATGTGGTGTGCCCAATAGGGTGAAGGTGATGAAATTTATGAGACCTTACAAATAAGAATGAGGCCCATTAGTCAAATTGTGCTTTTCATCTGTAATGACATTACATCATGAGTCATTTAGAGGAAAGGGTAGAGTTTCCTCTTGAATTCATTACAGAATTAAACATTGAGAAGGGAGAATGTGCAAAAATTACCTCTCAGGTGGAAGTATCTTTCCCATGAGAAAATATACCCTCTAATTAAAATAACAACTGCAGTAATGATTCTATGTAATCATATGTAAATAATTGGAAATGCCCGAGCTCATTAGTAAAACTTCTAGAATTCCCAATGCAAAAACAAAGAGGAAGTACAAATCAAGGCTATATAAAGATATAACAAAGAGACGAAAATGTATTTAAGGAGGTGGTACAAGTACATATTTTAGTTTGGAAATATTCCAGTTATATAAAAGTCCAGTCAAAAATACTTCTTGAACAGCTCTGGGTAACTAAACTTAATGGCTTGTGTTATATCCTTATTTAATGGTCTACTAGTTCAATACCTAGAACTACAAAATTTATGTACTTAATTAAACTTTAAAACCAACTGAACATCAGAACAACAACATAATGCCTATGGCCTCAAAGTTATGTTGAGAAAACATTGTCCCTTTCCTATATTGTCCCTTTCTTATAGAGATACTATAGGGTCTTTATGAGTGTAAATCAACATGATGGCATTGATTGAGTTTGGTTTTTTAATATATACATATATGCACTCATACATACACAAGAGTATATATAATCTTTTATCCATTTATCATTATGTTACTTACTGGTCCATTGTGAGGACTTTGGTCTTCCCTACCTTGAGTTATAATTAACCCATGGTGAAGGCTACAGTCCTTGATCTCTATCTCTATGAACAAGTGCTTCAAGTGCTCACCTTCAGCAGGGAAGATGGTGTCATCTGCAGACTGCAGATTGTTGAGTTTTCATCCAATTCTAATGCAATGTTCTTTTTCATATTGTCCCATTTCTCAGATTATTTGCTCAATGTACAGATTGATAAGCATGGTGAACTGGGTACACACTTTCCTGATTTTAACGAATGTCTCTTGATTTATATATATTTTCTATACGAGCACCAGTGCTTCCCATTATTCTCACTGTTATACATAGTATGTATTATCCATACAATAAAAAGTCTTTTCGTACTCAATTTGAAAAAGTAGACATCTCTCTCGTAATTTTGGCTTTTCTCTAAGATCCATGTAATGTAAGCAACTATATTAGTTGTTCGAAGTTTTCTTCTGAAACTAACTTGAATTTCTGGCAGCACCTTCTCAGTGTGTTACAACATCCAATTTTGAATTATTGTCAATAAAATGTTATTGCATTTATATTAATGATGTTATTATATAAGATACATATTATCTTGATAAAATTTTTTTTGGCATTAACACTGAGGCAAATCTCTTCCAAATTTCTCAGCAAAGAAGAAAGAGAATGTCCAAAGCTAGAACAGCTTGTTCAAACATTGCAGTTGGTATTCCATCAATTCTCAGAATCTTACTGTAGGCTAATATCCTCAGTGAATCTTAGATTGCTTCCTTTACTACCGTCAGTTCTTGATCAATTGCTACCTCTTGAAATGATTGAATGATCAATCATTCTTTTTTTATATAGTGATTCTGTGTATCCTTCCCATCTTCTTTTAATGCTTTCTTCATCATTCAATATTTTGCCCATAAAATCATTCAATATTGCAACTACAGGCTTGGATTTTTTCCTTCTGTTCTTTCAGCTTAAGACATGCTGATCATTTTCTCCTAATTTGGCATTGTAATATGTTTTTGCACATTTTATTATAATATTTTATTTTGTCTTCTTAAGCTCCATTTTGAAATTTTCTGTTCAACTCTTTTACTTTATCGTTTCTTCCACCCATTTTACCTACACTAGGTTTAAGAGTGTTTCAAGTGCATCTTCAGATTTTTGGCTAATGCATCCAGTGAAGTTTGAACTTTTTACATCAGCACCATTTGTTCTTGTTCATATACTACCTCCTGAAATGATGGACTGTCACCTACTTATTTTTGCTATAGGGATTCTGTGTATTCTCTCAGGAAATTTGGAACAGTGACTCTGTGTATTCCTGCCAGGAATTTGAAAAATAGCTACTTGGCCAATTGACTGGGAGAGATCCATACTTGTGCCCCTTCCAAAGAAAGATGATGCAACACAAGGGAAAACTATAGGACAATATCATTAATGTCACACAAAAATAAAATTTTACTTAAGATCATCAAAGAACAGTTGCAGAAGTACGTTGACAGGGAACTGCCAGAAGTTCAGGCCGCATTCAGAAGAGGACGTGGAACAAAGAACATCATTACTGATGTCAGATGGATTTTGGATCAAGACAGAATACCAGTAAGATATCTACCTGTGTTTCATTGTCTACGCAAAGACACTCAATTGTGTGGACCACAATAGACTGTGGATGACCTTGAGAACAATAGGTATTCCTGAACACTTCATTGTGCTCATTCAGAACTTGTGTACGAAGAAAGAGGCAGTTGTGAGAACAAAACAAGAGAATACTGCATCATTTAAAATCAGGAAAGGTGTGTGTCAAGGGTGTATCCTCTCACCATATTTGTTCAGTCTATATGCTGAGCAAATCATCAGAGAAGCTGCGTTATATGAACACGAGTGTGGCATCCGGATTGGAGGAAGGCGCACTAACAATCTATGACATGCAGATGACACAACCTTGCATCCTGAAAATGAAGAGAATTTGAAAACATTTGATGATGAAGATCAAGGACTGCAGCCTTCAATATGGATTACATCTTAATGTAAAGCTCCAAATTCACTACCTTCGAGTCAGTTCTGAATCACAGCAGCCCAGGTGGTATTGTTATGCACTGGCCTCCTAACTGCTAGGTCAGTAGTTTGAAACCACCAGTCACTACAAGGGAGAAAAATGACGTTCTCTACTCCCATAAGGAGTGACAGTCTTGGAAACTCTCAGGGGTATATCTACTCTGTCCTATTTGGTCACTAAAACCTTAACATTAATAAAAAAGCATCACAACCTTACCTATAGGTAAAATCATAATAAATGGAGAAAAGTTTGAATTTGTTAAGGATTTCATCTTTGTTGAATCCATAATCAATGCTCATGGAAGCAGTAGTAAAGAGATAAAATGGCACCTTTCATTGCGGAAATCTCCTGCACGAAAACTCTTTAAATTGCTGAAAAGTAAGGATGTTACTTTTAAGACTAAGGTGTACATGAACCAAGCCATGATATTTTCAATCAACTCATATGCCTGTGAAAATTGGACATTGAACAAGAAACACTGAAAGAAAATAGATGCACAATTCATTTGAATTGTGGCGCTGGAGAAGATTATTGAAAGTACCATGGACTGCTAAAAGAAAAAACAAAACTGTTTGGGAAGAAATAGAGCCAGAGGGCTTCTTAGAAGCAAGGATGGTAAGTAAGCTTTCATCACATATACTTTGAACATGTTGTCAGGAGAGATCACTCCTTGGAAAAGGACTTCATGCCTGGTAAAGAGGCAGAGAAAAACAGGAAGACCTGGGCAACATGGCTTTATATACCGGCTACAACAACGGGCTCAAACATAACAATCGTGAAGGTGGCGCAGAGCTGAGTGGTGTTTTGTTCTGTTGTTCAGGGGTCTCTAGGAGCCGGAAGTGACCAACTCAACAGCTAGCCATAATAACAACAGCACATGAGGCTGCCATGAGTAGGAATCAACTCAACATGCAGGAGTTTGTTTGATTTATTATTATTATTATTATTTTGCTTTTCCAGCTTAATAAGAAATAATGGGGAAGCAAAAATACCAATCTATGGAAGCAATTTTTTTGCCGTATGCTTCCATAGAAAATTATTTTCCAGCTGAAGTTTTATTCGCCTTTGTAACTGCATCTGTGGTTGTACTCCTCTCTCTCAGCATCCGGCTGCTCCGGCACAGCTAGATGGTATCTCTGTTACAGGGCTAGCAGCTCTCCTGTGTGAAATTTGGTATTTGGTTCCCTTCCTCCCACTTAAACCAACCCATGAAGACATTTCGGTTTCTGTTGTGTAATGCCAGGACCGATATGGTTACACAAGGGATTAGGGAGGGGTCTGTAATTCAGTTTAAGGGCAAAGTAATTGCTATAGCCTAAACCTTGAAAAGTTTTACCAGGGGAAATAAGCACCATCAGTTTTCAATACTCACTTCCCTGGTTCAATCCTAAAAGGAACTGCCCTCGATACATCATTTTCCTAATGGAAATGACAGTATTATTCTCCCAGGAGGGTCAAACTTGGGAGGACAGCATAAACCACACGTCCCTCACAAGGTCATCGGAAGGAAGCTGCCTGGGAGGATCTGAGGCTTCATAGGGATTTGTTCCACCTCACTTCCTCGGGGTCACTTGTAATGTTTTTTACAAGCGGTTTTCACCAATAAAAGATAGACTCCTTTTCCATATATTGTATCTCAGTAAGCATGCTATATTTAACTACTTATACCATTAATGATAAAGGAAATAAACCATTTATTTTACATAAAAAGAGAAGTAAATCAGTGTCAGATCAGAGATGATTCCAATACGTGGGAACCACATGCGTTTCAGCATTAGAACTGTGCTCCATAATGTTTTCGTGGACTGATTTTATTTTGGAAGTAGACCCCAGTCCTTTCTCCCAAGTCACCTCTGCGTGAATTTGAACCACCTACCTTTCAATTAGTACTTACCTTTTTGTACCACCTAAGAACTCCATTATAGTAAGATATATATGTATTTTTCAAACAATTTTATTGACACATAATTAATAATGTTAGCAAGAGTAAATGCATGGAAAATGTGGTAACAGTGGTAGCTTTTGAGTAAGACTACATGTGTTGTTGTTTTGATTGTAAGTTTCTAGACTTTTATAGGCAGCTCCTTTAAAGGCTGAGGGATTAATAAGCACTCCACTACTAGTAGCCAAAAGGTTGGTAGTTCAAACCAAGTCAGAGGTTCCTTGGAAAATAGGCTCAGATATCATTTTTCACAAAGCCAGAGTTTTCAAACCCTATGGAACACTTCTATTCTGCACACCTGGAGTCGCTATGAATCAGAGTCACTCAACAATATACTTCTATAAACTGAAAACCTCACTGCTATTAAGTCAATTACAATTCTTAACAACCCTGTAGGACAGAGTAGAACTGCCACTGTGGGATTGTGAGACTGTAACTCTTTTGTGGAAAGCCTCATCTATCTCCTGCAGAGGGACATCTGGTTTCAAATCGCTGACTTTGCCATTAGCAGTCCAACCCTTAATGACGACACTACCAGGCTCCTATGCTTTTATAAGGTGTTTATTATTTAAGATCAGTTATTCTCTACGATATACAGCCTAAAATAAGTATCTGGGTGCATACCAATATCATGCTATTTTTAAAAGTAGAACACATCACACAATGGGGTTTAAAAGCTATTCACATTCACATTCTTCAGCATTTACATTACTTCCATTACGAATTTACAATGAGCCTTGTATATGGCATTTGGCAAAGAAAGTTCATTCTCTGTGAAATGAATTTGTTAAAGCTCAAGGTTTCTTTTCCAATCAAAATGTTAAGAAAAGCTCAAGGATTCTTTTCCAATCACAACGTTAGGAAATGCCACTCCCAGTTACACTGAGCAGCCAGGTTTTGATTTCTGAGAAATTGTTGACCAGGTCACTAGGGAAGGAAAGGTCAGCTTTGAGGAAATTTCTGGAACAAGAAGAATCTCAATGAAATTGGCTGGAACACTCTGGTGAGAAAAGTTTCCCTTGAATAAAGCAAGGTATATGGAAGTTAAGGTCACAGTTTTATCAACTTCAAGCTGGGCAGTGGATCAAATCCTTTGAAACCTTTTCCCATGATTAAAATTCTTATTTGTTGCATTTTTGGCATGATGGCTCCATAATTTAGCCCCCAAATCATATGTCTGTGTGTTTCTTTTTAACTACAACAGATTAATAAATTAGAGGAAATAGTTTCTTTTACATTCACAGTCAATTCACATTCACATTTTCACCTTGAATAGAAAAAATAAGCCACAATTTCATATTCTTTTTGCATTCTTAATTATTTCTCCCCGCTGTGATAAAGTTTATGTGGTAGCTCAGCAAAGAAGTTCTCAATGTGTGGTACAAGGAATTCTAAGGGCCCTCCAAACTTCTATTGAGAATCCAGATATTTTCCCCATAGTTAATTGTGAATCCAGAATTTCTTCAAATGTTCCAACCAGAAAAACAAATTATAACAGATGGAACACAGAAGTAGATAAGAGAGCCTTACATTCATTCTTTTACTCTGTTTTGTTTTCAGCCAGGCATTACAGAGATGTGCCAAAGTAAAACACTGCCATTTAGTCTTAGTCACTAGATACCCTTTGTTTTGAAATACACAACTATTTCATGGAAATACGTCTCTGATCTAAAATGTTTAATATCAATTTTACTATTTGTTTTATTATTGTTATTACTAAATGCATGAATTAACAACTACATTTTAAATTTCCAGTTTTAATTTCTAATACAGTAACTCTCAATAGACAGGACTAAGACAGATACCAAGCTTCTGGGTATCTTAAATAACCAGAATGTAAATGGGGACCTGCTGAAATAGAGAAGCTCTGGTACTTTGGATCCAGGCACAACCCTCTCCAATGTTTCTGACGTGAATCGTAAACTGAAAAGGGCTGGCAAAGAGAAGTTCTTCCAGGAGTGACCAGCATGTGTTGAAGTGCAGAAGACAGCATTGTACTCAGGCAAAAGAAGCAAATAAAACAAGCACACAGCTTGCTGCCATGTAGGCAGCCCACGCCGGCCCCTGTGGGCCCTGGAGCTTCAGTGTGGTCCTCGGTAGCAGGTTCTCCTAGCGAGGGGGTCAGCTTCGTTCAGATTGGGGCTGGCTCGGGAGTCCTCTCTACTAATGAGTTGCTCCATGCAGCTATGTTGCCCTCACGGTTTTGCGTGTCCTGATGAGGTGTGTACTCTCACTCTCTTTCCTGTGGAGACATAAACAATACCCTCCCCATGGGTGGTTACTGCCCTGTTCCCCAAATTCCATCTTCTCTTTTTGTTGCCCCTTACCCCTTCTTTATGTTTATGTCCATCCTTGGGTTTGTCTTTCCCCTGCCTGAGTGCCTGTAACTCAACCCATAAGTTATGTATTAAGTAGCTTTTCTTCTGTACACACTGTACTGATTGATCTTTTAAAAAAAACCCAACATTTTGTTGGGGTCTCGTACAACTCTTATCACAATCCATCCATCCATCCAGTGTATGCCAAGCACAGTTGTACATTGGTTGCCTTCATCATTCTCAAAACATTTCTTTCCACTTGAGCCCTTGGAATCAGCTCCTCATTTTTCCCCCTCCCTCCCCACTCCCCCCATCCCTCATGAACCCTTGATAATTTATAAATTATGATTATTTTGTCCTATCTTACACTTCCCAATGTCTCCCTTCACCCACTTTTCTGTTGTCCATCCCTCAGGGAGGAGGTTATATGTAGATCCTTATCATTGGTTCCCGTTTCTAACCTCAGTGGACTCATGCTGTACTTGTCCATCTGTGCTTGGCTAACTTCACTTAGCATGCTTTCTTCCAACTCTTCCCATGAAATCATGCGCTTCATGCGTTATCACTGATTTTTAGGGATGCGCAGTATTCCACTAGGTGTATATGCCAGAATTTTCTAATCTACTTGTCTGCCATTGTAAATTTAGGCTGTTTTCCAATTCTTTGTGATTGTGAATTGTCTCACAATAAACATTGGAGCTCAGATGACTGGTCATGAACTATTTCCTACTTCTTATGGCAATATTCCCAGTAAGGAGATTTCTAGGGGCCCCCCAGAAGAAAAGATACATCCAGGGGAAAGTTTAGCACTGACAAAACACACGACATTCCTAGTTCTTTAATCCTTCCTCCTTCCACTATTATGATTTCAGTCCTGCTAGACCGGTGTACATACATTGGTACCGACGAGAGCTTTCAATATATGGAATTCAGGATAGACATACCCCTCAGAAACAGTAATGGAAGTAATGATTACAGAAGGGTAGGTGAAGGGAAGTGGAGGCAGGGAGAATGAATAGCAATGATGGCGGAATAGCCCCCCCCCCCCTTGAGGGGAACAAATACCAGGATTGTACGTGACGGGATAAAATGGGTGGTGTAAGATATGTATAAATAATAATACATAATATATTAAGGGATCATGAGGGTGACAGTGTGGGGGAGGGAGGGAATAAATCACTGATATCAAAGGGCTCAAGAAGAAAGATAATGTTTGGAAATTGTTGATGGTAATATTTTTACATGTCCACTTGATATTCTGGATGTATGGATGGTTATATGTAAGAGCCCCCAATAAAGTTATTTATTAATAAAACACAGCATGAAAGTGTTTAGATGCTATTTATGAGTATATACCTATATTACATTTGATGAATGTGTGACTCATTCTTTGTAAGGATCCTGATTTATACTAAACATGAGCGAGCCCTAGTGGCATAGCAAGTAAAGCATGGGCTGCTAAGGGAAAGGTTGGTGATTTGATTCCACCAGCTGTACGAGCTGAGAAAGATGAGTAGTCTAATTCCAAAAAAAGTTAGTCTCATGAAACTCCATGGAACAATGGACTCCACTCCAGTGTGTTTGGTTTGAATTATGAGCCAGCCCAGCCTTCCTAAGCAGTAAGAGCACGCATTATTTTGTGCTGCATAGAAGACCTAATAGTAGTGTGGCATAAGCAATGGACTGCTAAGTATAAAGTCGCTGGTTCAAACCCACCCTCTGTGGGAGAAAAATGAGACTGTCTGCTATCATATATATTTATTGTCTTGGAAACTTGAATAGTTTTAATGGCAGTAGGTATAGTTTTAGCCATAGGTTATAGGACTAGGCTCCCCATTACTACTATCCACAAAGGGGTAAATAGTGCATGTTACCACTTAAATAAAATACCCCAAATAGGCAAACGTATAGAGATCAATTTATTAGTGTGACAGGTGGGAAGGGGGGCAAATGGGGACTTGTTGACTTAGGGGAAACTGAGCTTTTGTTAAAACCAAAAGAAAATCTCACTGTCATCAAGTCAATTCTGACATACAATGACCCTATAGGACAGGATAGAACTAACTGCCTCTCTGAATTTCTGAGACTGTAATTCTTTATGGGAGTAGAGAACTCCATCGTTTTCCAACAGAACGGCTGTTGTTTTAGAACTGCTAACCCTCTGGTTAAAATTCTGGGAATTTTGGAGAATGGATAAAGTTAAGAGTGAACAACATGATAAATATAATTAATGTCACTGAATCGTGCATGTAGGATTGTTGAAATGAAAAATATTTTGCAACATACATATTCACCACCGTTATTAAAAGTGGAAACCACAGTGCATTAGTTTTAAGCTTACACCTTATGAGGATGTTTTCACTCCTCTCCTTCTCTATCTCTTTCTTCTCTCCCTCCCTTTTCTATCTCTCAACTGTCTCTCAATCTCTCTCACTTCCTCTCTGCTCCCCCAACCCCTGTCTATCCTTTGCCCATTGGTACCGACAAGAGCTTTCAATATATGGAATTCAGGATAGACATACCCTTCAGAAACAGTAATGGAAGTAATGATTACAGAAGGGTAGGTGAGAACAAGTTCATTAAACCTACTTGAAGATGAGAGGCTTCCTGGGGCAGCGTCATGGCATAACGACTGTGCATACCCTAGATCAACCAAGCTCATCTGACCTGCAATGTAAGCACGGATGTATAAATAAGCTCAGCTAAGATCAGACGAGTCTGGCCCAGGTGGAAAAAACCACTCAGACAAACTGTAGCACGTGAAACCCCCCTGCCACTAAATTGATTCCAACTCAGATAACCCTTTATAAGGTCTCTGAGCACATAGTCTCAAGGCTCACCCCAGGAAAGGCTGATGCGTTTGAACTGCTGACCTTGTGGTTAGCAACCCCAGGTTTAACTCATAGCACTAGCAAGGCTCCTTTTAATGTGAGAGGAACAATCATGTTTCTTTTGAGCTGTTAAGTTTTCAAGTGGTTTTCTGTACATTATTGTGGCAATCCAAATCCTCTTGATTTGGTTCTAACTCATGGGAACCCCTTGTGTGTCAGACTAGAACTGTGGATTTTCTACGGTATTTTTTCTGAGTGGCTTGCCAGGTCTTACTTCTGAGGCTCCTGCTGGTAGATTCAAATTTCTAATCTTTCAAAGCTATACAGCATGTTCATCTTTTGCATAAACAGTGTCTCTGGCAATAGAAAACTCCTTCTCTAATTTTCCCAGATAATTTACCAGACATTTATGAGGACTCCCACATATTTATGTTTATGTGCTGTCTCATATTGTAAATTGCTGTTTCTAACTTTTTTGGGGAAATTAATGTGTCTATGGTGTTTTAGCTTTCCTTTTGGCTCATTGACACTTTAATTATTGTGAGGACCAATTTCTAGACAAATTTTCTAGACAAACATTTCCAGACAAAAAAAAAAAAAGGTCTTTAAAAATTGCTTATTCCTTACCTGGCACCTTTTGTTCTCCCTAATAGTAAAAGAAGCAGAACTTCTCTTTGAGGAATCAGTTTAACTTCCTTCTATTTATTTCTCTAAAACTTAGTCTCAAGGAGCCCCAAATTTCAATGAACTTGGAGAACTTGCAATCCTCCTGCTACAGCTTGGTCTGCAAGGGAAAGCGCTTTCAAACTAACAGCTTTCACATTTCTATCACTGAAACCATACAGCTCTAGAATCTGGTCTCGCCATTACTTCTGCTATTACTATTACTTTGGAAATTGTTCAAAAGGAAAATGAGTCACTTTGCCTGAAAAGAGATTGATTCTGCTCTGTCATGGGCCTGCCATGGTGCCTCTAGGACACTCCCAGAATCCTGGCATTGTTACCATCTGTTCCTTGAAATTCTGAGCAGTAGGTAGCCCCAGGAAATAGGTGAAATGTGGCTTGCAGACCCCCATATTTTCTTTTGGGTCCCTTTCCCCCTTTCTGGTCACATGTCTGTCCAGCGCACTAAGAAATCAATGCCCTAAAGCTGCTTTCTAAATGATAGAGCTCCGCAAAATGAGAAAAGCTCTCCTTTCAAATACCCCTGCTCAAAAAATGACTTGCTTTCTTCTCACCTTGTGTCTTCACCAAAGTGCCTTTTATTGCACCTGAATTTCTGGTAGAATTTTAGTTAGAATATACATGTGAGTAACTTCACTTCATAAATTAATTCAAACAAGCATTTGCATAAAACACATTTGTTAATGAAATTAAATGAATAGAAATTATATTTGCGGTAAAAACTGCTAACTACACACCAAGTTATCATAGATTGCTCTTGAGTACTAAGCTAAAGGTTGGTGGTTC
The DNA here is from genome assembly GCF_000313985.2 of Echinops telfairi. Lineage (NCBI taxonomy): Eukaryota > Metazoa > Chordata > Mammalia > Afrosoricida > Tenrecidae > Echinops > Echinops telfairi. The sequence continues at coordinate 18,202,920 of NW_022111372.1, forward strand.
AAACTCACCCTGTGGTGACACAGAGGTCCGAAAATATGTCTCCATGATCAAGCAAACAGATCAAGCAGTTCTGCTCTCAACAGATGAGGTTGCTGTCCCTCAGAATTGAGTCAACGGCCACAGACTTTGTTCTCCTTTCCTCCTCTTCCTCGTGAGCACACAGATTGTATTTCTCAGTTTCCTTTGCTGTTCAGTGAGGGTGTTTGGCTCAATTCTACTCACCGAAATGTAAGAAGAGATGTGTACTCACTCCAGGCCAGTGCATGGAAACTCCTCAAACACGCTCGTTCACGCTTTCTTTCACTCCTAGTAGCTATAATGAAGGCAGTTTCTAGGGTTAAACATATAGAAACTATATGTTGAAGAACCCTGAAAGACTATGTGAAGGAGGGCTATCTTACCCATGTACTTACTGTGATTATCCACAACACCAGAACTTTCATTGCATTTCAATCACAAAAATATTGCCAGGTTGAGTTTTGGTACAGCAAATATAAATCACTTATAATGTGGTTTACTTTTTTCATTTGTTCATAAACAAAAGTCGTGAAACATTTTCTATAAAGGACCAAAGAGCAAATATTTTAGGCTTGGTGGGTCATATGGTCTCTATGATGACCATTCATCTCTGTCATTGTAACACAAAGTAAATCAAAGGCAATATATAAACACATGAGCATGGATGCTTTCTAATAAAACCTTATTTAACAAAAGAGGAAGTGGACCTGTTAAGTCCAAGGATGTACTTTGCCAACGTTTTTGATCAATGATAGGTCCCACTAAAACCCACTGCCATTGAGCTGTTTCTAACTCGTAATGGCCACATAAGACAGAGTAGAAGTGCCCCTGTGGTTTTCTGAGTCTGTAACTTTCACAGGACTAGAAAACCTCCTTTTCCTCCTACGGAGCAGCTAGTGGTTTTTAACTGCTGACCTTGTCATCAGCAGCCCAAGGTGTAACTCACTATGCCACTAGCATTCCTTAAAAAATAAATCAACAGCCCCATCCCTCAAAAAACTTGAAACGTGGGTAAACCGTAAGGTGCTTAGGGTACTAATGAAGGATTGTGCAAAATACAGGGTGGGAAATAAAGAGTAGTGGAATGAGGAAAGGGAATTAGACAACATAGTAAAAGAACAAAGTAATAGAATCAGAGAAATGTAAAGCCGAATTAGCAAGCTTGATGTCAATTCTCTCTACTACAACTGAGGAGAGAGTTACTCAACAAAAAGAGCAACTGAATCTGAAGAAAGCCTAAGGATTCCATGGGCCACTATCAAGAGGAACAGTTTATGATTCACTGAGATTCTAGAGCAGGAAGAAAAAGATCGAAAAATAAATAAATAAACTACAGAGAAAATAGTACAAGACATCATGAAAGGACACTTGCCTAATGCATGAAAGAGGAGAACGTAAACGCTCAGCAAGCTGAGCGAACCCCAAAGAGAATAGACTCCAAGATAAACCCATCATCATAGAGGGTCTGCCATAAACTTACTATTTGAATATTCCCTTTGCATTCTTGTGACATGAATTAGTATGGTAGGCATGGTTCTGCCTTGTAAATGAATGGTATAGAAAATATTTTTTAATTTTTATTTTATTTTATTAGGGGCTCTTACAGCTCTTATCACAATCCATATATACAACCATTGTGTCAAACACATCTTTTCATATGTTGTCATCATCTTTTCCAAAACATTTTCTTTCTACTTGAGTCCTGGCATCAGCTCTTCATTCCCCTCCACCTTCCCCACCGTCCTTCCCGCATGCCCCCTTGATAATTTATAATTATTATTTTGTATTGTTCATGTTTTACACTGACTGTTGTTTCATTTCACCCACTTTTCTGCTGTCTGTCCCCTTGGCATGGGGGCCATACATCGATCTTTGTAATCGGTTCCCCCTCCCCCCTACCCCTTACCCTCCTAGTATTGCTGCTCCCCTTATTGGTCCTGAGGGATTTATCTGTTATGGATTCCCTGTGTTTTGAGCTCTTATCTGTGCCAGTATACATGTTTTGGTCTAGTCAGATTGGTAGGATAGAATTGGGGTCATGGTAGTGGTGTTGGTGGGGGGGGCGGAGCATTAAAGAGCTAGAGGAAGTTTGTGCATTTAATCAGTGCTATACTGCACCCTGGCTGGCTCTTCTCTTCTTTATGGTCATCTGACAGGGGTGTGTCCAATTGACTACTGATGGGCTTTTGGTCTCCACTCTGTTCTCCCCTCATTCCCATTGATATGCTTGCCTGATACACAATCCCACAGACACCGCGTGATCACACAGGCTGGTGTGCTTCTTTGATGTAGGTTTTGTTGCTTTTCAGCTAGATGACTTGCCACTTGATTATCTTCAAGCCTTTAAGACCCCAGGTGCTATATCTTTTGATAGCCAGGCACCATCAGCTTTCTTCACATTTGCTTATGCACCCATTTTGTCTTCAGCAATTGCCAACCTCCATTTTTCCAGTAAATAATTTCCAGTTACATAAGCATTTAATCTGTACAAGTCAACAATTCATGCATTGCTGACCAATAAACTGGCCTATACATGTATAATTTCCTAAATAGTATTTTAAATTCTATACCATTGGATAAATTAATGATACTATCAATAGAATTATCCTGTGCATAATTATGTGAATAACAATGAGTACAAAGAAGAAGGAAATATTCTAGAATTGATTGTACTGATTATTGTAAATTCTTCCTGATACGATTGAATTATTGAATTGTATGACATGTGGATGAAGTGCCTATAAAACTGTTTTAAGAATAATGATATTATCTTATGCCCCGGGGGATGATTTATAGCATTCTCTATAATAAAATGATAATCATGTCTCTAAAACAAACCAGAGACATATGTAAGCCATAGATATATGAATGGATTCTGGGCTCACACTTAATTCTAGACCTAACCTAAGAACAATTATTATGGCATGGCCCTACTTTATACTCACCCTCACAAAGAGATCACTGAAGATATGGGTGCTAAAGCAAAGTGTGACAAAGAAACCAGATGATGTATGGCTATCAAAAAGAATAACATCTTAGATCTTAAAGGCTTATCTTAAAACAATCAGCCATCTATGTAAAACATCAACTAGGTCCACATGGAAGAAGCATATCAACCTGTATGATCCAAAATTTTTTAATAATTAAATCCAATTCAAAGGAGAGAATGATATCAAGAGTTTAAATTATGAACACCTGGTTTACAGAAGGCTATGCATGACAGTGGTAGCCCAAAATTCACTTACAGGGTCTCAAGTGGAATAAGCCCCATGGTAAACCCCTTTTGACCATCATTCATGGATGTGAATACCCTTGCTATCTGACAGAGAGAATTGTAAAGTAAAATTATGGGATATGTAATTAGGTTAAAATGTAATACTTCATCACTTGATCTCCCCTTTTGACCCATTTTTAAATTTTTTATATTTTCTGTTTTCTTTTCAATTCAGGTTTTCTGTTTTATTTTTTTTATTATTGTATTTTTGTTTGTTTATTTCATTCCTATATGAGTTTTGTATGGTTTTCTGTATATGAAATCCAGGACGGGTAAATCCCTATGGATTTTAGACAATCTATGTAGACAATAATAACGTCTATAGACAAATCTCCTAGGAAAGGAGCAGAGCAGAGCTTGTTGGAGGGAAATAAGAAACTAACAACAATGAGTTTGAGAAGAAAATGTTCTGAAATTGATTGGGATTATAATTGCACAGCTCTTCTTAATAGAATTGAACTATTAAATTGTGAATTATATGTGAATTATATCCCAATAAAACTATTTTTAATTGTAATATATCATAGTCATAAAAGAGAAGATAGAAATCCATAAGAAAAAAAGAGAAATCAGGGAAGGGGCGAGATATAATATGGGGGATGGGGATGGAGGCAGACTTGATGAGTGATATGAACAATGAAATGCAGAGTTGTTGATCTGAAATGTAAATCCAAACTTAATACGCAATGAAAAATTCATTTAAAAATGCTAAATCTAGGAACGGCACAGTCTTTATTTCCTTTGTATTCTATGAGTATATATTAGTATATTGGTATGTATTGGTATATATACATGTGTGTATACATAGTTATCTCTTTATTGGTGTATAGATTAGTATATTGGTATAATCAAGTTATAGGTTCAACTTTCATGAACTGAAAGGAAAAAATAAACAGCACCCGAGGCAGGCTGGAACAGCATATAAGCATAGATATTGGAGGAAATCTTGGTAGCCATATTTGTGAACAGCCCACCCAGCAACTCATTTATTTGTTGTTGTTTTCAGTTGCCATCAAGTGGACGCCAACCCATAGCGGCCCAGTGCACAATAGAACAAAACACTGCACAGTCCTACACCATCCTCACAATTGTTCCTATGCCTGAGTCCCAAAATGCAGCCATTGTGTCCGTCCATCTTGTTGAGGATCTTCCTCTTTTTCATGTCCTTCTCCAGGGACTGGTCTCTCCTGACTTTTACACTTATATAACTTGATGATATAAAATATCTCTAATGTGGAGAAATATTTAAGGAAGGGCCCCCTTTCTTATCCACACCAATTGTATCACTAAGCCTGATACAAATTACACATAGGGTGCAGCACAGAAATTTTCTGCAAAGCTCCTACTTGAAATATATATATACTGGTTAAGAAATTTTAAAAATGAAGTTTAATAGCTACCTTCAAAAATGGCAACTATTATGTAAATAGAATCAGACCCCTCTGTTGCCTTCAGCATGTACATTTCCCCATCACTCAATACATAATTATAGCTTCCACCAATTTATGTTCCATTGGATCAAGAAATTTGCTATTCTATAAAAGTGAAGAAATTGGCCACATTTGGTATGTCATGCAAGAACAATGTAGTGAGCGAAGTTTTCATATTTTAGTACAATAGGCATTCCTTAAACATAAAGGAATGCAAGTACATCTAGACAAACATGAGAATCTCATGAGAGAGATTCAAGGCAAATTGGGTTTATGGCAAACCTTCTAAGACTTGGGTCAGGGTTTTCAAAGTGGGTTTCAAATGGAAAAGAGGAAAGATGAGGATTTAATTTTTTAACACAAAACAATGAAACATTATTTGCTCTTTTCTCCAATGTTTAATATAAAATGTGCAAGGCATATACAGTAAATATTCGAGTAGAAGCCGAGTTTTTTAGCACATTTTTAATGCAGTTTTTGTGGTAAAATTAGGTGCCTCGGCAGATATTCAGGTCAGCTTATACTTGAGTATATACGGTATGATGGAAAAGGAAGTACAAATTCAAACACTGAATATCATCTCACTTTTTAAATAACAATATACCATGCTGATGTCTCCACAGTAGCATATCTAGACATTACATATAGTTTTCCAAGGTGAACAATATATGAATAAAACCCAAACCAAGTTCAATGCCATCAAGTCGTTTCCAACTCATAGTGACCTTATGAGACAGGGCAAAACTACCCCTGTGGGTTTCTGAGACTGTAAGATTTGGGGGAGTAGAAAGTCTCATATTTCTCCCTGTATATGAATGCTTTTATATAATTCCATTAGTCTCAGATTTTTTTATTAATTTTTTCTCTATGGGTAACACAAAAAGAATACACACAATTCATACATGTAGTGCTTATGGATTTCCTGCTATAAGCAATATTTTTTCATTGTAATCGGGTTTTTTAATTAAATATTTTTATTAGGGATTCTTACATCTCTTATCACAGTCCATACATTCATCTATTTTGTCAAGCACATTTGTACATATTCTGCCATCATCATTTTCAAAGCATATTCTTTCTACTTGAGCCTTTGTTATCAACTCCTCCTTTTTCTCCTTCCCTCCCCCGCCCGCCAGCCCTCATGAACTCTTGATAAACTATAGATCATTATTTTCATATCTTACATCATCTTCTGTGGCCCTTCACCCATATTTCTGTTGTTCATCACCTTGGGAGGGGGTTATATATCCATCCTAGTGATTGATTTCTCCTTTCTTCCCCCACCTTCCCCTTATCCTCCCAGTATCTCTATTCTCATTATTATCCCTGAGGGGGTTATTTATCCTGGATTTCCTGTGTTGCAGGCTCTTATCTGTAGTAGTGGGTATGTTCTAGTCCACTCCAATTTGTAAATTAGAATTGAGGTCATGATAGTGGGGGGAAGGAAGCATTAAAAAACTAGAGGAAAGTTGTGTGTTTCATGGATGCTATACTGCACACTGACTGGCTCATCTCTTCCTTTTGACCCTTCTATGAGGGAATGTCCAATTGTCTAAAAATGGGCTTTGGGTCTCCACAACCCCATTCACATTGGGTGTAATTCTGTTCTGGGTCTTAGATGCCTGATACTTGATCCATCAACACCTCGTGATCACACAGCCTGGTATGCTTCTTCCATGTGGGCTTTCTTACATCTCAGCTAGATGGCCCTTATTTATCTTGAAGCCTTAAGACCCCAGACACTATATCTTTGATAGCCCAGCACCATCAGCTTTCTTCACTACACTTGTTTTTGCACCCATTTTGTCTTCAGCGATTGTGTGAGGAAGGTGAACATCACAGAATGCTGGATTATTCTAACAAAGTGTTCTTGTGTTAAGGCCCAACCTTAATTCTTAAGATAATATATATAAGTACATAGATCTATTCCACTCTCCTTATATATAAATATATTTACATAAGCACATGCCTGTATTTAGACCTCTATAAATGTCCTTTGCCTCCTGGTTCTTTCCTCTATTTCCTTTCACTTCCCTCTTGTCCCACCATCATGTTCAGCCTTCATTCAGGTTTACTAATCCCTTGCTGCTACATTGCCCATGATTAAGCCCCACTAGGCATCCTATGCCCTTCTCTCCATTGAATTTAGATCACTTGTTCCCTTGTCCCTGGGTTGGTTTCCCCCACCCACCCTTCCTTTCTCTCATCTCCCTTTCTCCTGTATCTTCCTGGAACCATTGGTCCCATTTTTTATCATCTCCGAATTGTTTATCCCACCTATCTTATCTAGATAGACATGCAGAGACATTAATAAGCGCAAAAAAACACGCAAAGCCAAACAAAACTGCAAAGGAAGTCAAAGCCAACAAAACAGTAACAAAACAAAAAATTCCCCCCCCAAAACAAAATAACAACAACAAAAAGAAAGTCACTGACACAAAGGGAAAAACCTATAAATATTTCAAGGTCTGTTTGTTGACTTTTACGAGTGTTTCCCAGCCAGGTCTGATGGGCTGCCACACTCTGTCTCCAAAGTCTATTTTTGGTATTCCCTGGGGATTTCATCACTTTGCTCCCATTGCTGCTCTGTTGCATGCCTTTAGTGTTTTGCTCCAGTGTGATGGGGTCAAATTGGGCACAATTCCCACACTGTCTTCAGTGTTGCCCCCTATAGTGGTATGATTTAGTGACGGACATCGTGTCTCATGGTGGGGCCATCCCTATGGTCCTCTCTGTGCATGGTCTGCTCTGAGCAGGAATATCATCCTCAGGGCTTGGTGGGGCAGGATGTGTTCCACTCTCTATCCATCCCTCTTCATTTCTCTTGTGTGCTCTAATCAGACATGCCTCTCTCTCCAAGCTGTAGCTTCAGTGCTGTCCATTAATGTGCATTCTTCTGAGGGGGGTGGGGGGGCACTTAGTTGGGATTGAGACAGGCCCGGCAAACTTCTCTCTCTTTTTTTTTCATTTATTTCTTTAAATCATTTTATTGGGGGCTCATACAACTCTTATCACAAGCCATACATACATCAATTGTGTAAAGCACATTTGTACATTTGTTGCCCTCATCATTCTCAAAACATGTGCTCTCCACTTAAGCCCCTGGCATCAGCTCCTCATTTTTCCCCTCCCTCCCCATCCCCAATCCTTCATGAACCCTTGATAATAAATTATTATTTTGTCATATCTTACCCTGTCCAACGTCTCCCTTCACCCATTTTTCTGTTGTTTGTCCCCCAGGGAAGGAGGTTATATGTTGATTCCCTGTAATTGGTCTCCCCATTTCCTCCCCACCCTCCTTCCACCCTCCCGGTATCACCACTCTCACTACTGGTCCTGAAGGGATCATCTGTCCTGGATTCCCTGTGTCTCCAGTTCCTATCTGTACAAGTATACATCCTCTGGTCTAGCCAGATTTGTAAGGTAGAATTGGGATCATGATAGTGGGGGGGCGAAGAGGGTGGAGAGGAAGCATTTAGGAATTAGAGGAAAGTTGTATGTTTCATCATTGCTACACTGCACCCTCACTGACTCATCTCCTCCCTATGACCCTTCTGTAAGGGGATGTCCAGGGCCTACATATGGGCTTTGGGTTCCCACTCTGCACTCCCCCTCATTCACAATGAAAGGATTTTTTGTTCTTCCCCACAGACCTCTCCATTGGTTCCCTGGTATAAGCCTGTATGTTGTATTCACATCTTGGCACATTGATCTCCCTCTCCTGTAGAGATATAAATACCAGCCCTTTGGGTGGTTTAGTACCCTGAATTCCTTGTGTTTCCAGTTCCTATCTGTACCAGTGTACATCCTCTGGTCTAGCCAGACTTGCAAGATAGAATTGGGATCATGATAGTCGGGGAGTGGGAGGAGTATTTAGGAACTAGACTTCATCGTTGCTACATCGCACCCTGACTGGCTCTTCTCCTCCTCGAGACCCTTCTGTAAGGGGAGGTCCAGAGGCCTACAAATGGGCTTTGGGTCTCCACTCTGCACTGCCCCCTCATTCACTATGATAAGATTTTTTGTTCTGATGATGCCTGATCCCTGATCCCTTCGACACCTCGTGATCGCACAGGCTGGTGTGCTTCTTACATGTGGGCTTTGTTGCTTCTGAGCTAGATGGCCACTTGTTTACCTTCAAGCCTTTAAGACCCCAGACGCTATATCTTTTGATAGCTGGGCACCATCAGCTTTCTTCACCACATTTGCTTATGCACCCATTTGTCTTCAGTGACTGTGTCGGGAAGGTGAGCATCATGGAATGCCAGTTTAATAGAACAAAGTGTTCTTACATTGAGGGAGTACTTGAGTGGAGGGCCAAAGTCCATTTGCTACCTTAATACTAAGCCTATAAATATATGCACATAAATCTATTTCCCCATCCTCATATATAAATTGGGCTATCTTTGAAGATGTTAAGTGGTATCTCATAGTTGTTTTAATTTGCATTTCTCTTATGGCTAATGATCGGGAACATTCTTTCATATGTTTATAGCACATTCAGATTTATGCCCTTGTGAAACTTCTGTTCAGGTCCTTTGCCCACCTCCTTAGTGTGCAGTTAGCTTTTTTACTTATTGCAGATTTTAGTAATAAGGCCGTTGTGTGTTCTGTCATTGCTAAAGATGTTTTCCCATGTTATTACTCTCTTGGTGAATTATTTTTATGTACACAGGTGATTTATATTCAGTATACCCCATTTGTCAATTTGTGACTCCTCTGTATTTGTATCCTTCCCTATTTACAATAGTCTATGTATTTCCTGGGCCAAGGTCCTCAGGTTTATCCCAATTCCTTCATTAATGGCCCTAATAGTTTGGGGTTTTACCTCAAGGTCTGTGATCCACTTTGAGTTTATTCTTGTGTATGGAGCGAGGTAAAGGTCTTGCTTCATTTTTCTGCAGGTAGATATCCATTTTTTTCCAGCACAAATTATTGAAAAGGGCATCCACTACTCATTTGATATTTTGGGGGCCCTTATCAAAATTCAGTTTTATGTATGCTGATGTTTTTATTTCTGGGTTTTCAGCTCTTTTTCATTGGTCTGAATATCTGTTGCTACACCAGTACCACCCTCTTTTAGCCACTGTGGCTGTATAACAGGTGCTAAAGTCCCACTTGATCCTTCTTCTTGAGAAGTTCTCTACTAATTCTGGGCTTCTTCCCTCTCCATATGAAACTGATAATCAACTCCAATTCTTTGAAGAAAGATGATGATATTTGTATAGGGATAGCAGTAAACTATAAGCAATATTAAAATAGGCTAATATGTTCTTCTTCTCTCTACCTCCATATTTGGTTTGAGCTATCTTTTGCTTCCAATAGATAAAAGTCTAAAACAATCTTGTTGTCAAGTTAATTTTATCTCAAAGCAACCCACTAGGCCAGAGTAGAACTGGCCATAGGGTTTTCAATATTGCAAATCTTTACAGAAGCAGACAGCCTCATCTTCCTCCCTTGGAGTGACTAGTAGGTTAGAACCACTGACCTTTTGGTTAGCAGGCAAGCACTTAACCACTGCAGCACCAGAGTTTCTTTGAGAAAAATAAACGTAAGCAAAGTCATATTGTTTTTGGGGGGTGGGGAGTAGGGCGGAAGTGAGGTAATTCCTTCCTCTGTATCTTTTTTGTTTAATAGCTTTATTGGCACTAAATCTACATATCACACAAGTCAATAGTTCAATCATATCAAGAAGCAAAGTCATATTATACAGTTCATATGGTTTCCTAATTTGGACTTCAATTTTATATTTGTATTGTATCTATATTGTCAGATGATACAGCTATTGTATAAATGAGTATTTGTCTCTGTTATAGCTATCATTTAGACTGAATTCTACAAGTAAGTATACATTTTAAGCTCACAATAAATAGTGTTTTTACTATATTTTCAGTCATTTAGTGGTCTGAAAATTGCTCAGTAATAGATTTTTCAGGAAGGGTTCATTAGAACAATATGTCCTGAGTCCTCACATGCTCATAACAATCCGTCTGCAGCCTTTAAAGTTGAAAGCCAGTTTGGCTGATTATGAAGTCATTGGCTCACATTTTCTTTTCCTTTTCCCTTTTATATCATAATTATGTTACTCCATTGCCTTCTGGCCTAAAGCATGGACATAAACAAGTCTGGTGGCAATCTTCTTTTATTTATTTTATAAATTAATTTGTCTGTTAGATTGGATGTCCAAAGGACTTTTTCTAAAATTCAATCATTTTAGTAGAACTTCCCTTCATCGTGGTAAATCTGAGTAGATCTTCTCTGTGTCCATTCTCTATTGCTGCTTAACAAACTATCACAAATTAAATAGCTTAAAACAATACAAATAAACAATTCAAAGTGTCAAAAGTATAGACACATTAATTGATGGAATAAAGGAGAATCAGACCAGTTTTTGTCTCTTCTAAGGTTTGGGTCCTCTTCCAAACTTCCAGACAGCTGTTATTGGAATGCACGCCTACACAGATGTAGGTCTGAAATCCCCCATGTTCTAACTGGTTGTCAGCTGAAAACCACTATTAGATTCAAGAGGCCACCCATTGCTGCCTGCCATGTGACTCTCTATACAACATAGCATTTTGCTCTCTCCAGGCCAACAGAATAACCTTGTTTTAAGAGACACAATGAATAAGATTTTCCCTAAGGGTTTTTTTCACAAGTCACTTCTCTGTGTATTATTTGTTGAATTACACATTTTCCCCTATTCAATTATTTAAAAGTATTAGCAATACCACAAAATATACAGTATTAAAAATAAGATGAGTAAGGAGAGTCAAAGAGAAAACACAAATAAGAGCATAGTGGACAAGGATAAAATTACACTCCAAACATCAAAAGTAAAATCCTACTTAAATATTTGGTCTTAAATTACATTCTAAATATCTTAGCTAACAAATTGGAGAATATATACTTTTTTCTTCTTAGAGAAACCTAAGAGAAATGTCCAAGTCTTCATGAAAAAGACACCATGTAGTATAGAGAGCAGCATCCCAATCAGCTTTCCTCAATAAATCATATGACATAGTTCCAACATATACTTCTGTAAAATAATAATTATACGAGGAGACAATGCATGCAGCTTAATTTAGCATTCTATAGGATTAGAATTTAGGAGACTTCTAGAAACACATGAACTACAAATCCTGTCACCAGTTCTCCGTGCTTATTATTTCCCCAAACTGGATTTTGATAATACCTGAATAGAAGAGCATTTTAAATGGTAATATCTGATAAGAGTCTAATGGTCTCTTATAGAGCATATAGGCAATAGTTAACAGACTCTTATGATCTGACCATCAGTTGAGGCCTTGAGTGTCTGATATACTCTTGAGAATGAGAAATGAGAATGAAAATGAGAATTCTAACCAAGATTCAGGCTGGAATAGATGCACATCCAGCTGCTGCTTAAAGTTGGTTCAAAGGAGTGACAGAGGAGAACTAACATTTAATCCATCTTACGCAACTACAAACAAAGACAAATAAGTAACAGTAGCTCCAAAGTTCTCCATCAGAAAAGATTACAAGTGTTCTAGCATGGAAATTATTGTAAGCAAGTGTTATAAATCACCACGGCATCCATTTATAATTTCAGTTTATGCTCTGATAAAACAATGACTGCTAAATCAGGATTTAAGTTATTTTATCTTCCGGAAAACCATTTATATTGGATCAGAAAAGCATTGTCATAGATATATTTCCCTTTAGGCCTATTAAGTCCCAAGAAAAGAGAGAGAAAAAGTTTAGGTTGGTCCAGAATTAGAGACTATAAAGGTGTCATGACAGAAATCTGCCACAAATGTAAATGGCAAGAAAGAAAGTGAAAGCAGAAGGAGGGTAAATCTCTGATTTAAATGTTGTAGCCCTGGTGACACTGCCAGGTAAGCGCTGGACTGCTAACCTCAAGTTCAAACCCACCAGTTGCTCTGCTGGAGAAAGATGAAGCTTTCTGCATTGGTAAAGATTTCCAGTGTCCAAAATTCAAAGGGTCAGTTCTACTCTGTCCTGTAAGGTCACTATGAGTCAGAATAAACATGACGGCAGTGAGTTTGAGTTTATTTAATATACTAGCTGTTTGGTTTATATATTAGACATATGAAAGAACAAGGAAACTTCTCTCTTTTTCACAGAGAGGTTACAAATGGAGAAAACAGCTCAAAGAATGATTCATTTTCTCTCACTTTTATTAAGGCTATAGCAAGCTCAGGTTTCAAGCATCTTCCTTTGTATCTCCCCAGCATCTATTCAATCAAAGAGTTTTAATTCTGTCCATCAAGGTCATAGCTGTGAGCTTCCTATTGAATGGAGTCACTATCTACCTATTTGCTGAAATTTTCTAAACGTTTGTAACCTTGTCCATCACTGTGAGCTGTCTCTTACCAAAGAGTGGAAGACAAAGGAATAACAGATATTACTGTTCTCCCTAGCATAAGTGAATAAAAAGTTGCATAAGGAGAAAATATTCTGTTAAAACTTTTATAGCTGATAAAAAAAGGTCAGTATTTAAAGCCAGAAATGATTCTCATCCTGGGTACATAACCATCATTCCATGATGCCTCCCAAAACACAATTATTGGCATGAGATGATGGTAGTATTTGGTAGAAACTTATGAACCTTGGATTTCATTTTTACTTTTTTTCTTAATAAAAACATTTTAAGCAGATTTTAAAAAGTCAAATAACACTGAGTTGTATAAAAACAATTTTAATAAAATCCCCTTCCACTTTCTTGATTATAACCTCACTTCCCTTAACTAATTACTGTCAAAAATTCAGTCTTTATCTTTCCACATATTTGTCTATATTTAAACAAATTTATCCAAGCAAATGAGGCACAGACAAGTGTTCATTTTTATCTTAATTAACAAATAGAACACCATATATTGGACACTCATTTTGGTATTTTATAGCTATATAATGTTCCAAATATAATAACAATAATAAGTGAATATAGAGATAAATAATATTATAATTTATCATATATAGAATGTTATAAATGTATTATATAAAGTATAATATGAATATAAAATATATCATAAAATAAGTTATACATTATAATTGTGTATGTAAATAGATTTGCATGTTATGTGTATGTATAAATACCATATACATAAAACAAAATGCAAATATGTGTGCAAATGCATATGGAATACATGCCATTATTCTCCATTACTGAACACGCAGGTGACTTCCAATATTTTGCCATTCTAATTGTTGTAATAAATATACTTCTATAAATCTTCAGGGAGCAGTCAATGGCTCAGTGATAGGATTCTTAACTTTTACAAATTAGTGCATGTAGATTAGGTCCTCAGCCAAGGCACTTCAAATACAACCATCACCTATCTGTCAGGGCATGTGTGTGTGCTCCTGTGCTGCTGAGCACATTTCAATGAGGCTTCCAGATAAAGACAAACTAGGAAGAAGAGGGCCTTGCTATCTATTTCCAACCACCATTTCTCTTGCTGTTTGTTGCCCTGTGGGGCTTGGGTGTTGCTGTGAAGCTAGAAGCTTTGTCACTGGCATTTCAAATTCAGGTTTCAGCAGAGTTTCTACACTAAGAAGAAATCAGCTGACCACTTTGGAGAAGGTCACCACTCAAAACCTTATGCACAGAATTGACACATAAAGAGTTAATAAAAGAAGCAGAACCTTGTCAGAGAAAGTGCCAGAGAAGGGCCTGTCAGTTCAGAGCTATAAATATGACTGACGATCTGCTTTCTCAAAATAAAGTCGGCCACAGCACCGTGAATGGAGTAAAGGCTTTGAGATCTTCATTTGCTGACGGGCACAACTCAAAATGAGAAGAAACAGCCCCAAATATCAATTAATAACCAGAACTTAAAATATGTGAAATATGAATTTAAGAAAATTGGAAGTCATCCAAAAAATAGGACCTATAAAGATGGCTATCATAAATGGCAGGGAGCTGAATGAGACTGCTATTGGCCATTTTGAGTCAGAAAATTATATGGTTTACTTTGCCAAAAATGTCAGGAGGAATGGAGTTGCAATTATCATCCAGAAAGACATTTCAAAGTCTCTCTTGAAATATACTGCTGACAGTTATAGGATTATATCTATTCCCTTTCAGGAAAATCCAATCAATACAACTATGATTCAAATTTATGAACCTACTACTAATGTAGTGATGAAAAAATTGAAGAATTCTATCAACATTTTCTGTCAGAAATAGATCAAATTGCAATCAAGATGCATTGATAATGATTGGCGATTAGAATGCAAAATTTTGAAACAGAGAAAGAAACAGTAGCTGGGAACATGGCCTTGGTAAAAAGAAATTGAAGTTCGCATGATAAAAATTTGCAAGACTAATTATTTATTCATAGAAAATGCCTTTTTTACAACAAAACAAATGGTGCCTATGCACATGGACGTCTCCAGATGGAAAACATAAAAATGGAATTGACTATATCTGTGAAAAGAGACCATGGTGAAGCTCAATATGAGCAGTTAAAACCACACGAGGAGTTGACTGTGGGAAGAACCACCAATTGCTCATTTGTAAGTTCAAGTTGAAGCTGAAGAAGATTAAAATTAAAACAAATCCACAAGTTCCAAATTACAAGCTTGAGTCTATCCCACCTGAAGTTTGAGAATATCTCAAGAACAGATTTGACACTGAGAATATTTCAAGAACTGTCACCATCCAACCATTTCAAGAGGCAGCAGATGAGAAAGAACCAATGGTGCTGAAGGCAAAAACTCACGCTGCACTGAAAGGAGTCACAAGCAAGACTCCAGGAATGGATGGGAATTGAATTGATTCCACAAGCTGAATTTCTTCTATGCCAGGAAACTTGGAAGAGATCCTTATTGGTACCCATTCCAAACCAAGGTGACCCAACATAATGCTCAAATTATAGAACCAGATCATTGATATCACATGCAAGTAAAATTTTGCCAAGGATCATCCTATACTGGTTGTAGCAGCACATTGACAAGGAACTGCCAGAGTTTCAGGCCAGATTCAGAAGACAACGTGGAACAAGAAATATCATTGCTGATGTCAAATGGATCTTGGCTCAAAGCAGAGAATATAATAAAGATCTTTTTGACTATACAAAGAAAATCTACTGTGTGGCTCATAACAAATTATAGGTAGCCTTCAGGAAACTGGGAATTCCAGAACACTTCATGGTGCTCACTCGAAATGTGCACATGGATCAATAGGCAACTGGGGATTCAGAACAAGGGCAGATTTCATGGTTTAAAACCAGAAAAGTTGTGCTTCAGAGTTGTGTGATCTCATCATACTCAAAATGTATGCCAAGTAAATTATTGGAGAAGATGGATTATGTGAAAAAGAATGTGGCATCAGGATTGGAGGAAGACTTCATAACAACCTGTGATGTGCGGGTAATATAACCTTGCTTGTTGAAAACTAGGATGGCTGCAAACACCTGTGAATGAAAATCAAGAATTGCAGCCCTTGGGATGTATTACAATTCAATGTAAAGAAGACCAAAATGTTCACAACTGAACCAATTGGTAACATCATGATAAATGGAGAAAAGACAGAAATTTTGAAGGATTCCATCTTGCTTGAATCCACAATCCACTCTCAAGGAAGCAGCAGTCAAGATCTCTTTAGAGTGTTGAAAAGCAGGGATATTACTTACAGGGGTTAGGTATATGTGTGTTAGTCTGGGTAGACTAGAGAAACAAAATTCACAGACACTCTATATTTCATAAGAGAGAATTTTATATGAAGGATAATTGTACATTAAGCACCCCAACCCAGTCCAGTCAAAACCCATAAGTCCAACATTAGCCCATATATCCAACATCGATCTACAAAGTCCTCCTCAAACTCACAAAACACGTGCAATGATGCCGACTACAGAAGGAAAGCCTAATCAGTGAGTTTGTAAGCATCTCTGCTCTGGCAGGGTCTCCATGCAGCTGCTCCAGCACCCAGGGTTGCATTAGGGTAGGTCCACATGCCTTCTCCTCAGGGCTGTCTCACAGGGAGTGAGCCTTGCCAGCTGAGGGAGAGAACTAGTTAAGGCAGCTGCAAACTAATCCAACCATCAGAGAACAAGAAACAAGAAAGATGAGGCTCCCTGAGACATTTACCTCTCCGTCCTTCAATTAACCCCACCTGTGTTAATTGGCCAGGTTGGCACAATAAACCTTAATTCTCACAGTGTGCCTTACCCAAGTCATAGTATTTTCAATTACTTTATAGACATGTGAAAATTGGATATTGAATAAGGAAGACTGAAGAAGAATGAATATATTTGAATAACAGAATATTGAAAGTACCATGGACTCCCAAAAGAATGAATTGATCTATTTTAGAAGAAGTACAGCCAGAATTCTCCTTAATGGCAAAGATGATGAGATTTTTTTTTCTAATTACTTTTGACATGTTGTCAGGGGAGATAAGTCCTGGGAGAAGGACATCATATTTGGTAAAGTATAGGAGAAGCGAAGACGGGGAAGGGCCATAAGGAGATAGATTGACACAATGGCTGCAAAATGGGCTCAAGCAGAGGAACAACTGTGAGGATGGTGCAGGATTGGGCAGTGTTTCATTCTGTTATACCTACGGTCACTATGGGTCAGATGAAACTCAGTGGCAGCTAAAACAACAGCATCTATTTCAAAAATCCAGCCAGGAAAAATGTATGGAGCTCAACACTCAGATTCACAACCATTTACTTTGATGACATGGAATCAGGCAGCTTTTCACTTGGCTGTCACATGTAGTCAAGGTCAATTTGCCGGCAGCAAAAAAACACACACATACTTTCATGGATATTAATGGGTTTTATTTGTCCATTGATTGCTGTTTTAGAATATATAGATTGCAAAAGGAAGTTAGTCTAGGTAAACTAGAGAAACATATTTATAGAGACACTCATATGTGTGTAAGAGAGAAGTTTATGTCAAAGAGCAATTGTACATTAAGAATATATCCCAGCCCAGTCCAGGTCAAATCCATAAATCTGGTATTAGCCCATTTGTCAGTTACCAGTCTATAAATTCTTCTGACTCACACAGAAGAGAATGATAAATGAGGGATATCACTGCTAATGTCAGATGGATCTTGGATGAAAGCACAGAATATCAGAAAGATATTTACTTGTGCTTCATCGGACTGTGTGGTTTATAATAAAATTATTAATAACATTATGAAGAATTAGAGAACAATTTTGTGTTCATGCAGATTATGTACATAGGCAAAGAAGCAATCGTTCCAACAGAATTAAGAGAGACTGCATAGTTTTATTTAAATTCAGAAAAAGTGTATATCAGGTTGGAATCCCTTCATTGTACTTATTTAACCTGTATATTACATTTATGACAAACTTCCTTGTTGAAATGGAAGAGGACTTAAATTACTTCAGAATGAAGATTAAATTAATGCAGTTTTCCATATGGATTATACATAAAGAAAAAGAAATCCCTACAATTGGACCAGTAAACAGCATCACAATAAACAGAGAAGATTAAAGTTGGTATTTTATTTCACTTGTATAAGCAACCAATGCCAAATGGAGGAAGCAGTCAGGAAATCAAACAGCATATTGCACTGGGCAATTCTACTGCAAATATTTTACTATGTTAAAAATTAAGGATGTCACTTTAAAGAGTAAGATGACCCACACCGATGTATATTCAATTATTTCATATACCTGTAGAAGTTGGACAATGAATAAGGAACACCCAAGAAGAATGGATGACTTTGAATTACAGTGTAAGCAAAACATAGTAAATATACCACAGATTGTCAGAAGAATTGACATATCTAACTTGGAAGAATTATAGGTAAAATTATCATTAGAAACTAGGCTAGCAATTCTTCTCATGTTCTATGAACATATCACCAGGAGGGAGCAGTCCCTATAAGACAACATGCTTGATATCCCTTGTCTACATCCTCTTCTGAACCTCTGGTAGCTCCTTGTCAGTGCACTGCTGTAACTGTTGTGGAAAGATCTTCAGCAAATTTTTACATTCATCTGATATTAATTATATTGTTCTATAATTTGAGAATCATGTTCGATCACCTTTATTTGAAATGAGTACAAATATGGATCTCTTCTTGTCAGTTGGCCAGATAGTTGTCATTCAAATTTCATGACATAGATTAATGTGTTCTTCCAGTGCTTCATCAATACTTTGAAACATTTCAACTGGTTGCTGAAGTTTTGTTTTTAACTAAAGCTTTCAGTACAACTTGAACCTTTGCCTTCAGAACCATTGGTTTGTATTCATATGCTTCTTATTGAACTGATTGATTATTGACTACTTATTTGTGGTACAGTGTCTCTATGTATACTTTCCATCTTCTTTTGATACTTCCTGCATCATACACTATTTTGCCAATAGTCTTTTAATATTACAACTCAAGGCTTGAAATTTTTTCTTCAGTTCTTTCAAGTTAAGATTTGTTGAGCGTATTCTTACTTTTTGTTTTCTAACTAATTCTTTTCACATTTAATTATAGTATTTTACTTTGTCTCTTCAAGTTGACCTTTAAATTATTTTCTGTTCAGCACTTTGACTTCATCGTTTATTTCATGTGTCTTAGCTAATCTACAATTATGAGCAAATTTCAGAGTCTCTTCTGACATTCCCTTTGATCTTTTCTTGCTTTCCTGTCCTTTTAATGACTGTTGTTTTCTTTATGAACAATATTCTTGATGTCCTCCTCCAGCTCATCAGCTTTTCTGTCATTAGTGTTCAATGCATCAAATCTGTTTTTGAGTTGTTCTCAAAATTCAGGTCAATGTTTTCAAAATTAAGGTAGAATGCCGTGTTTCCCCGAAAATAAGACCTACTTACAGTTTTGCCTCTAGCTGACATATAAGGCATCCCCCCCAAAATAAGACCTCCCTGAACATAAGGCCTCCCTGATAATAAGGGCCCCTGAAGCTACCGTAACTCTGGACTCTGGACTGTAGCGGCCGGTGCTGCCGCGCAGCTCTCTGTTGGCAGCAGTGCAGCCAGAGCAGACAGGAAGTGTGAGTAAATGTACCACAGATTATGAGTAAATGTATCATAGATTGTTGTACATGGAAATAATGGTAGTAACAAGAAATTCTTGATACTGTAGGATTCACAGTTTGTCTGGTTATGCTGGTTTGTGATGACAACTACTACCGTACCATATACAGGTTATAAATTTCCTATTTTGTTGTTCAACAATAAATGTGTACTGTATTCTTCTTCATGGAAAAATAAAATATCCCCTGAAAATAAGACCTAGCACATCTATGGGAGCAAAAATTAATATAAGACACTGTCTTATTTGGGGGAAACAGGGTATTTGGCTCATGGATTTGTTTTGTTTTCAGCTTCAACTTGGAATTACATATAAGCAATTGATGGGCTGTTCTGCAGTCAGCCCCTAGTCTGATTTTAGCAGCTGATATTGATCTTTTCCATCATCTCCTCCCACAGATGTGGTCATCTTGATTTCTGTGTTTTCTATCTGAAGAAATTCACATATATAACCAGCATTTGTATTTTTTAAAAATGTATTTGTGATGAAAATGTCATTAGTCTTGCAAAATTCTATCATGCAATCTCCAGTTTTGCTACTATCACCAAGACCTATTATTCAACTATTATTCAACTCTGCTTCCAACTTTTGCAATCCCATCACTTATAATTTTCAATGCATCTTGGTTTCATGGTTCATCAATTTCAGTCTGAATACATTGGTAGAATTCTTCAGTTTCTTCATCAATAGCTTTTGTGGTTACTGCATAAATTTGAATAATAGTTGAATTAAGTGTATTTCCTTGTAGAGCCGACCATCATGACTTGGATGGAATAAAGCCAGTGAGACTAAATGCATCCTCCTGGAACTTCCTTTGCTGATGGACATGACTCAAAACAAGAAGAACAAGCTCCAGACATTAATTAATACTTGGAACTTGTGATGTAT
The DNA here is from genome assembly GCF_000313985.2 of Echinops telfairi. Classification (NCBI taxonomy): domain Eukaryota; kingdom Metazoa; phylum Chordata; class Mammalia; order Afrosoricida; family Tenrecidae; genus Echinops; species Echinops telfairi. The sequence goes on from NW_022111372.1 coordinate 18,223,561, forward strand.
AAAGTATGACTCTAGAAAAATTGGAAGTTATCAAAATTGAAATGGAATGAATAAAGATCAATAACTAGGCAATATTAGAGAGCTAAAGCAGATTGTCATCGGACATTTTGAACAGAGAATCATACTGGGCTGGAAATAACTGACTTGAGAGGGATGCCATCACATTCATTGACAAAAAGGACATTTTAAGGTCTATCTTGAGAAACAATACTGTCTGGGGTAGGAAAATATCTATCAGCACACAGGAAATCCAGTCACTACAACTATAATGCAAATTATCCAAAACCCACATTGTCAAAAAGTACTATTTTCCCAGAGTAACTAAAGAGTATCTTTTGAAGTTTATTTCCCAGGCTTTCCTTAAGACATGGAAACTGGTGGGGATTGGGTCTCTGTGCACCCTGGTGCGCTGTGGGCTAGACATTGGACTGCTCATTGCAAGCTCAGCGTTCCCAAAGCACCAGCCGCTCTAGGAACGGAAGGTGACACCGTCTGCTCCTGGTCAGATTTGCCATCTCAAAACCCCCCACAGGGTCACTGTAAGGCAGACTCAACTCAAGGACAGTGGGTTTGGTGTTTTGTTTGTTTCCTGGAGCAAGTGTTCCAGTAAAGTACGAAATTGATTTTTAACAGAAAAGCAACTCTACTCGGCCAGATGTCATGCGTCAAAGTAGTGACCACGGAGATTAAATACTTGTTTTCAAATGCTTTGGAGACCTTAATGAAATTATGTGCCCTTTCCCCACTGAGTATCATTTCCTTAAAGAGGTCGCCTTCAACCAACCTCACCCTCAAACAAGTGACCCCCTTCAGTATGTTCTCATAGAGCATCCTCCACTTTTCCTTCATTGCACCAAGCACAGTGCATAATTTTATAGTTTTCTGGGTCTCTAATATCTGTATTTACCCCTGCATGCAGCTTCATGACATCCATACCTACATATTCAGTATGAGACCTAATGCATAGTAGATACTTAAGAGCTATTTACTGAAGGATTAAATAAATGAAGATGCTAGCCTGGGCAGAGTTCTTGAGCAGATTCTGAACACCTGTCGACACTTACCAATTATGTCACATGCAAAGTGCTCAACTATGCTCTGAGCCTTGGCCGACTCATTACAAAATAAATAAAATAATAAAAATTTAACTTATGGAGTTGGTAGGAAGATTAAGTTTGATTTATTCTTATTTTCAACAAGACTCCAACATTACTCCAAATATATATGGAATTCTTCTTTGGGAATTTTGTTTGAAACCTGGGAGTTACTCTCTTCTAAAAGTTAGTTTCATTGAGATGTAATTAGCATATCACACAATTCAATAATTCAATAATACAAAGGATGATTGTGATTGTGCATTCATCACCACAATCAAATTTGAAACCTTTTCTTCCTTCTTGAACCCATTGCTATTGAGTCTCCATTTCCCCAACACACCTCCCATTCAGTTCCCCGGGGTAATTATTAATCCCTTGTTGTCCTCAGAGATGTGATCATCCTGACTTCTCTGTACAGAAAAACCTGAGAAGCTAAGACCAAAAGGGACTTACCAGCAATGATGAAATAAAACCAAGCAAAGCCACAATAAAAAAGAATGCAGAAAATATTACAAATCCATAATAAATTCAAAATGGTCCCAATGAGAGAACTAATAACAAAGCATAACATTACAGCCTAATTCCAGCCACTAAAATCCACTTTACAATGTTCCTTGTCTGATATTACGGCTATTTGCATTGGTAGGTTATGATCAGTGGGGTTTTGTTTGTTTAATTGTTTGTTTGTTTTATTAGGGGCTCATACAACTCTTAACCTAATCCATACATACATCAATTGTGTAACGCACATTTGTACATTCATTAGCCTCATCATTCTCAAAACATTTGCTCTCCACTTAAGCCCCTGGCATCAGCTCCTCATTTCCCCCCTCCCTCCCCACTCCCCTCTCCCTCATGAACCCTTGATAATTTATAAATTATCATTTTGTCATATCTTGCCCTGTCAGATGTCTCCCTTCACCCACTTTTCTGTTGTCCGTTC
>NW_022111372.1:18226434-18251138 GCF_000313985.2 Echinops telfairi
GGGAAGGTGAGCATCATAGACTGCCAATTTAATAGAAGAAAGTATTCTTGCATTGAGAGAGTCCTTGAGTGGATGCCCAATGTCCTTCTGCTACGTTAATACTAAACCATCCTCATATATAAATACATTTACATATGTGCATATCTTTATCTAGACCTCTATTAATGGCCTTTACCTCCCACCTCTTTCTTCTATTTCCCTTGACTTTTCTCCTGTCAGTCAGTGGGGTTTTCATAGTAGCTTAGTAAACCTTCCTTGTTTGAGAACATGTGCTTATTTTGTTTTTTCAATCTGAAAAAAGAATGAAAGTCATTTGGGGCTCCAGTTTATTCAAAGTGGTGTATGATCAAACTGGATCATAGCATTTGTCATCATAGGTTAGTATAACTATAATTTCTGATAAAATGGCTTATACACTCACTCTGAAAATCATGAACAGATGAGTGTTAACTCTATTTTGAATCAGAGAATAAAGAAATAAACATATAATGACTATTGTGAATAACATACTTTTTAAAATGCTTATTTTACAAATGATTTTTACAGCTTAACCAAGTCTCGTATTTTTTCTTTACCTAGAGCCTAGATTTGGTAGGAAAAGGTCTTTATTATATATGGACTGTATTAGCAAAGAAAATTGCTAAAATGTTGGCTAAACAGTAAATATTCAAGTGTGCTTAAGTAGGCCTCAGTAATTCTACTGTTTAAGAATTGTAATTTTTCTAGCTTTAACTAGATTGATGTGCAGCCACTTTGGAAAACAGTCTGACAATTCCTTGTAAGAAGCATAGAATTACTATTTGTCCCACAGTTCAAATGCTTTGCATATAAGGGTAAGTAAAAAAGTATTACTAAAAAGTCATAGAAACCTTTATTAAACAAAACCATGACACTATTGTTTCTTGACATATCCACTGTCTAGGTCCGTACACATTTGAGGCTGTGTTTCCATCACGCTAACGTTTCCCAACAAATTATGTGCAGGTGATTTACACCATTTCAAAGCGGCATCCTCCATAGACGCAAATCCTTTCCTCTTTATTATTGAGAACACTCAAGAAAATATAAAGCCATTACTAGTGATTAAAACACAATTTTCTGGTTTTGAGTTTAGTTTTTTTTTTCAGGCTCAAATGCAAAAACAAAACTGATTTTTCTCATACAACGTTACTCATCTTTACTTTAAATAGGCCTTATGCTTTAAGTTATCTTAGTTAATTCCATATCAGTATGTCAAAACAAAAGCAAAGGGACCTAGAGGCAAAGAAGAGATACAGTGGTTTAGCTAATTTGAATTACAGGAATATGTCAAAAGCAAATTGATGTTAAATTCTATGTAGAGATAAATATTGACATTTAGTTGCTTTGGAATCAATTCAAACGTGTTACAGAGGGGAATTATTTCGTAATATTTTCTTGACTATGATCTTCATGAAAGGAGATCAACCATCTAACACAATTTGCACTAGCCAGCCTAGTGGAGAAGCCGTGGTGGCATAGTGGTTACATATTGGGCTGCTAACCACAAGGTTAACCGTTCGAAACCACCAGCCGCTCCGAGTGAGAAAGATGAAACTTTCTACTCTCATAAAGAGCTACCATATCAGAAACCCACAGAGGCAATTCTACCTTGTCCTATACGGTCACTATGAGACAGAATTGACTCAATGAACATGAGTGAGAGGCCTTGTGATTCAATGGTCAAGTGTTCAGCTAATAACCAAAAGGTTGGCAATTCAAACCACCATGGGCCCTGAAGTAGAAAAGGCCTGTCAATTCTCCTGTGAAGATTTCAGCTTAGGAAACCCTAATGAGGCATTTCTACTCTGTGAGAGAACATCACTATGTGTAAGAATCAGTTTGATACTACACAACAAAAGAAGTTTAAATGTTGTTATGTGCTATCGAGTCAGCCCCTACCCATAGCAACCCTATGCACAACTGAACGAAACACCAGACTGTCCTGTGCCATCTTCACCACTGTTACTATACCTGAGCCTATTGATTGAGCTCTTTCAATCCATCTTATCGATGGTCTTCCTCCTTTTCACTGGCCCTTCAATGTCAAAAAAAATGATGTCCTTCTCCAGGGTCCGTTCTATTCTGACAATACATCCAAAGTACGTAAGACAAATCCTTGACTCTAAAAAGCACTGTGACCTTCCTTCTTCCAACACAGATTAGTTTGTCTTTTTAGCAGTCTGTACTACTTTTCAATATGCTTCTCCAGCACCATAATTCAATAATTTTAAGTAGAACATTGAAAATTGGTTAATGTCTACATTTCTTGAGATGTGAAGTACAGTGCTTTAAAACATGCCCCTGAACTCTTTGGCATAGCTCCTTTAAAGATAGTATCTAATTCCTTTCCCCTCCAGTAGAGACTAGATAGAATCTCATTCCTGATTAGTACAAGTGGCCCAAGTGCAATTACAGTTTCCAAGGCTACCTGAGTGAGGAAATGGTGTGGAGGCCACATGTGGTCACCTCCAGCCCCTACAGCTGATTGCCATGGCAGAGGTCAGACACGCTTCCAGCCGCCATCCTTTTTGATCCTATTCACTCTGTTTTAATGACTAGGTTTAATAACTCGCTGTAATAACTACGCATACGTCTCAGACAATAATCACAATTATGGAGTTTATTTTAGAAGTTAACAGGTTGCACTTCAGGTGAAAAGTGCTGAGGATACAGTTGTTTTATTAGGACAGTCTCTTCTCGGTCATACTCACAGTTTCTGGTTCCCAGTCTTTTGGCCTGGCCTTGACCCTGTTTGGCCAATATTAAAAAACTATTTTAGGGTGGCTAATAAGTACAGGGGCTGCATAATGATTACATAGTAGGCCATGATCCAAAAAGCCAGAAGTTTGAAACCACCAGCTGTTCCAAGGGAGAATGATATTGCTCTCTACTCACATCAAGAGTTACAGTCTTAGAAACCAAAGGGGTATGTCTATCCTATCCTATAGGGTCACTATGAGTTGGCACAGACTAGATTGCAATGAGGTTTTTGTTTGTTTGTTTGGTTGGTTGGTTGGTTGGTTGGGTGGGTGGTTGGGTGGTTAGTTGTTTTTTGTTTTTGTTTTTAATTACTGGACAAAGTGCATGACATTTCTCCATAAGCTTCAACCCAAAGGCACTAAGTTCCAGCTCTGAGGGCAGCAAAGCCAGCTCCCCCAATTAAGTACCCAGAGGCACCCTACTCCACAAGTTAACCTCCTGCCTAAACGTCCACAGCTCTGTCACATGCTTCAGCTTCTGGTTCTGCTGCTGCTGCCACTTCCCTGCTTCTCTAATATCAAAGCTGTCTCCTGGATCAAGGAAAATCAGTACTCAGGGATCTCAAACTGCAAAGGACACCCTCCATTCATTCTAGGCTCCTTTCTGTTGATGGCAGTAAGAATCTACTGCCCTCCTCCTTCTGAACTGACTATATCCAGCTGAATGCCTATCACATTTATCACCATTAGCAATCACTCACAGCTGAATCATCTAATACTACTTGTATCCCTCACCCACTGCCTTGCCTCATCAGGCATGCGAGCACATACACACACACACACACACACACACACACACACACACATATTCTGACCCAGGTGCATTAGGAAAATTAAAGTAAGAGAAAGAAAAACTATGGCTGCTGATGTTAGGTGCTCTCAAGTCAGTTCCGAGTCATAGCAACCCTGTGCACAAGACAACAATACACTGCCCAGTCCTCTGCCATCCGCACAGTTTCTCCCAGGCCCGAGCCCATTGTTGAACCCACCGTGTCAATTCACCTAATTGAGGGTCTCTCTCTTTTTCACTGCCCCTCTACCAAGCGTGAGATCCTTCTCCAGGGATCTCTCCTGATAGCCTGTCCAAAGCTGTACTTCTTCCAAAACATATATCTTTTTTGTCTTTCTGATAGTCCATGGTACTTTCAAAATCCTTCACCAGCTCCATAATTCAAATGTATCAATTCTTCTCCAGTCCTCCTTATTCAAGGTCTAACTTTCATGTGCATATGGGATGACTGAAAAATGCAAGGCTTCAGTCAGGAGCACCTTAGTTCTTAAAGTGACATCCTTGCTTTAAAGCTTTAAACCACTTTAAAGAAACCTGGTGCAGCAGATTTGCTCAATGCAATATATCACTTGATTTTTTTATTGCTGTTTTCATGAGCATTGATTGTGGATCTGAGCAAGATGAAATCCTGGACTATTTCAAGCTTTCTCTCCATGTATCTTGATGTTATCTATTGGTCCAGTTGTGAGGATTCTGTTTTTCTTTACATTGAATTGCAATCCAAGCTGAACGCTGCAGTCATTGATCTTCAGCAGAAAATCCTTCATGTTCTCCACACCTTCAGTGAGCAAGGCTGTGCTATCTATAGATAGTCAGCCTTCCTCCAATCCTGATGCCGATTCTGATGGCCAGCTGTGCATACTATATGCTCAGCACCCACATTGAACAACAACATGCTGAAAGGATACAACCCAGATGCACACCATTTCTGATTTTAAATGCACACCTTTCCTGATAAAACAATTTTGGCTAGAAGATCCATGCTAATTGATTCATTTCACAGTATTTAGAAAGAGATAACTCAACTTCTACATGACCCTCTCCCTTTGGGTGCTCAGTATTATACTCCAACTACCGAATGTAAGGAAACAAAGTAGACAAATGAAGAAGGAACATACCATAGCTCCAGACTGGTCAATCTGAACTGTGAGTGAACAAACCATTAGATGTTTCCAACATTCAACTTATTACTAATCTAATGATGCCCAAGAATAAAATAATTTGCCTCTATAAACCCTAACAAAGTTACAGAAATTTAAGGCGCTTTATTTCAAGCTGATAAGTTATTAGAAAATAAGAATAGCCAGAGACTCCTAGTTTTTACCATAGAGGAACATTATTGGAATGTCCCAAACCTTTTGCACTTAGAGCAATATATGAGTCTTTGAACTGAAGATTATTGAAGAGAATTCCCCAACAATCCACGAAAATCATAAAAAAAACACAGAATTTAAGAGTCAGAACTTTATGACCTGACTTAGAATTTGATTCAAAATCTAGGCTTAAAACTTCTAACAATGTCATGGAATTTTTAATGACCAGCCTAGATCAGAAGTAGACCTGTCCAAACCATCTTTATGTGAAATGCAACACCACTGAAAGCTAATAAGCCAAAATTTTTAACTAGAAAGTTAAGTCTTGAATTTATTTTTGTCATAACATGTTTCAACAGTAATGTAAATTATTTTAATGGCTCTCCAAAAATGCGAGTATCTTCAGAACCACTCTTACAATTGGTTTATTTAAGGTTCATTCTTAAATGTATACTAATAAGTGGAATCTATGACTTGCAGAAATAAAATATCTAAATATTGAGGTAAATGACCCCTGTGACTGGGATTCTTTTTTCATGAAGATAGAGAGGCTGCAGAGATGGAGAGAGAAAATAATCTTAAAAATCTAAGGTTGTAGTATGATATAATGATGTGCATGTCTTACATATATGTTGAAGGGTGGTTTAGAAGTAAAAAAAAAAAGAAAATCTCACAGTGGGGCTCCGTGAATCTTAGTCCTCAAAATAGCATCCTTGCTTTTCAACACATTAAAGCTATCTTGTATAGTAAAAAAAAAAAAAAAAAAATTAACAACTAGTTCTCTCGCCTATGAGCCTTTTAAGTATAAAACAATGTTATACCAAAAGGTAGTTTATTATTTCATACAGCTGATACTTAAATAATAACAATAAAAGAGGTATACAAACTATGAATTTTAAAATATTAGTGGAAAAATATTAAATACTTTACAAAAAACAATGAAACTGTTATTTAAGATATTTGCATATTGCTTTTGATTAGTGTCCTCACTTGCAATATTCGTCACCTTTGCTGAGCATCATCAGCTGTGTGATTTATCCTTAACCATCTGTTCACTATGGGAATAGAATCTCATTCCTTTAGAGATAGGCCAATTAGACAACAGTCATTGTGTTTGATATATTAAAACAGGTGACTTATCTCACCTGAACATGTCATGTTCATCTTTGAAAAACTCCTTTCTGCTTCTGCTGAACTTACAGCAATTGTTCTGACAATATCTTTAGCTCTTTGCGCACTTTCAGGAATTGCATAATTCACTCATGATAGCTCATGAGAATTTGGGGCCTAACACAAAACTGATATGAATGACAGTGTGTCACCCTCTGGCTTTGGGAAAATTTTCTCTCTAAAGTATGTTTATTTACTGAAGTAAAAAAGCATAAGCACAAAATTGTCTTTAATCAAATGTATAATGAGTTTTATGAAATGAATCAATAAATATGACAAGCATAAAAAAAAGAAGTGATTGTGTAAGAGTTAATATAAACATTTAAATAAAAGGATAAACCTTAAAGAGAATGAAAAAAGGAGGTCCCTGAGCTTATGTCTTTGCAGAACATTGCCTTTCCCAAAACCACATGCTCTACTTAATCTTTCTCCCATTTGCCATTTTCTTTGAAGAAAATGTTATAACAGTGCCACGCTAGTGCCTTTTCCAAGAATGTTCTCAGAGAGGCAATTGGGAATGGGAAAAGTATGGTGTCATGCAGCCCTGAATTCAGAGGTCACTTCTGCCTCCAGCTAATTATGCAAACAGCCTTTGTTATTTATGACCATCTATTTCAAAACTCTAGACTAGGGATAGAACACCCTCCTGTGTAGCAGTTATAAGGAGCAAGTAAGACAAAATTCACAATTCTTAGGAAATAGGTAGGACAAGTTCAGCAAATGGTAATTCCTCATTTTCCCCTATTGGATGATTTCCATTTAACCTTTAAAATCCTGATCACTTCATCTGAGTGAAGTCCTTGCTAAGACCCTCAAGTAAAGTTGACTTTATTTCTCTAGCACATGGAAGCACTTAGCTGCATTATATGGTCACTAAATGATTATGTATCTGTCTGCATCCATCTATATTTGTGAATTTATTATGCCATTGTGTGTTTTCTACCTTCATCGTCTAGGGGAAAAAATCATAACAAAGACGTCCATAAATATGTCATTTATAAAAATTAGTATGTGCTGTTTGAGAGAGTTGAAATGTGAATTACTCAATATTTGGAAAAGTTTTAGTCTAAATTGTCGAGGCTCCTGCTTGCCCAGCTGTCACCCCTTATTTGAGTTATGGAAGGTTCCCTGTTCTTCTTTATGACCTTACTTCTCATGTTCTCTCAAAACAGAATATCTTTTTGTAAAGCTATATCCTTTTTAGTGAAATATGACCACTGGACAGCTATAAAGTACTTTTAAAATGGGTAAATCAACATGTTGTACATTGCCCAAAGGAACAGTACTAATTTCAAAGGATAGAAAACTTACAGCTGTAGGAATTTACTCAAGTCAGAATTAACTCAAGGACACTGAGTTTGGTTTGGGTTTTAGTAATAAGTTTACTTATTCATAAGGGGTAACATTCCGAGATTAAAATCCAATCCCTTTGCTTCAGTCTACCCATTCCTAGACATTGCTAAAGTTCTAAAACTAATAGCCATATCAACACAGTTCAGATTTATTGAGTATTTACTATGGTACAAATGTCATGCAAAGAGCTTTTTATGTGTCATCTCATTTTTATTACTATACTCTTGTGAGAAAGATACAATTATATTAGTTTCAGAGAAAAATACATTCAACTACCACTAAACCAAGTCCATATTTTTCAGCCTAATTAGAATATATTTTAGAATCGGGCTATCTTTGATGGTGTTAGGTGGTATCTCATAGTTGTTTTAATTTGCATTTCTCTTATGGCTAATGATCGGGAACATTTTCTCTTATGTTTATTGGCCATTCAGATCTATGACCTTGTGAAAGTTCTGTTCAGGTCCTTTGCCCACTGTCTTCGTGGGTAGTTAGGTTGTTGTTGTTTTTTCTTACTGTAGGCTTGCAAAGTATTGTGGATTTTAGTAATCAGGCCTTTGTTTGATGTGTCATTGCTAAAGATGTTTTCACAATCTGTGGGCTCTCTTATTACACTCTTGGTGAATTCTTTTGATGTACACAGGCAAATTATTTTCAGTATATCCCACTTGTCAATTTGTGACTCCTCGGTATTTGTATCCTTTCCCATTTCGAATAGTCTATGTATTCCCTGTGCCAAGGCCCTCAGGTTTATTCCAATTCCCTCATTAATGGCCCTAACAGCTTGGGGTTTTACCTCAAGGTCTGTGATCCAGCTTGAGTTTATTCTTGTGCATGTAGTGAGATAAGTGTCTTGCTTCATTTTTCTGCGTGTAGATGTCTACTTTTTCCAGCACCACTTATTGAAAAGGGCATGCGCTTCCCATTTGATATCAAAAATCAGTTGGCTGTATGCTGATGTTTTCATTTCTGGGTTTCCAGCTCTTTTCCACTGGTCTGAATATCTGTTGCTATAACAGTACCACATTGTTTTAACCACTGTGACTGTATAATAGGTGCTAAAGTCAGGTAGAGCAAGCCTTCCCACTCTGTCCTTCTTGTGGCGTTTTCTGCTAATTCTGGGCTTCTTCCCTCTCCATATGAAGCTGGTAATCATTTTTTCCAATTCTTTGTAGAAGGATGATGGTAATTATATCGGGATATTCCTGCTCAGAGGAGACAATGCACAGAGAGGACCATAGGACCAGCCCCACCATGAGGCACAATGTCCCTCAATAAACCATAGCACTGTGGGGGACAACACTGGAGACACAGTGCGGGAATAGTACACAATCTGACCCCATCACGCTGAGGTGAAACACTAAGGGTGTGCAACAGAGCAGCAAAGGGAGCAAAGGGAGAAAATCCCCGGGAATACCAAAAATGGACTTTGGAGTCAGAATGTGGCCGCTATCAGTTTTGACTGGAAAACACTCTTAAAGGCCAACAAACAGACCTTGTACTATTTATAGGCTTTTCCATTTCTGTCAGTGGCTTTCTTTTTGTTATTGTAATTTTGTTTTTGTTTTTGTTTGTTATTGTTTTGTTGGTTTAGAATTGTTGTTTTATTTAACTTTGCCTGGTTTTTGCACTTATTAATGTATCTGCATGTCAATCTAGATAAGATAGGCGGGATAAATAATTTGGAGATGAAAAGAATGGGATCAATGGTTCCAGGGGGGATCTGGGAGAAGGGGAGGTAGAAGAAAGGAAGGGGGTGGGGGGAACAAACCCAGGGACAAGGGAACAACAAGTGAACTAAAATCAATGGAAAGAAGGGCCTAGTAGGGCTTATTCAAGGGCAATGTAGCAGCAAGGAATTACCAAACCCAAATGAAGGCAGAACATGATGGTGGGACAAGAGGAAAATAAAAGGAAATAGAGGGAAGAACCAGGAGGCAAAGGACATTTATAGAGGTCTAAATACAGGTCTAAATATATCGAGATGAGAATAGAACTATGTACTCATATCTACATGTTAAGAATTAAGGGAGTCTGTCAGCACGTCTCTATCGGACAGTTGGTCTGTCGGACAGTTGGTCTGTCTGGTCGGTGGATCAGTGTGGGTCCACGAGCGTGGCCCTGAAGCCTACCTGATGCACTGCCTGAGTGGCTGCTCGGTCTCCGCCAGCTGCAGGGCTGCAGGATCAGAGCCTTCAGCAGCAGTGGGAACGCGGGCAGTGGCCCTGCCTCGGTGTCCATGTATCATGGTGACATGGAGAAAATACTCCTGGATGCGCAGCACGAGCTCCTACCGTGACAGTCCACCACAAGACACCAACCAAGCTTCTGAGACCGATGCCACAGCCTTGGGGAAAAGAAGAGCTCTCAGCCTCAGGAAGGTGATATTGAGAGAGGGAGAGAAGTCGAAGTATCTTGAAGCAAAACTCAGACTGGATATGGGATGCTCAAGTCGGCCAGAGAAGACCCCCACCCCCACCCCAAGGAGTTCCTCTTCAAGCACCCAAAGTGCACAGCCAGCCTCAGCGTGAGCAGCACAAGTGTCATGAAGAAGGGGGCCTTTCTTCCTGGCAGAATTCCTGAAGGTTTTCCTTCCGTCTCTGCTGCTCTCTCCCTTGTTGGCCATTGGCCTCGGGATCTACATTCGGAGGTGTCTGAGCACCTCAACCAGCACCTTCTGTTGGAGACCGGACTTGACTGTTCCAGTAGAGGGGTTCTGAGGCATGCCAGCTGCTGGATGGTGGGGTCTGGGCCAGGTGGCTGCATGCCTGGTGTTTGTTTGTTGTGTAAATCATGGGAGAATGACACGACACGCAGACCACACTAACCCCTTGCCCTGCCTGTGGCTCCATTACTAAGCATGTCAGGGATTCTCACCACTGCAGTGTCTGCTGGTGAATTTCCCTTGGATATTTTATCTAAGGATACATCATTTTAATATGCAAGTCATGACATGCAGTACTTTAATGAAAACTAGCTGTAGCTATAGTTCAGTTCAAACACTTTGTACTTCAGGAGAATGAAGAATGTTGATATTAAAACTACTGCATTGAGGGGGGTTTTCACAGTAAATATCATGGCCTTATATTCATTTGGTAGTATAGACAACATCTTGTGCTGCTTCTAAGTGGACGCAGGTGGCCACCAAAGAAGGAAGGCTACTGTGTCAAGTAAAAACTAGAACTTCCTGCAACTTCACACATTAACCTGAACTGGACCCTCCACCAACTGTGAAGTTGACATCCCATTGAGTTTTCCCTCCAGGACACCTGCCTGCTAGGCCTCCTCCTCAGGCCTGTATTGCTGGGTCCCATGTTCTTTGTGTGGAACTTCCTGTTTCTTAGAATCAAGTGTATGAAAATCCATGTATTGGACTCAAAGACTGGAAAGAGAAAAGAAATAGACCATTGCCAAACCCCTTAGGGAAAAAAAAATAAAGAAGGTTGCAGATGGTCATTGGGCCTCGATTCAAGTACTCCCTCAACACAAGAACACTTTGTTCTAACAATCAGCATTCTGTGATGCTCACCTTCCCAACACAATCGCTGAAGACAAAATGGGTGCATAAGCAAATGTGGTGAGTAAAGTTGATCGTGCCTGGCTATCAAAAGCTATAGCATCTTGGGTCTTAAAGGTTTGAAGATAAACAAACGGCCATCTAGCTCAGAAGCAACAAAACCTACATGGAAGAATCACACCAGCCTGTGTGATCATCAGGTTTTGATGAGATCAAATATCAGGCATCTAAGACCCAGAACAAAATCATACCCAATATGATTGTGCTAGGGGGGGTGGGGGGGATCATGTTGTGGAGACCTAATGCCCATCTCTAGACAATTGGACATCCCCTCACAGAGGTGTCACAGGGTAGAGATGAGCCAGTCGGGGTGCAGTATAGCACCAACGAAACACACAATGTTCCTCTAGTTCTTTGGTGTTTCGTTCCCCCCCATTATCATCACCTCAATTCTGCCTTACAAAACAGATTAGACCAGAGCATGCACACTGCTACAGATAGAACTTGCAACACAGGGAATCCAGGATAGATAAACCCTTCAGAGACAACAATGAAATAGAGATACCAGGAGGATTAGGGGAGAGTAGGGCACAAAGGGGGAATCAATCACAAGGATCTACATATAACCCCCTCCCAGAGGGATAAATAATGGAAAAGTGGATGAGGGGTGATGGAGGACAATGTAAGATGTGGAAATAATAATCTATAACTTATCAAGGGTTCATGAGGGAGGGCAGGCAGGAGAGGAAGGGGGAAGAAATGGGGAGCTGATATCAGGGGCTCAAGTGGGAAGAGAATGCTTTGTAAATGATGATGGCAGCATATGTGCAAATGTGCTTGACACACTGGATGAATGTATGGATTGTGATAAGAGATGTAAGAGCCCCCAATAAAAGTAAGAAGAAGAAATAAATATATTTTAGAATTAACAAACATATAATATCAGAATTAGCTACTACCTAAAATTTATGTGTTAATTATTGCAAACGTGAAACACCTTTTCTAACATTGGAATCAATCAGTCAAAAGCTCATATAAAAGCTTGATGTTATTCTTAGTCCCCACTAAGGCAACCTGTGTGTGTTGAAAAGAATTGTACTGCCAAAGAACTTTCAAGACTCTGACCTTTCAGATACAAATCATCAGAACTATCTTCTGGATGGATTTGAACTGCCAATGTTTCAGCTAGTAGTCAAGTGCTTCACAGTCTCCTTGACATTGGGGCTCCTGTGTTAACATGTCACTGGTCATTAATAAAGATACAATTGTATTAATGTCATTTCTCACCTTAATGGGTCAAAAGTGAGCAAGAAATCTGGTAAATGCATCTCATTTATAAAATTGAAATTCGAGAATGAGAATTACAGAAAATGTTTAGGAATGAATACTCCTGTTGCCATTAAAAGCACAGAAGGGTACAAGAACCGAGACATTCAGAGGGCTACATGAGCACATGCACCCTCCTGATATATGAAATGTCCAAAGAGAAACTGAGGACAACCTGATACTCAGTTATTTATTTTTATCTGAGTAACAGAAGTCTTCGATTTGGAGTAACAATAGTTGCCTTTATGGTACTGACATTGATTTAATAAGCAGAAAACTGATCAGAGGCAGTATTTTCAAATTACTTATATTCACTATATTGAGTCCTTGGGTGGCGTAAAGAGTTAAGCATTTGACTAGTGACTGAAAGACTGGCAGTTTAAAATCACCCAGAGACATCTCAAAAGAAAAGCCTGGTCACAGTTCTAAAAACCCTCTGATTAGCAATTCCACATTGGACGCATGTGAAGTGAGGAATCAGAACTGACTTTCCAGCAACTGATTTGATTGTTTGGTTTTATATTTTCTATTGGATTGTTTAAGCACAACAATATAAAATTATTTAACTTTGTAAATAATATACTCTTAATAATACACATATATCTAACTCTGATACACATTTCTTCAGGGTACATAATGACCACTACTAGTTGGGTGCTTGAAATGCGCCCTCATCTCCAGAAAGGAGTAAAATTTGGGTACGTTTTGCAAACCTTCACGTGTGAATGCTTTCTTTCTCTTTGGTAGTTTCCTGGACCATCATTGTGGATTAGATCCTATAGAAAGTTCAAGAGAGCAAACAAAGACCATACTGCATTACTGACATCAAATAAATTTGGACTGATAGTGTCCTGTCTGGACAAGGGAAAACTACCCCTGCAGGTTTCTAACACTGTAATTGTTTACAGGAGTAGGAAGCCTCATCATTCTCCCTATGAATGGCTAGTGATTTCAAACTGCTAAACTTTCTGTTTATTACTCCACCAGAGCTACATACTGCACTGCAGAGAGACCAATTTTCCTGGTAGAATGAAAGTTGAGTTCTTACACTCTCATGTAGAGAATTCTCCTTCTATGAGCTTCCTCCAAGTATGCTACCATTCATAAACTTGGTAAGACTGTGGCTTGTTGATGTAATTTATGCATATCCTGATTCTACTACTCCAATCAAACCAGTTGGTAAGCTTTACAACTATGTAAACTAAGCACCCCTAATATATCTATGGGATGGTCTTGAATGGCACAAGAGGTTCGCATTTGACTAATAACCAAAATAAAGGCTGATGGTTCAAACTCACCCAGTGGTGTCCTGGCTTAAAAAAAGAGAGAGCGAGAGAGAAAAGACTTGGTGATTGCTTGCATCCAAATTAGAGGCAAGAAAACCTTATGGAACAATTCTACTCTGTTACACATAAGATCACCATGAGCTATAATAGCCTCAATAGTGGTGAGTTAATATATTGATGTTGATAAATCTACTGGGGCTAATTAATGCTATAGCAAAAATAGGATTTAGAATCATAAACTCAATAATCCAACACTCAGCAGTTTTATAAGGCACTATTAAAAAGAAAAACTGAAGAATTAATGCATTTGAATCATGATATTGTCAAGAATATTGAAAGTACCATAGATTGCAAAAAAAGAAAAAGAAATATATCTTGTAAGAAGTAGAGTCAGAAATCCCTTTTAAAAGTAAGAATGGTAAGACTTCTTCTCACATACATTGGACATGCTATGAGGAAAGACCAGTCCCTGGAAAAGGACAGCATGCTTGGTAAAGAAGCAGCAAAATGGGACCATCAACAAAATGGATTGACACAGTGGCTGCAGTAACAGGTTCAAATATAAGAATGATTCTGAGAATGGGCAGGCTCGGTGTTTCATTCTGTTGTGTATAGAATCACTGTGACTTGGAAGCAACCTGACAATACCTAACAACAGTAACATGATTCATAATAGACATGATCTTTAAAATCAGCTAATGCTACACTGCAATATAGTTTCTGATATTTACAAATATAAAATGTTGAACTGCTTTATACCTATTTTCCACACATTTAAACTAACAGGAATAATGTATTTCAAGAAATCTTATTTGGAAATTTTTCTTGTAAATGATGGGCACAACAATAAAAATTAGTACTAGTCAGAGCCAAAAAATAGAAAAACAAAATGGAAATATAAATTTAAAATCAGACGCTAACTTTGAAATTATTTATAAAATGAAAAAATCTAAAAGTATGAATAAAATGAGGATGAGATGGAGGGAGGGAAGAAGAAATAAAACATCTATTACCCATGATGAATGAAGGACCATCATTACAGATCCTACAGATAGGAAAAAGCTAATAAAATATTTTGAGATCTTTAATGTCAGTAACTTTGACAAGCAAGATAAAGGAAATCACAATTTACTAAAGTTGATACAAAAATAAAGAGAAATCTGAATAGCATTAAAGAAATTGAATAATATTAAAATCTCACAAAGAAAGCTTCATACCCAGACGGTGTCACTGAGAATGTTTGGTAGCAAACATTGAATATCAATCTTAAGTAAACTCCTTTCTAATCTTCAAAATGAAAAGATGATTGAACACTTCCTTATTGATATTATGAGGTCAGCATAAACCTCATACCAAAATCTAACAAGAGCACTAGAAGAAAAAAATATTATAAATCATTATTCCTCATGATGTAGGTGCAAATATTTTAATCAAATATTTTAATCATTTTTAAATATTAGTAAAGCTGTTACACAAGATGTCTTTAAAATGTTGAAGAGCAACGATGTCACTCTGGGCTCTAAGGTGTGTCTGAACCCAGCCGTGGGATTTTCAATCGCCTCAGATGCCAGTGAAAGTTGGACGATGGATGGAGAAAGTCACACGATTGATGCATTGGGATTGTGGTGTTGGTATGAATATTTCAAGTACTGTTCACTGCCGGAAGCCAGAGTGCTGCTGAAGCAAGAATGAGCAGACGGTGTCTCTGGTACTTTGGACATGTTATCAGGATATTTCAGGGGAAAGAGCCCGTGTTTGGCGGCGTCATCAAAAAGGAGGAAGGCCCTCAGAGAGATGATTGACACAGTGGCTGCAACAACAGGCTCCAACATAACAACTGTGAGAAGGCTGCAAGACTGGCAGTACATAGTTCCCTTGTACATAGAGAGTCCGAGCCGCCTCTAGAAGCCCATCTTCCCTCTGGTCATGGAGTAGCCAGCCCAGCTTGGCCTCTCTGTTGATGAAGGACATCAGGCCCACGTAGGTCTCGACAGGAGGGGGCGCTCCAGCCCCAGCGCCGCGTTTGCTTTTCTGGGGCAGGACGCTCTTTCTGGGCCTTTTTTGACCGCTTGGATTAACAGGGACTTGAAGCTCTCCAACTGGCACAGAGATGCAGTCGTCTCATGGGCGTCGGCCATCGGGGCTCGATGAAGGTGGTGTAGGGCATGTTGGTGGACCAGGGTTCCACCTGTTGATGAAGGAAGGGCGACTCTGCCGGTCCCACTGGGTGTGCAGCCCAAAACCTTCTCCTTTGTTCAGGGACTTTGGCGGCAAGTGGAACTCTCCGTGGGAGGTGGTGTCCACAGCATTCAGGGCTATTCTGACCACCTGCTGGCGCTGGAGGTTGATGAAGTAGTATTTACAGATGGGCAGGGGCTGATCCGTGATGAGCACCAGCGCTCCTTCTCATTGTTCCAGTGGTCAACCTCGATCAGCAGCCAAACTGCAACCACAACAACATTAGTAAATCAATCTAGCAATGTACAGAAGGTTAAAACTTCATGACCAAGTGTTCAAGGTTGATATTATATCTTTAAGTATGTCATATAGTTGGTTAGCAGAATAAAGAAGAATAATCATAACTCCATCTCTATAGAGGCATGATAAACTCTTGGCAAAATTCAACATTACTCACAAAGCCCCAAAGTCATTTACTCAATCTTATATGGTTAGCTACAAAAAAAGCACAGCTAATATTTGACTTAATTACTAAATATTAAACACTTCCCCAAGATCAAGGATATTCATTCTTGCCATGTATACTTAATCTTTTTTCAAGAGGTCCTCAATATTGAAATAATGTTATGAAAAATCAAATTGGAAGATTGGAAAGAAATATATTGATTGGAAGATCTATATATAAATCTACATATAGATCCACATATATGTGTGGATCCATATATATGTTATCAATATATATCTATATATCACTGTATATAGATTACTGCATATAGATATTTAAAGATATAAAGATTGGAAAGAAGTATATTTACAGACTCCATAATTGTATACATAGAAAATCCTAAGAAGTATTATCAGATTCA
Organism: Echinops telfairi; assembly: GCF_000313985.2. NCBI lineage: Eukaryota > Metazoa > Chordata > Mammalia > Afrosoricida > Tenrecidae > Echinops > Echinops telfairi. The sequence continues at coordinate 18,243,014 of NW_022111372.1, forward strand.
ATATAATCTCAATGTCCAATTAATTTATGCTGAGTAACAGAAAAATCTATTCATTGCCCATACACTCTGTCAGAGGTAGCATAATCATAATCATCAGTAAACTGCCAATTGTATTTGACTATTACCTGCACCTCAAAGAAACCTACTAATTTAGGAATAAATCATGTTTCTTGAGTAGCTATCAAAAAAATTGATTTCTTTCCTCAAGGCGTTTACTGTTTCATGAAATCTAAGGTTTAGATATACTTGCATCTTGCAACATAAATTCACAATTAATTAGAATACACCTGATATACTGTACTGCTAACCACAAGGTCTGTTTCCATTCAATAGCCACTCCACGGGTGAGAGATCAGGCTTTCTGCTTCTGTATTTGTTTCCAGTCTCAGAAACTCCATGGAGCAGTTCTCTGCTCCCCTATAAGGTTATGATGAGTTGGAAACGACTTGATGGCTGTGGGTTTGGTTTGAGTTTGAGCAACAATTTACAATTTCAGTCTCCACTCTTAACTTCTCATATATCTTGATTGTTCTCAAAGCCATTTACTGGTAAATAGAATACTAAGAATTAAATTCTAGAGCTGTTCATTTCTGGATATGGCAGAATCCTATAAAATTTTTCAGCTGACACAATTGCCATTTTGCCTATTATTTTAGATAATGTACTTAGAGAAGAAAGAGCACTTGGCTCCTTTGTTGTTTCCACTTTAGCAAAATCTCAAAACACGGCACACTCCAGAGACAGGAAATAAAGACCTTGACAACAGTTGAAAGAATTCCATGGATTTTAAGTTCTTCTTCTTATCCCATGACAGAAGTCAAGCTTCCTGGGACACAACTCTGCTACAGAGATCCATGCTAGATGGTAAATTGAGGGGGACACCACTTGTAAGGGTGGGAGGAAGCAGGATTGAGCAGAGGGAGAAATTGATCTTTGATGTGGTTGCAACAGAGGCATTAGATGATCTCATAGGGTGCTCTCAAACTGGTGGGACCTGTAATGAGGCTCTGAATTGAGGCAAAGGGCTAGGGCTTTTCACATTCACATTGACCAGTCTTTACCTGGGAATCCTCCCATCCCCAAAGACTGTATCGCCTTGGGCAAGGGGTTTCCTTTGGCAATAACCCTGACAATTCCTGTGAAGCTGTGAATTGTCCGTAGGTTCCCTCTGTGTAGCAGGAAGAATGAGCATTGTTGGTGCTAAGGAGAGAGCTTGGCCAGGTACTCCAGCATTTTGTACACATCATCGTACATTTTTTTAAACCCTGGAAGCAAAGAACTAGAGGAAGCTGTGACTCACATTAAATTCTAGAGCTCTAGAATTAAATTCTAGAGCTGTTCATTTCTGGATATGGCAGAATCCTATAAAATTTTGCACACAGTGCACACAGTGAAAGGGGCTTGAGGAAGCTCCCAGCTAGAAATGAGCAGCAGGCTGAGTTTTACACCTGCTCTTACAAAGCTAAATAAAAAAGGCCTGGTCCAGGTCTACGAGGGAACCCTAAAGCCATGAAGGGAAAAATTACAGATGTGAAGAAGTCCCACACATATTCCAAAGGAACAAAAACGCAAATAATTAGGCAGCGCACTTTTGCTGCCTCCCATCTTTGACTCATTACATACCTGGACTGACCTAGGTTACAGGAAAACCAGAACTATTGGTGAAGACTGCAGTCATTATAAGAGGTATTATCCAAGACAACTAAGCATAAGCTAGAAACTGGTTTTCTCAATAGATCAAGCAAAACCAAACTCACAGCCATCCAGTACTCTAACTCATGGCCACCAACAGGCAGGATAGAGTGGCCCGTGGGTTTCAAAGACGGTAACTCTCTTCCAGGACTAGAAAGCAGTGAGTATGGATGATTTAGCTCTATTGGCCTTGCAGTTGGCACCCCAATGGGTAACCCACTGTGCCACCAAAGCGCCTTCTCTCAACAGATGGAACTAGAGAAACAGAAGCTATATTTTCACCTTTTTCGTTGTTAGTTTCATGGTATGAGAGTGGAATGATAAGCTACTTTTTACTTCCTTTTTGCATACCTTTCATATTATTAAACTACAGCAAATGACATTAGAAACTGCATTTCCACTAACCACAAAACCAAGTCGTACCCAGTCAAACATAAAAAATGGCCAGGACATTATGGGTGTGCCATCCCCACAGTTCAGGGGTACAATGGCACTCTTGAATGTAAATACGACTCAGGCCGCCACACTTCCTTATCTTGTTTCTATTTGCATTTTATTCAGTCACTTGCCTTTCTTTCCATCTATAGCAGACTTTAAAGGTTTCCATTTTTTGCATCCCCAAATATATGAATTTGGGATATATTAGTTAGAAAATAAGTCAGTGTCGATAGGAAATAAAATAATAGTTGGGAAGAATCAAAATATTGCATCCCACACAAACAGAAACTATTCGAGGGGGGAAAAACACAAAGCTTTCCTTACAATGTTGCAAGACATGACTTGGGCAGTAACCTTCTGAGTCTGTGTAGCCACTGGATTATCCGGAGCTCTTTTGCGTGGGCCAGAATATTTGCAAATGTTTGGATAATTCAGGTCAGTATGACCCTTTGTGTCCTCAGTTCTTGGGAAACATGCTAACTTTCAGTGTCCAGGAGCATCTTCTAGAAAACCAGGCAAGTGGTTGTTGAAAGAAAGAAAGAAAGTTATTCCAAAACTAAAACTAGGCTGATAAGATTGGAATAAAAGTTTTATCTCTCAGACATTGACCAGAAGAAACTCATGATAGCGGAGATCTATGACAATCTTCTTTAAATAATAGGAACACTTTATTACATATAATTATTATTTTAAATGAACTGAAATTTCTCATGTATTTTCTTCATAACCTCCATCAGTTTGTTATTTTGTCCTTAAATTAAAATTAGTTCCAATAAATATCTGGAACATAGGTTCCCAAATTTATTTGGCCCACCTTTCCTTTTCAGAAAAAATAAATTACCCAGCACAGCCCTGGTAATTAAAAACTTCTGTCCTAGTGTACATAATCCATGATAAAATATAGTTTTCTGATTTTGCAGCCCCCTTGGATCATTCCAGGACCACCTAGTGCGTGATATTGCTAACCTTGGGAAACATGGAACTAGAGTGTTACTGTATTGAGTACTCAAAAAAAATGATTGATTTTGTATCACATCCACAAAATGTAATTCTGAAGAGCTACCAAAGTAGACAATCTGAAACATATAGCGTGTCAAACATTTTTTTCAGAAGAAATGGGAAAAATGTAGAGTCAGCTTCTAAAGCAGTATACGTTTAATTAAAATTTGAGGGCAGGTATAATATAGGAGAGATATCTAGGATGAGAACCAGAAAGAAGATTTATAACAATTTTCATAATATAAAGGGAAATGGTTAAATTATTTTGTACAGTAGTTAAGACTAAGGTATTGGAGCAAAAGTATCATAAAGTCACAGTCTGCCTTCACTTATTGCATATGCAACAAAATCTATATTCTCTCTGAGCCTCAGTTTATTTATCTGTAGTCATGGGACTAGTTCACAGTACGCATATTAGATGAAACATACAAAATCAATGAAAAGCAACTAGCTATTGTGAGTCAGAATTGACACACAATAGCTAGTGTTTCGCTTTGGTTTGGTATTATTCTTTCTGTTACATAAACATAAAAAGTACAATGAAACTTGTGCAAGTTGGAACTCTATGAGATTGCTTTATTTTCCAGATCTTGCAAGTTTTCCATGTTTGAGGGGATGCAATCTTACCACTTGTCTATCACCGTTTTACTGGAAAATATTTTCCTTCTCTGACAGCTTTCGATTTTACACAGTAACCAACTTTCACAGGTTTTACCATAATAATTTGTATTATTATAATTTCATTGAAAACATTTAAACAATATAGCTTATGACTGTTCTACACATTTTCATTAAACATGCTATTTTTGTTGTTAAATTTTTAATATATTTAATAGTTTTATTAACATATATGTTACATAGCATACAATTTGTTCATTCAATCATATTAAGAAGATTTGGGCAATCACCACCACAAGCAACTTCAGAACATTTTATTCTCATACTCATTGCTGTTAGCTCCCTTGCCATGCCCCTATCCATTTATGTTTCTGTAGATCTCCCTACCCTGGATTTCCTATATAGAAAATCATACAAAACAAAACACAATCATACAAAGCAAATAAACAAATAAAATGAGTAAACAAAACATAGAACAATATCAATCAAAGAGAAAACAGAAAATATCAAAAATTGAAACAATTTAAAAATGGGTCAAAAGGGAGATCAATTTATAGAGTATTACATTTTTACCTAACTATATCTACCATAATCAACTTTACAATGATCTATAAATGAGTCAGACTATGGCCAGAGGGAATTCACTGGAGACTTAATTTATGTGGGGACCCTGAAAATGAATTTGGAGTTTCCATTGTTATCCATTGCCTTCTGCAAAGTAGATGTTCACAATTGAAACTCTGGTACCATTCCATCCTCCCAATTTGGATGTTATTATTTACAATTACACAGGCTGGTGTGGACTTAGTTGATGCCTCTCTTAGACAGATGCTTGTATTAAGAGAAGCTCTTAAGATCCCAGACACTGTTCTTTCTGATTGCCAGGCACTATCTGGTTTTTTCACCACCCTTTGCTATAGCAACAATATCTTCAGTGATCTATTCAGGAGAGAGAGTGTTGAGTAGGGCCATGTCATAAGTACAATTGTATTTAGGTTGGGATAGAATCAAGTGTGACCCCAAAGTACATTCAAATATCTATGGTTCATATGGTTCATTTTAGAGAGCTGTCACTAATTCAACACAGAATATTTGAAATATAGAAACTAGCAGAAAATTCCAAAATTCACCCTATGAAGGCAGCATAACTCTAATACCAAAATCAACCAGAGACACCACAAACACAGAAAACTGCAGTCCAATATTCCTCATGAACATAGATGCAAAATTTCTTAACAAAATTCTGGCCAATCAAATCTAACAACATATCCAAAAAATAATTCATCATAACAAAGTGGGATTTGTACCAGGGATGCAAGGATAGTTCAACATTCAAAAAGCAATCAGTATGATCCGCCACATAAACAAGACAACGATTAAGAACAACATGATCATATCAATAGAAGCAGAAAAAGCATTTGATAATATCCAACACCCATTTCTAATAAGAACATTCAATAAAATAGGAATAGAAGGGAAATTCCTCAACATAAAAAAAGCCATATATGAAAATTCAATGACCTATATCAAACTCAATGGGGAGGTCAGTGGGGGGGACTTAAAACATTTCCCCTGAAAACAGGAACTAAAGTAGTGTGCCCATTATCACCACTCTTATTCAACATTGTGCTGGAAGTCTTAACCGGAACCATTAGACAACATGAAGAAATAAAAGGAATACACTTGTGCAAAGAAGTAAAATTATTTATAAAGATAATTAGATATATAACGAGAAATTAACTGTTATATCATATACAGATAAATATACAATACAAGAAATAAACAGTTAAATTAGAAAGCACTACAAATGGCTTAGTGCAACTCACGTCCATGAGAGAAAGTTGAGAGACTAGCAGTCCTTCAAGTCTCTGTCTGATGCCAGATCTTTCTCTATTTGTAGAGAGAGCTAGGCTATGTCAGCACAGCAGCCAATCACAAGGCAGGTCACCAACCGCCAGTCTCCAGCTCCAGAGATGTCTTAAAAGGACCTCAACTTACAGCAACATAGTCCACAGGCTAGGTGTCCCACAGGCAGTGTAGCCTTTAAATTGAGGCACAGAACAAGCAAGGCAGCCACACACTGGTCCGATGATCACAGAGCGAGAGACAAGAAAGGCAAGGCTCACCAAGCCATTTATCTCTCTGCCCTTCAGTCAATCCCACCTGCATTTATCAGCCAGGCTGGCACAATAAACTATCTCAATGTGAAACTCTTATTATTGGAAATGGTAGGATTTTATAAACTGAGAGCCCACAGATCTCCACAAAACGACTGTTGGAAATGATTGAGGAGTTTAGTAAAGTAGTAGGGTGCGAGATTAAATAGCAGAAATGCATTGAATTCCTACATACCAGTGAAGAGAACTGTAAAAAGACATCAAGAGAACACCACCATTGATATAGCCAGACAGATGATGAAATGCCTAAGAATAAACCAAGCCAAAGATTAAAAATCCTTTATAAAGAAAATGACAGAACATTATAACAAGCCTGCATTTAAATGTACTGCTCCTTAGGTCAAAAATCTAATATTCTATGACTTCTTCACTCAAAGAAAAAATAAGGAAACACTAAAGGAAACAGGAGAACAATCTACAAACAAGACTCCCCAGAGGAGCTCAACAGCAAAGTTGAGGTGGTAGAAGAAAAAAATTAAAAACTTGAAGATGATGGTGTCAGGTGTCACTGCTAGTTCTGACCCGTAGCGACCTTATGCATAACAGAAGGAAACATTGTCTGGTCCTGTGCTGTCCTCACAAGTGTTCTTACATGTGAGCCCATTGTTGCAGCCACAGTGTCAATCCATCGCCTTACGATTTTCCTCTTCTCTGCTCCCCTTCTGCTTTACCAATCATGAGATAGTCTTCCGTGAACAGGTCTCTCCTGACAGCATGTCCAAAGTATGTAAGACAAAGTCTCTCTATCTTTGACTCTAAGGAGCCCTCTGGCCCTACTTCTTGCAAGAATCTAAATAATTGAAATGATCCAATAGAAGACATTACTTTTTTTAAATGTAAAGAAAAATGAACAAATTGTATGGCACTTGTGGAAGACCATAAAGCAAGCCAATATACCCATGAAGGTTGATTGAGAAGAGAATGAATGAACAGAAATAATGTCTATAAACTTTAAAACCATGAAGAAACTTACACGTCCGCATATCCAAGAACCGAACAAACTCCAAGTAAGATAGATAAACTTAAAGACACCTGTGGTACAGTGAATTATGGATCTTCTAGCCATAGCCTTTAGAGCTTCCACCAAATTACTGGGTAGGACAATACAACTAGTGTATGCAACTCTAATCTGAGGATTGGTGGCATTTGCCATTCTGTTAGATATAAAATGAGCCATCTTAGAAGCAAAAAATGGGGGAGATCACTAGCAGCTTCCACATATATATGAGGCACTTGAAAATACCGAACTTTAGGTCAGGCACGGGTTAAACCAGAAGGTGACACCTTTGATTTAACACTTTAAAATGGTGTGTGACAGCAGATTTGTCCAATGCAATATGTCATTGATTTCTTGACTGCTGTTGAATGGGTGCTTATTGTGCATCCAAGTAAAATTTCATATTTGAAAACTTCAATGTGCAAAAAATGGAAAGCAAAGAATATTAATGGTTAAAAAATATAGCTCTATAAAAATTATGCTGAAAATCACATGATAAAATTTTGCAAGACTACCAACTTACTCATTGCAAATACCCTTTTTCCCAATAATATAAATTGTGACTACATACAAGTCCCTCGTCAGACAGAATACACGGGAATCAAAGCAATTACCCCTGTAGAAAGAAACTGTGGGGAAATTTAGTATCATCAGTCAGAACAAGACAAGAGGCTCACTGTGGAAGAAACCATCAACATCAATTGCATGTTCAAGTTGAAGCTGAAGTAAATTAAAACAAGTCCATGAGAGTCAAAATATGACCTTCAACCTACCTGAATTTAGAGATATTTCAAAATTACATACAAAGTGACTGATATAGGTGAAGAAAATGATGAAATAAAAGAGTTGTACCGAACATTTCAATGAGCATCACAAGAAAAAACAGTGCTATAATAAAACGTGCAAAGGCCTGGACTTTGTGGGGGAAATAGCGGGCAATATTAGTGATACTAAAATTTTATATATCTTCCAAAATTGCACAAAAATTTCCATTTTAATATCCTAAGTAAAATATCAAAATAAAATCCTGTAGTAAAATGTATATATGCGACTCACATTTATAAAACAAAGAGAAAAATTGTGTAGTGTTTTTTTGTTGTTGTTTTTTTAATCAATTTATTGGGGCTCATACAATTCATCACAATACATAGATCAATTGTGTAAAGCACATCTATACATTTGTTGCCCTCATCATTCCCAAAAT
>NW_022111372.1:18251381-18282744 GCF_000313985.2 Echinops telfairi
TATCACCACTGTCACCCCTGGTCCTGAGAGGTTCTTCTGTCCTAGATTCCCTGCGTTTCCAATTCCCATCTGTACCGCTGTGCATCATCTGGTCTCATAAAACAAATCTACTGCCATTGAGTTGATTCTGGGTCATAGTAACCCTATATGCCTATGTAGGAATTTCTTGAGCATTTAGGAATATTTTAGATTACTGAAAATATTGTTAAATGCCTTCCAGAAGACACAGGACAGAGATTCATTTCTGGGGAAAATGTCCTAAATGAAAAAAAAAATTATTTGAAAAAGCTACATTACAAAGGATATCATTTTGAGAGGTTCTTTTTTAAAAAGGGCTTCCTATTTCCTTCTCCCTAAATTGGAATCAATATTGGCAATATAGATGGAATAAAACTTTCAAGATCTTCATTTGCTGATGAGGAGTGACTCCAAATCGGAAAGAAAAAAAAATTTAATAACTGTAACCTATTAATTAATAGTTGTGAAGTTTTGACCATAAATTAGATCACAGAAACTTTAGTGCATTTTAGTTATAGTGTTGGTACAACTAAAGGTGTGGGGGCCGTATTCCACCTCCTCTAGCTTCCCGATTGCCATTAAGGACAAGTCAGACATTACTCCATTTCTCTTTACCTCTTCTGACACCAATTGCTCTTCTCACACCACATCTCACATCTATGCTGGGTTTCAGTAATTCAATGCAATGTCCACACAAAACTCACAGACAATACTCACGATTAAGGAAGTTTATTAGAGGAGCTAACAGGTTACCAAAAGTCAGGATCATTAAATAGTAAGGATACTGTGATTGTTCCATAGTAACACCTCTACTCAGCCAGCAACCAACTCTCTCTCTCTGGTCCTCAGGCTCCCAGCCACGTGGTCACTTGGCCTCTGTCTTGCTAGATCAGGAAGCCCACCTGTCACCTGTCTTACAGTCTCATAGTCTTCACACTGGTCCTCTTACTTTGACTTGTAGTCTCCACACCAAAGTCTCTGGTTCCTCTGGTCTCAGACACTTCAGACAGAGACCTCAAACTTGCTTTTCCATTGTCCTGGGATTTCTCTCTCTGCCCTTGCTTCAAAGATAGACTCATCCGTATTATAGCCAACGGGATGGAAAGGAAAACCGACCAATCCTCACTATTAGTATTATACATGCCCTATTTGAATGCCCCACCCAATCATTCCACAACTTCTCTGCCAGTTTGCCATGCTGGCTTCTGTGTGACTGTCATGCTGGAAGCTATGCCACTGGTACTTCAAACACCAGCAGGGTCACCCAAAGTGAACAGGTTTCGGTAGCACTTTCAGACTAAGAACAGACTACTAAGAAAAAATAGACTATCCATTTCAAAGGAATTAACCACTAAAAACCATATGGATAGCTTCAAACATTGTTAGATACTGAAAACCTAATGAATAGAACTTTGTCAGAGATAGTTCCTGAAGATAAGAACCTCAGGTCAGAAGGCACTCAAAATACGAATGAGGAAGAGCTGCCTTCTCAATATTGTTGCCATTGAGTAAATGCTGATTCACAGTGGCCCACTATGGGCTTCCATTAATAACTGGAACTTGGAATATACAAAATATAAATCTCAGAAAATTTGAATTCATCACAATGAAATAGAATGAGTAAAGATCAATATTCTAGGCATTAATGCTCTGAGATGGACAGGTATAGTAGCCATTTTGAATGAGAAAACCAAATGGTTTACTGTGCTAGGAACAATAGATTCTAGTGGAATAGTTTCTTATGCATCATTAAAAAGGATATCTTAAGATCTAGCTTGAAGTACAATGCTGTCTGTGATAGAATAATACCTAACCACATACAAGGAAATACCCACCACTTGTCTGTCAAGTTTGTCATACAGTGGTGGCTTGTGTGTTGCTGTGATGCTAAAAGCTATGTCACTGGTATTTTAAACACCATCAGTGTCACTGAAGGTGAAGATAATTCAATGGAATTGCCAGACTAAAGAATAGAAAACCAAGCAGGACTCGACTTCCCATTTCATAGGAAGTTACCACTGAAAACTTTATGCGGAGTGTCAAGACATTTTCAGATAAAGAAGGCCTAAAGAATGGAAGCATTACATTGTCTGAGAGTGCCAGAAGATGATCCCCTCAGGTCAAGAGGCACTCAAAACGTGACTGAGGAGGAGCTGCTTTATCAAAGGAGCATCTATTATGGTGACGTGAATGGAGCAAAGCTTGTGGGAACAGACACACCTTTGGGACCTTCATTTTCAGATGGGGCATAACTCAAGGTGAGAAGAAACTGCAAAAATCTGATAATCAAAACTTGTAATTTATAAATTATGAATCTAGGAAAACTGGAAGACATAAAAAATTAAATGGAACATATAAGATCATTATCCTAGGAGTTAGTGAGTTGTAATGGACTGATATTGGCCATTTTGAATCAGAAATTCATTTGAGTTAGTATCCCAGGAATGGCACAATCAAGAGGAATGGCATTTCATTCTTAGTCATAAAGGACATTTCAAGGTCTATTTTGAAGTACAATGCTATTTATGAGAGGGCTATAGCTATTGGCCTAAAAGAAAATCTAATCAATACAACTCTTATCCAAGTGTATGCCCCAAACACAAAGGTAGTGATGAAGAGATTGACAAGTTCCACCAATGTCTTCAATGTGAAATTGATCATTAGAACGCAAATGTTGTAAATGAAGAGGAAGGTACGGTAGTTGGAAAATATGGCCTTGGTGATAGAAAAAAAATGGAGATGACATGATAGAATGATTCAAGACCAATAACTTCTTCATTGCAAATTCCTGTTTTCAACAACACAAGGGGAAGCTAGACAAATGGACTTCTCTAGGTGGAATACATAGAAATAAGGTGGGAAGCTCAATGTTAGCAGTTAACACCAGGCCAGGAGCTGATTATGGAACAGACCCTCAATTGCTCATATGTAAGTTCAGATTCAAGGTAAAGTAAATTAAATCAAGTCCATGAGAGCCAATATATGTCCTGGAGTATATCCAACTTGAATTTCAAGAATAAATGAGCTACAAGGAACACTAATGACAGAAAACCTGATGAGCTGTGGAAGGACATCAAGAACAATATTCAATGAGAAAGGAAAAGGTCATTAAAAAAGACAAGAAAGACAGAAAAGATCAAAGTGGATGTCAGTAGAGACTCTGAAACTTGAATGGTAGAATAGCTACACACATGGAAGAAAAGAGCTAAACAGAAATTTTCAAAAGTCAACTTGAGAAGACTATGTAAAATATTTTAATGAAGTTTACATTATTCCAAAAATGATGACCCAACTGATTGTTGAAATTTAGAATCGCATAATTGATATCACATGCAGGTAAAATTTTGCTGAAGATCATCCAACAGTTGCAGCAGCAGTAAGTTGACAAGGAGTTACCAGAGGTTTAGACCAGATTCAGAAGAGGACAGGGAACAAGTAGGGATATTATTGCTGATGTCAGATGGGTCTTGGCTCAAAGCAAAGAATACTGGAAAGACGTTTACCTGTGTTTCATTGACTATGCAAAGTCATTTGACTGTGTGGATCATAACAAATTCTGAATAGCTTCAAGAATGTGAATTCCATAACAATCCAGTGTGCTCATGTAGAACTTGTACATGCATGATTTAAGAGGCAGTTGTGAGAACAGGACAAGGGAATACTGCATGGTCTAAAATCAGGAAAGGTTTGTGTCAGGGTCCTTTCCTCTCACCATACATATTCAATCTGTACACTGAGAAAATCATCAGAGAAGTTGGATTTTATGAAGAATAAAGCAGCATCAGGCCTGGAGGAAAGCTTATTAATAACATAATGCTGATGACTCAATCTTTCTTGCTGAAAGTGAGGAGGTTTCGCTGATGAAGCTAAGGATTTCAGCCTTAATTGTGAATTACAACTCAATATAAAATTTTTAAAAAATCAAAATCCTTGTAAATGGACCAAGCATGATAAATGGAGAAAAGATTTAAGTTGTAAAAAATTAGATCTTGCTTGAATCCACAGCCCTTTCTCATGGAAGCAACAGTCAAGAGATCAAACAATTCATTGCACTGGGTAAATCTGCTGCTCAAGATCTCTTTAAAATGTTGGATAACAAGCGGGTTACTTTGAGAACTATGGTGCATGATTTTCAATCACCTCATGGGCATGTAAAAGTTAGATATTTAATAAGGGAGACTGAAGAAGAAAGCTATATGAAGAGAAGGTCGTGTCCAAATGAAACTTTCCTCAAATGGTATCACGATTTTGGAGGTGGTACCCTATCCTATTTTTCCCATAACTACTTGCTGCTTCACAGACAATCCCATTATGAGGTTAATCACACTTTGTGAAATAATATCATGGGAGAGTCCTGGCCCAGCCACATTGACATAAAACATAACTATCACAAACGAGAGAAAAAATAGCACCACTGCCATCGCATGGATTCTGACTTCTAGGAACACTACAGGACAGAGTAGAACTGCTCCATGGGGTTCCCTAGGCTATAAATCTTTATTAAGTAGACAACCTTATCTCTCTCCCTGGATTAGTTGGCTTGAACCTCTTATATTTCAGTTAGCTATCTAAAGAAAAACCCACTGCAACACTAAGTCTTCTTGGATCAAGAAAGTATAATAAATAATATTTCTTTAAATATATATGTATTTGTAGCCCTTTTAACACTAAGACAAGGCCCAATTCTTTATTAAGTGAAGTTGAAGAATATTGCCCCAGGGAATGCACAATGTCCTAGAAGCTGCTCACTCCAGTAACTAAACTTTCTTTGGAAAAGCTCAATTTCAAAGTTCTCTTTAACCCAAGAACAGTTTAAACCATGCTTAGGTCATGCCCAAAAATGTAAGTGTCATTTTGACTGACAAGACATAAAAGGAGGTTGGCAGTAAATTTTCTTGTATAAACAAACAATTGCAACAGTTGCTAGATTACAATTCTGAATCACTAACAGATCATTAAGAAGTTGAACAGTGAGCAAAACCAGATTTTGTTGCCAAAAGTGAACATCATCAATTTATGTATATAAATTGTGGTTAGGTGAAATTTCTTAATATTTAATACTTAAAATGTCTTCTAGCCATGTGTCTATAATTCCTACCAAATAATTGGGTGAGCTTTGCAAATAGGGCATGTGAAATACCAGTAGGGGAAGAGGTGAGTTTTAGTTGCCATTCCTTGTATGTAAAAGCCATTTCAGAAGCAGGAACACAGAGAATTCCCAGGACCATCAAGGAAGAAGAGGCACAAAGAGAGCAGGTTTGAGATCCTTACCTAAGAGACTGAGGCAAGGCAACTGGGAGACAATGCAGAGCACCAAGACTAAGACAGTGAGACAGAGCAGTGGTTGGGCTTCCTAGCTCAGGGAGGCAGAGGCCAAGAGGTTGAGGACCACAGGGGGAATCGTGGCTGCTGGTTAAAGACGGGTGTTGTGTGGACCAATGGCTATAATCTGAAACATTTTCTGATCCTGGCTGTGGTTGCCTCTTCACTTCCCTAATAAACACCTATCATTTTGACCATTATCTATGAGTCTTGTGTGGCCATTGGCATGATTTATACAACACAGCAAAAAACTGGGTGTCAGAATAGAAGATGGAGGCATGACTAACCTCTTCTTTGAGGCCTTTGGCCTTAGGCTAGAGTGAAGATGAATTCTCCTTCTCCCTTGCACAGCCAAACGAGGTCAGATGTGGACCTCACACCATTCTCATTTTACATGTAATTTGGCTTCCATCACTTTTTGCATCCTTATGAAAATGGGTTAGACTGCAGGAAGCAGGTGGATAGAGAGAGAAGCTCCTGGCAAGAAAAGCCAACAATTATTCCCCTCCAGGACAAAGACAAGAAGGAAAACTCTGGAGACGTATGCACTTCACACTCTCTTGGACCCTCTCCCATCCAGATGAGCTGCACTTTCCCCCCTCAAGGCAGGGAGCTGCTCTGTCAGGTCCAATGTTCAGGAACAGAATGTGACCTGGAGGAGAGGCTGGGAGGGGATGAGCAGCGCTTTGTAACAAGCTGTTTCCTGGATTCTATGTAGCTTCCCTCTCACACCCCAGCCAGTTAGCCAAAATGGCAGCGGCCCATCGATTCTGGTGCATCATCCCAGACATGTTTACCACGTGCAACTGGATTTATGAGAAAACTCAAGTGAACTAAAGAAATTCTCAGAAGGTAAAATAAAAGTTGTCACTGTTTCCTGTAAAGCCACTGAACATAAAATATAATTGGAAATCTCCACAAATTGTCTTCTCCAGGAAATCTTGCTTCAACGGAATCATCAATTACTTTCCTTTCAATATCTATTGTATGCTGAGGACGTAATCTGAGAAGCTGAACTGAATAAGGGTAAGTCAAAAAGTATTGTTATAAAAATCACAGAAATCTTTGTTAAACCAAAATACCCAAATGTGAAACTATTGTTCCTTCCATCTAGGTTTATACACTTGTGCAGGTTTTTCCACCTCTAACCTTCCTCAAAGAATTATGAGCTTTTCTATTTATGTGCTATGTAAGGACTCTGATCATGTTATTTTTAAATGTTCTTTGAATTCAAGGGACAAAAAGAAATCTGAAAGAGTAAGAGCAAGACTTCGGGGTTGGGCTAAGCTTCTAATGAAAGTCTAGTAGAACTTTCCACGCTTTCAGAATTGCTCAGGACATTATTGTGCTAGAAGAAGAAATTATTAGCACAGCTTCCCTGGCCTTTTTCTCATCACTGCAGTTTTCAAACCTCTAAATATTCTTCATAGTAAGCCCTTCAAGAAATCCCATCACAATTAACTCTTTGGTATTTCTCCATTGGTTATAACCTTCTGAACTGACCTAATTTGCTTTGACTTTAACTGCCCCAGTAGATCCCTTGTATTGACTGAACTTCTTTTAGGCAGCCCCCTACTGAGATTAAGGCAAGTGTATGACTGAGAGAACACATTGATTACACTGACACGTTTAAGCATATTATATTTGGGATAAACCCATACATACATGAACTTATCCCTAACAACAATTTTTTACTTAATCTTTGTGTAAAACTGAGACAGCTCAAAGCACTTACTAATGAAGATAAAGCACTGCAGCCTTCTATGAATTGAACCTCAAGATAAATAAAACATGAATCTTCACAACTTGAACCAATAGGCAATATCATGACAACCTCCAGAAACTGAAGTTGTCAAAGATTTCATTTTATTTGGAACAGCTATCAAAGCCTACGGAAGCAACAGCCAGGAACTTAAAGGCAGGGGTGCTGCTGCAAAATACCTCTTTAACATGTTCAATAAACAAACTTTTCTTCAAAGAAGTACAACCAGATTGCTTCTTAGAAGTGATCATAGCAAACCGTCGTCTTAAATACTTTGGATGTGTTATCAGGAAAAGCCAATCCTTGGTAAAGTAGAGGGCCAGTGAGGAAAAAATTAACACAGGGGCTACAGTAATGGTCAAAAACCTCGGAAGACTGCTGCAAAACCAGTCAACATTTTTTTCTGTTATAGACATAAAATCACTGTCAACACCAAAGCAATGACAACTAATAACAGCAGTATCTTGAAGAATGTGTTGCTATCAGAATTGTATCATGTACGTGTCATTTTTGTTATTTATGTTTGGGTATATATATGTGTGTATGTATTTAGATACATCTTGATTCCTCAAATGGGAAAAAATGTATCAAAGAAACTATTGGGTTATCTTCTGTATTTCCAGTTCCCAGCATTTGTTTTCATCAAGATCAGTACTTAAGTAAGCATGGGCTGAAATAAGAGGTCTTTTCCTACATCCCCGCACCAATGTGGATAACTCTGTTTACTTCAGAAGGAAACAAGGCCAACATCTTCCATTACTCTGCCTTGCCCTAAAAAAGGGCCTTTGCTGTTTTAGACAAAATTGTAAGTGAATAAAATTTCCCATTAATTTTAATAAGATCTGAAATGCTATAACGGGTGCATAATAACTGGTATATTCGGAAAGAGGAAAAACTTTTAAAATACCTTACAAACTATTGTTGACAATATATCATAGCTGTAAGGTGTGGTGAAGGAAGACAGAGGACAGTGTAAAATATGAAAAAAAAATGTATAAATTATCAATTGTTCACGAGGGTGAGAGGGTTGGGGAGGGAAGGAGGGGAAAAAGAGGAGCTGATACCAAGGGCTCAAGTAGAAAATGTTTTGGAAATGAAGATGGAAACATAAGTACAAATGTGCTTGATACAATTCATGTATGAATTGTTATGAGTTGTAAGAGCCTGCAATAAAATTATATTAATTTTTTTAAAAAGCTCTAAGTCTTCACTGTATTTCTAAACACTTGAGAATATATCTCCAAAATATATAAACTGCATTGGTATTGTTTGCAGGCTTTGCATTATGATATTGTGACCAACAGCATGTTGTCCAAATTCTCTTACAAGGAGTGACAACACTGAGGCTACCTCACCAGTTGGGGAGTAATCTATTGCTGAGGGTCATAGAAGCTGGAGTAGCAAAGGGCTGAGCTGTTGGATTTTCTGTTTGGTAACCATTCAATTCATTCAGTTTAAGCGGCAGTTGACATTTTTAAATCAATTTATTAGCCTTACTTCACTCCAGAGCCGGAGGGCAGTCCAGCTCGCACACATGGACACTTTATATAAATGAAGCCAGAAGGGACATATTAATACTTCCCTTTCTCGGATGATTTGCTTTCCATGGCCAGTTCTGTGATTCGATGGCAGGTTGTAACTTGGAATTGCAACTTCCATGGAACCATCAGGGAATCAAGTATGTTTTGCCCGTAATATATAATTCTGAAAATTACACATTATAACCTCCAGGGTAAAACTTTTGTTGAAAAACAGATAGGACTAGTCCTCCAAGATTTTCCTGAAGGTCTGCCAGGGTACACAGTCTTAAACTGAACTGAACAAAGCTCATCCCCCTGTAGTTGATTCCAACTCATAGCAGCCCTAAATAGAGTTTCTCAGGCTACCAATCTTTGGGGGGCACAAGCAATCTCATCTTTCTTCTGTGGAGCAGCTGGTGGGTTTGATCTGTATACCTTACGGTTAGCAGCCCAAAACACCACCATGGCTCCTAGAATTAAGCATTTAATGTTAGATTGAAGTCCTTACAGAAGATTAAGAAAATCAAGTTAGCAAGATTGTATAACAAAAATCAAACTCTCCGCCATTGAGTCCATTACAATTTATAGTGACCACGGGGTTTCCCAAGACTTTTTAATCTTCACAGGGGTAGAAAGCCTCATCTTTCTCCTGCAGAGCAATTGGTAGTTTTGGACTGATGATCTTACAGTTAACAGCCCAACACATAACCCACCAGACTTGTAAGGAATAATTAGGAAAAATTAAGCAGAGATATTGTAATCAGCCTTTTCCATACAAAATAGTTTATTTCATTGATTGTCACCCATCGTACCACTAGCAGCACACTGCTGTCACAATATAGGCAGAAATCTAGCTGCCTGCACATGCATAAGCATAAGTGTGATTTTACTTTTCTGGTAGAATAAAAGGTCAACTAGCATCCCATTTGAGGAAGGACTATAAAGTTTTATTATCTGAAAGCTTTACTTAGATATTGACAGTTAAGATGATGAAAGAGATAGGATCAGTGTTTATAGGAGTCAGTGGCTAGTGCAATGTTCTCTAGAAATTCTATACTACCAACATTCATTTTTAATTTTAATAAATCATTTTAGGGGGCGCTTACAGCTCATAACAATCCATAGATCCATTGTGTCAAGCACATTTGTACATATGTTGCCATCATCCTTTTAAAAACATTTTCTTTCTACTTGAGCCTTTGATATCAGTTCCTCATTTTTTCTTCCATCCCCCAACCTCCCACCCTCATGAACCCTTGATAAATTAAAAATTATTATTACTTTCATATCTTATACCATTTGCTGTCTCACTTCACCCATGTTTTTTATTGGTCATCACTGTGGGGGGGGCAGTAATACATCGATCATTGCAATTGGCTCCCCTTTCTCCTCCAACCTTCCCCTTACCCTCATGGTATCATTACTTCCATTATTGTTCCTGAGGGTTTTTTCTGTCCTGGATTCCATGTATCAAAAGCTATTATCTATACCAGTGTACTAGTATGGATTTGTAGACAGAGAGAAGTGTCTTCTGCCTCCAAGGAGGAAATACAGGAGTTCCCAGAATTCTCAGGAGAATGTCATGCCCACACAGAAGCCTTATTGGCTAGGACCCAATTAATAGACTAGACTCCACCCCTTCACTCAATCCTCTCAAGTCCCTAATTGACACCAGATTATGTAACT
Source organism: Echinops telfairi (assembly GCF_000313985.2). Classification (NCBI taxonomy): domain Eukaryota; kingdom Metazoa; phylum Chordata; class Mammalia; order Afrosoricida; family Tenrecidae; genus Echinops; species Echinops telfairi. The sequence continues at coordinate 18,261,690 of NW_022111372.1, forward strand.
ACCACAATGATAAAACACATGTATTTTTTCTATATCTCTAAAATGAATATAGAAAAGCTAATTTAACGACTATAACAAATTCTAGATGATAACAGAACATTATAACAATTCAGTTGACAGAGTTTCTTTGTTTAGTGGTTGTAGTAGAATTCTCCTGAGAAACAGAAGTAAATAGACATACATGTTTGTATAGGGTATGAGAATTATCTTAAGACATTAGCAGATGTTTCTATAGGGGCTCAAATTCTACTAACTGCCATCAAGTCAAGTCCCTCCCAAAGCAACCCTGTAAGATAGGGCAGAACCACCCAGTGGGTTTCCTCGGGGACAACTCTTTATGGAACTAAAGTCTCATCTGCCTCCCTTGGAGAAATTAGTGGTTAACAGCCCAATTCATAACCCACTACACCACAACATCGTAATCATCCCAGGTAGCCCAAGCAAAATCTATAGACGAGTTGACCAAGAATGGTCAGGTTTGGTCAAAAAAGTGCCAGTTTTCTACTTGTAATGCAGCAGCAACCAGCGAAATATAATCAGCACCCTTCAAACCAAGCATATAAGATGCCACTTCTAATGAACCTGCAATTCTCCCATGTTAACAACTACCAATATGAAGCCTTCCTTTTTTCACTATAAAACTTTTCCACTTAACTTCTTTGCGTGTTTGCCAGAGACAAAATATGAAGGCGGACTTACTATACCAAGCTCTGAAGGAGCCCTGGTGGTGTTGAGCGTTAGGGACTGGGCTGACCACCACAAAGTGGATGATTCACATCTATTGGCCAGTCTGGGATAGAAAGGCCAGTCTGCCCATAGGGATTCACAGCCTCAGAAATCCTATAGAGGGCCACTGTGAGTCAGCATCCAGTTAATGGCAGCGAGTCTGGTTCTTGTTGTTGTTGTACTCGTTTGAGTGGTCTTCGTTTACTCCATAGTTTTCCTAAAGATTCTAGCAAGACAGAGCAGACACTGCCCGTCACCACATACCCCAGTCTTTGACCAGGTCCAGTACACCTGAATATCTTTTGTTGCTCAGAGCTTGTGAAGTACGTGAAGTTCACTCCTTTTTTGTTGAGTTCCTCAGTTATGTACTCTCCTCAATTTGGTACCTGAGTATTGTCATTGGTTCCTATTTATTTGACATCTTGGTAGCAACAAGCCATTTCTTCCCTCACTTTTGCTCTCTTTGTGTCTCCACTGTGTGTTGTACTACCCTGATGTATTAATTGTCATAAGAAAGTCACAAGCTCCATGGACCTGTGGTTTGGGCAAATCTCATAGACCAGTGAAAAGGTGCTTCTTTCCAGACCAGAATTCATTCATAGTGGAGACATTTTAGACAGACTATGATGTACATCATCCATAAACTGATTAAGATTATGTGTTTTTTTCTTCATTTCTGTCCTGAAGAGGTTGGTTTGATACAAATAGAGTTAGAGTTGTGTTAGTTGTGTGATGGTTGTTTGCTTGTATGCTTGGTTTGTGTCTGGCTTTCTGCCTGCCAGAGACACGGAATGTCCGTGTGCATTTTGAAGTGGATAATTATTCAGGTGTTGAATCCCAGACATGAAGGACACAAAGCACCACTTTGGGTCACTTGGTCACCATCTGTCACGATATCATCTAAATCTAAGTCATCTTCTTCACCCGAAACAGCTCCTGCTTCTTGTAGCTTCTCTCAGAACAATCCAAATCCCTCTGTCCTCTTCTCTCCTTGAGCATAACTACAGCAAGAATGATTTGAGCAGCCAATGCCACGCTACAGAATATTTGATTTAACACAGTTGTTCATTTGAGAGGTACGTTAGAAATGAAATAGGGTAAGATATCTCAAATCCAACGCTCAGAGGTCTCCAAATGATACTCAGACTCAAAAATGTTTCATTAAAAGATTCTTTAGACAAAGCTAATAAGCAAGTTAGAAAAGCTAAACAAATTAAACTCACTTTCCTATTTCATTCTCCCCTCCTTGTCCTCCAGTTGTTTCCCTATAACCAGCTCTCCCTCTTCCCTTTATTGTTCTAATTTCTCTCCTGTGTTCTTTTATCAACTCCTCCCTCCTCTTCTCCTTATCCAGATGTTCCAATCCCTCCCACCATCCAAATCTCCAAGGTCTTTAATTTTCACTTTCCTCTAAGCATTCATGAGCCAAAAATGCAGTACTTAAGTGAAATTAAGAGATATAATTTAGGATTTCTTTTAATCCAAGTGCCCCTGGGTGAACTCAAACCTCCAAACATTTGGTAAGCAGCCAAACGTGTTAACTGCACCACCCAGAGACTCATCCAAATGAATAAAAACTCATGGCTGTTGAATTGATTCTGACTAATAATGAGCTGTGAATCCATTGGCGGATTCAAACAGCTAACCTTTCAGGGTCTCAATGTGCAACCCACTGTACCCCCATGGCTTGATAGCCCTATTTTTTCAATGGGGGATCAATATTTCTGCAATGTACATGTATATCTTAACAATGAAATGTTATTAATTGGTGAAAATAATGAACCAAATTTTGTGTGCACAGATATGTAAACCTCTTAAAATATTTAAAATATATTATTATAACCAAAGGAAGGTTGTTATAATAAATGTTTTAAATATAAAAATATTTAAAACCCTCCTTTAAAAGAAAACCCTGGATATTTAATTCAAATTCTTATAGTCCATTTGTCAATGAATTTACGTTACATTGCTAAGATGATTACTTTGGCTTAACATGAGTTATAATGTGAGTATTTTTATGCTGTTATTAAATCTTCATAAGCATCTGTATAATTAAAATTACATCAGAAGCACCGGGCTTTCCCCAGTTTTCATGATTAGATTTTTCTATAAATGATGATACAATGAAAATGTTTGTGATTAGAGCATGTATACATACACCTGCTCTCCCCTCACTCCCACTTATAAGAAGACTCACAGAGTAGAGTAACTGCATGGAATATGTTTAAGCCTTATGATATATGTCATCAAAATACCTTACAAACTGCTAATAAGTTCCATTTCAAACATCTTTTCCTCTGAATGTTTTTTATCCCGGCATCCTCACTGACATGCTGCATTCTCATCTTTTGCTTAATTGGTTCTGATAGAAGAAGTCAAATAAAGAGATGCCTCTTTCTTTTATTTGAATTTTATTGATTACTCGTTGTGTCACTAAATCTGTTGACTAATTTTATTTCTTTTTCTGTGATTTATTTCTTCCTCTCATGAAACCATCTTAAGGATTTGCATAAGTCCTTTACATATTAAAGATTTAAACTTTCTAAAAGTAAGGTTTAGAACACACGCACTGTAAATCTCTTCTGATGTCTACAAAAGACGACCGGCATACACACTTGGGTAGTACGTAGTCCTTAATGTAGCTGAGCCACCCGAGACTTGAGGATGAGCAAGGGCTCTTTCACGTCTCACTTGGCTGTGCGTCATGACTTCTCTATTCAATTCTGAGTCATATTTTTAACGATTCATTTATAATCTTCTTAGACGGGGGTGGGTGGGTTCTCCTTTTACCCTATTTCCCCGAAAGTAAGACATCCCCAGAACATAAGACCTACTTACAATTTTGCCTCTTGCTGAAATATAAGGCATCCCCAAAAAATAAGGGTTTGGATTGTTATGATGATGTTCCATAAGATGATGACATGACTGTCATTGAATAAATGAGTAAATGTACCATAGATTGTTGTACATGGAAATCGTGGTAGTAACAAGAAATTCTTGATACTGTAGGATTCACAGTTTGTCTGGTTATGCTGGTTTGTGATGGCAACTACTACCGTACCGTATACAGGTAATAAATTTCCTTTTTTGTTGTTCAACAATAAATGTGTACTGTATTCTTCTTCACGTAAAAACAAGACAACCCCTGAAAATAAGACCTAGCGCATCTTTGGGAGCAAACATTAATATAAGACACTGTCTTATTTTCGGGGAAACAGGGTAGCTTTATTATATTTTTTAAAATCTCCATTGATTCTTGGAAAGTTTTATTTAGAATTACAAATATTTCCAAACATAAGTCTTTACAAATAATTATTAGACAAAGGTGACCTACAATGTAAAAGGTTGCTGAATTCTAACCTGTTTGATGATTAAATGGGGTGGGGTGGGGGGATATGTGCTTTATTAGAAAACTACTTATTGTTTAGAGCACACACTTTTATTTGGACTCTATGGAGGTTCATCACCTTTCATTGTCATTGACCTGTTTTTACAGCACTATTAATGGTAAATAACTAGTCAAACTCAACCAAAAAAATAAAATGCCCTTCCGTCAAGCTGATTCTGACTAATGGTGACTCTTCAGGAAAGGACAGAACTCCTTTGTGGGTTTCTAAGGCTGTAGCTCTACAGGAGAACAAAGCCTCATTTTCTTCTGCAAAGCACCTGGTGTTTTCAAACTGCCGAACTTGTAGTTATCTGTCCAACTCATAACCCATATGCCAGCAGTGCTCTTATAACTAGTAGCCATGCACATAAGCTCTGTCCTTTGGAGGAACGTGCCCCCACAAATAACCCCTGTTTTAGAGAAGAACCCACTCTCAATTCATCAAAATTAAATTTAAGAAGGTTTTTCAGAAAAAGAAAAAAATGTTCGGTTAAGATTTTGGTTTGAGAGCTTTAATTTTTGTTTGAGGGTTCCAGTAGGGTGAGCTAAGGGTGGGGAAAGCATCGCAGAGGCATTACAAAATTTACCATCATAATATTGGTGCTTTTTATCCAAGCTAAATAATAATGTTTACAATGTAAACTTTCCAGAACAGATCACAAATATGTCAACGCTGATGGAAAATATTCTTTGAAGCTGGAACTGGTAAGAAAAAGTAACACCATGGTTGTCTCTTTAGAAATTGTTTGCTCAAGTGAAGACTTTTTGATTGTCTAGAACATGTAGGTAGTCAACAGATTATGGTTTTCCTTTGGGACGTTGCGACTGTACCCTTATTGTGAAAGGAGTATTTCTTATGATCTTTTCATCAATGCTTCTGTGTATCAACCCTCTACCTTGGAGTGTATTCTTTCAACATCTTGACTTGATGCTTAGTTATTTATGGCTTCTAGTGAGGCTGCTAACAGCAAGCTCAGCAATTCAAAACTACCAACAGATCTGGGGTAGAAACATGAGGCTTTCTGCTCCTGTGAAAATGTACACTCTCAGAAACCCACAAGGGCAGTTCTGTCCTATAGGGCTCTTTGGGCCAGAATTGACTCAATGGCAATGACATTGGAATTTTCCCAGATAACAGGAGCTTGTCAGGAAAACAAAATTTAGTATTCAGCAGGCAGTAAAATAAAAAGAACATTCATTCAGCAAAAACTGGATTAAATTTATTCATGTAGTTTAGGCTCAAAAAAAGATTTAATGAATTTTCCTTTACACCCTCAAAAAGCCAATTTGCCATACATTTGAAATTTTATTTCTGACTCAAAATACCTCTGCTATCAAACTTCTTTGCATAGATTCTAACTTCTGTATGACTCACTTGCTAATAATGAGTTAAATAAAATCTCTAACATATATCCCTATCATTGAAATTATCAACTACTTGTGGTATCAAATGACAGTTGAAGGAAAGAAATACTTGCTCTGGGCACTTTCATGAAAGCCTAGGTGAGAGTCTCCTTATGTAAGTGGAAATCTAATGGATTAGAGCCTTATTTTATATCTTATTCAACGCAGTGAGCTTCTTCTTCCCAGCCCTATTGCCTTTGAATGAATTCAGGCTCATAGTGACCTGACAGAACAGAGTAGAAACCCTTAGGGTTTCCAAGGCTGTAATCTTCAGAGAAGTCACTTCTACATCTTTTTCTTAGAGCAAATGATAGGTTCAATGCACCAACTTTTCAGGTAAACTCCAAGCATTTATCTGCTGTTCTGTTAATGATTAAATGAGATTAAATGAGCTCAGTGAATAACTAAATAAGAGAAACATTTCTTAGAGGTAATGAATCTATACTCTAGAGCATAACTACTAGAGTTTGAGACCAAATTTTGACAGTTACTCTCTAACTGACCTCAGGCAAGTTGCTAAATCACTTTCTAGCTCTGTAAAGTAAAAATACTGATGGTGCTTACCTCTCATATGACTGCAATGAGGGTTGGGCGTATTAACACTTAAAAAATGTATAGAACTGTACCTGGCATTTAGTATTACATAGGTATTTATTAGGGGGTGGGTATATGTTCAAGTTTGTATATGTATGTGACATATATATCCAAAAACTCCACCATCAAGTCAAGTCTGACTCAGAACAAGCCTATAGACTAGAGTAGTGTGGTTTTCCTAGATGGTAAAAATGACTGAACTAGAAAGACTCATCTTTCTCCCATGAATGGCTGTTGGTTTCAAACTACTAACCTTGCCATTAGTAGCTCAATTCCTAACTCACTATACTACCAGAACCGTGTGTGTGTGTGTGTGTGTGTGTGTGTGTGTGTGTGTGTGTGTAAAATAATCTTTCATGAGTTGAGTTGTTTCCCAATATGGTATGTTACAGTCCTAACACCCGACCTGTGAATGTGATCTTACTTGGGAATAAGACTTTTGTATATGTAATTAGTACAATACTAACGTAAACCTAATTTAATATGGCTGTAGTCTTAGAAGAAGAAGAGAGAGGCAAGGTATGTAAAGGGGGAAAGTTTATGTGAAGACAAGGGCAACAAATTGAGGAATACCTAGGGCCACAAAGAGTTGGTGGGGAAGCCTGCAGAAAGAGCATGGCACACCGACACCTAGACTTTGAATAATTTTTATTTTAGGCGACCAGTTTGTACTACTTGATAATGGCAACCTTATGAAATGAATTCACTGTCCTTTCTAATTTGTACACTCTAGAATGTATGTCTTTTAGCAGAATTATTAACACATCTATTATTACATAATTCTAGGAGTCCCAGACACAAATTGGGAAATGATCTCTACATGTATATTATGTGTCCTCTGAAAAATCATATTTTCAAGCATTTTATTATTTAAACACAGCATCTAAACATATGAATAAAATCACGGGATCTGTGATTTTTCCTCAAAATATTTTCAAGGCCAGTTCATACCCTTTGAGTATTTCTTATAACTTATCTTCAAATGCCACAAAATATTTCAGTCCCCACCTATAAGTCTCAATTGGCTTATCACAGGTCATTAAATGAAGAACTAAAAGAAAACTCTATTTGGAGTGGAATATGTAAGATCAATCTGTTCATGTGCCTCATACTTCCAGACCCAAGCAAATATGACCATGTTTTAGCTTATAGAAAAACCATTGAAATCTGACTAATACATTTTCCAATTTCGGTGTGCTGCCACTTAGTACCCATGTGATCTCAGGTGTATTATTTAATTTCTCTGAGTTTCATTGTCTATATTTGCAAAATGAGAATCTTTATAAGGTTTTAATATTAAAATATAGAAACAGACCTTATAAAAATATTGTAGGCCTTGTAGGACCGTCTTTTCCATATGTTACTGTCGATAGCTCCATAAAACTTATTCTGGTTTCCAAAACTGGAATTAATTGTCCCTGGCCCGTGCACTGCCTTATTAATTTGCTTGAACTTATTGACTCAACCACTTATTATCATACTTGGTATATTTCTTTTTCCTCTGTAAGGGAGAACTATATATTTGTATGACTCACTTCAACAATAAGATGTACCTAATATTTATTGCTAAGGTGACGCAAAATCGGAGTACTCAGCTGCTAGTAAAGAGGTAGAGTGTGTGAACCCACCAGCCACTCAGTGGTTGAAAAATACAGATGATGTGATCCCATAAAGAACTCACACCAAGGGTTCAAATAGAAAGCAAATGTCTAGAAAATGATGGGAACACATATACAATTATGCTTGATACAATTGATGTACAGATTGTTATAAGAGCTGTAGAGCCCCCAATAAAATGATCTTTTAATAAACAGATGCTTTTAAAGTTTGCAGCCTAGGAAACCCTATGGGGCACTTGCACTCCATCATATTGAGTACTTGTGCATCTGAAGTGATTCCATGGCACATAACTTTCACTGAGCATGTGCTGAAAGCTAGGCTTGATGTGCCTTGCTTGCATTATGTCACTGAAGTGCCACACCAATCCTATAAGGTGGGTAATATTATTATCCTCATAATTGTCTTCATCTTGCAGAAGGAGAAGCCAAAACTAAATAAGATTTAATAATTTCCCCTCGATCAGGAACTTTTAGAGTTAGTGGACATCATGTCAATTGTGCCTCGTGGCAAGCAAGCCCAAGAGTTACAGAGTAGAACGACTGCATTGGGTTTTCTTGGCTGGAGTCTTTAAGGAAGTAAACCGCCAGGCTTCTCTTCATCACTAGGACAGGGTGGGCCCAAACTGCCAACTTTCGGGAACCAGGCAAGCACAAACATTTATGCCATCCAGGGGCCGTAAATTCAATAGCTACTGAGAGCTTAAGCTGGGATTCAAATCCAAGTTCTTTGACTCCACAGATCCTGCTCTGAACTACTCTTATACCAGGACTAATGTTTCCAATGTAAGAGACAGCCTATCAAAGTGGGTTGTGTTAAATTAGTTTATTGTTCTTATTAAAAGTCTTATACAGATATAATAGATTAATAACTATGTTAGATTCATTGGTTGAATATTTGTAATGGCACAGAAAGTGTGATGTGAAATTACTGTTAGAAAATGCAAGGGCTCTCATCAATAGCCAGATGATGAAGTTAACTTACTGTATGTTCCTATAAAGTCAACTTACTACATGTGTGAACCCTTCTTTCCTGCTGTCATAAATGATTCTCCCTTCCTCTCCACCTGCTCCCAATTATGGTCATAAATGGGTGTTTCCGGTTCCACTCCTTAAGAACTTACTGTTATCCCCATTAATTGACCTTTCCATTCAACTATCCATAAATGCCAATGCATTGGGGTTTGTTTAATCGAAAAAAACAATGTACTTGATTTTACAGAACATTGCCTCTTTACAGATTATATAGTGAGTATTTCAGAATTCCAAATTGCAAATAACTTAAGCCAAATAGGCCAATAAATGGTTCAAACTCGATCATTTCACACCCCCTAGAAGTGATCCATCTGTTTGTGGTGATTAGGCATAGCCTACTTTGGTGTTCTTTTCAGAATATACGCAGGGAGAATTTCTGAGGGAGGACAAGAAACCTCCGTGATGTTGCAAGCCAACTTCCAGGCCAGCACCCTCTGTAGCTGGCAGAAAGATAGGAACGAATTAATTGCAAGAGAGATCGCTTTCCCTCCCCAGGGACATCTGAGATTTATATGTACTTATCGACAACTGGAAGGACACAGATTTCATAGTATAACTTTGTAGATTTTTAAAAAGTGGATCCATATAGTAAGTAAAAATTCTTACATTGTAAAGAAGGTGTCCACTTTAATGAAGCTATCTTTGTGGAATGTGAATGAAGTGTAGACTGAAAACTCATTTTGAACACCATAAGGACCTATCAGCCTTCCTGCTCACCCACTACCTCACCCTGTGAGAAGCTGCCACTTACATCACAGCTCCTGACCAAGAAGCTAAGGGATCCCTTAAATGTAGACAGCCTTGCTCTGTAACACATTTGCAGTGGCCCAATACAGCTGATAGAAAGCTCAAAGCTTGCATCCACCTCGTGAGTGATTTGGGGCAAGCACAAGCACTGGTCAAACAGGATTCATGATATTAACTTTGCCAATAGGGATTTTTTTTTCTTTTGAGGAAAATTATGAAGGAAAATGAATCCATTGTTAAAACATGCAAAACGAATGGGCAATGAATGGGCAGCACAGATGCCAGGAAGCAATAGAAGCCTCGAGTTAGAATAATCAGAAAAACAAATGTTTAAAGGGGTTAAAAAAAAAAAAGCAGACTCAAAGTGTTATCCATGTTTGATATTTTTCTCTTTATTATACATCTTTTATTAGAAATTTCCAGAACTTTAGTAAAGTTGAGATATTTGCAAAGAACCCCCACCTACAGCTCATCTAAATTGACCAATGGTACGAATTCTGCCACATTTGAAAGTAAGTTGTATATGATGTGATACTAATCTCTAAATGTTGCAGCAAGTATCGCTTCTAGATGACATTCTTCCACGTATCACAGTGCTTTTAAGGAAGCAAACAGTAATATGCATATATACATACAGTATCTAGTACACGTATAATATATTAACATCTATTGACGTACCTTAATTTTTAACTTTTTAAAATCCACTTTATAAGTAAAATTCACATTAAATATATCTAATAAAGCTCTTGAATCTATTTTTTTAGAAGGGTCTCCCAAAGAGTTCTTGCCAGTGAACTTGTAAAATGACCCACAATCATGGTTTGCCTCATTGCTTTCTTTTGCAGCCACTTGGCTTGTTTCTGTACCTCTTATAAGCAAGGAGTTAAGGGAGGAAGCTTGATTAAGTGCAAGCACACATGTCTTGAAAATAACATTTTAGAGATAGTTCTGTGTACCTCATATTAAATCATTTCAGGAGACACATTGTGTCAGGTTTTGCCACTGTTAATGACAATGAGTGCTATCACTTGAGAAAATATCCACTTTTATATTTGTCTACCATTGAACAGGCACATATTTCTACTTTGAAATTCTAAGGTGACATTTTAAGGCTGTATGAATATCCTATTCTTAAAGAATATTTTACCCAGTCACTTAATGATTCATTAATGATACACACACAATCAATTATGATATTGGTCGCTCATTTCTCCATTTATTCACTAGCATTTTTCCTTGATTAAAAAATGGATTTCCTTTCCCCTCTCCCACTCACTCTTCCTTATTTTACAGATGTCTCCACAGATTTTAAAAAAATTCATTGTGTTACAATAAAGTACTGTCCATATGTATATCGTGCTTAATTTCCTCTCAATTGGCCAATGAAACCCTTTCAAGATAGCTGTCTTTAACACGACCCACTGGTCATCCAGTCTTTTCTTGCTCTCTGCCTGAAGGTGACCCAGCCCCGCCTTGCACTCTCTTTAGCTCAAAAGCTAAAGCATTCCTTTCTCCAAGATTATTTTCCTGTTGAAATTCAATTAGATTATTAATTCTGTTTAAATTATTTTACTAACTAGCCATAAACAAAACTTGCAATAATTATTATATATGTGACTAATATTTCATTCACTTTATAAATATGAACACTAAAACTTAATGGAATTAAAGAATATGCTTAAAAGTCACAGAAACCTGATAAAAAGTCAAGCCCATGTTATCAATGATGCCTTTTCCTGGTATTTCTCAGAGATATACCAAGAAGAACCAACCATAAGGCTTGACTTGGTCTGAAAAGTCTATCTATGTGAGCATTTAAAATACAGTAATTGAGTAGAAGAGATATCAAACAATCAGATAATTTTTAATATTAGAATCCTAAAGCCTACAACAAATCATTCACTTTCAAAGTTAAAATCTCAGCAACAGAAACAAAATGCACTGCCATCGAGTCAATTCTAACTTCCAGCGGAAGAGGACCGGCCCTTTGAGTTTCTGAGACTAGATATCTTTACAGGAGTGGAGAGCCTCACTTTCTCTCTGGAAATGCCTGGTGGTTTCTAAGCACTGACCTTGTGGTTACCAGCCCACCGTAACCAACTGTGCCACGGAGCCCAGCATTTTATCCTCTCACAGCACATGGTCTTACTTTTAAAGAGAGACTACTTCATAAACACAAAATAAGTTCCTTTCACAAGGATATCTAACCAGCATTAACTTACATTGGAGCAAATGCATACTCATAAGAAGTGTTTCACACCTCATCTGAATTAAATCATTGGTACATCTGATCATAACTAAATACCAGAGTTAACAAATTGTAGTATAAATTACTCTGCATAATTTTATAAAAGCATTTCAAAAGACATAATCAATAGCCACATTATCTTGATCAGGCTATTATTTCTGAAGCATGAAAAGCCACCTAATGCAAACGCATATAATTAGAATTATTGACTTAATCCACCAAAGCCTGATCTTTTTTAAAAATCATGACCATAATAACCACCTCAGTTCAGTTTCTGAAAAAGACCAGCATGAATATTCCAAAAATGCAGAAACCAAAATCTATACCATAGCACTCATGACATCACGTTTTACTGTTTCATTACATATCTGTCCAATGAGTCTGTGTCTTTTATTTTTTAACCCAACAAGAAAGGGTTTTCAAAAGTCTATGGAAAACCCTATTATGAGAAAAAGAAACTGCTTGGATCTGAACAATTTTTGCATGAACATAACTTCTACTAATTTATTATAACTTGTTTGAACATGATATAGTTTATGGCAGAAAGAAGGATAAAGTTTGAAAAGAACCTCTATCAGAGGAACATGAATTTTCCTAAAATTGATGGAGGAGAAAACACCACACCGACAGTGAAGCTTGGGTGGAAGAATGGTGAAATAAACCAAGGATGCATCATGAAACGTTTATGGAGACAATGGTCCAAATAAATCAGAAGTTTACAAGTAGGTAACTCACATTTAAAAGCTATGAAACATTGACAATGAAGCCCTGAGTGGAAGATTATCTGCATCAATTTGTGAGGAAACAATCTTATTCATGCCCTAATTGAAGCAAACTAATGATTAAGTGAAGAAGCCGTACCCAAGTTCACAGACATTTCAATTGATTCAGCTTACACAATTTTGACTCAAAAATTCAACATAAGAAAACTTTCTTCTTGAAGGACAAAAAATCTATGGTGCCCAGATTGGCTACAGACAAGATCAGGACTTTAAATGGAAAAGTTAAAAAAGCAAAGGTTTTTGCTTTTGACTGACCTAAAAAAGCAACAGTGTTTGGAATGGTCAAGGCAGTTTACTTGTTGACTCTCTGGAGGACCAAAGGACAATCACATCTGCTTATTATGACAGTGTCAAGAAACCCAACCAAACCTTTACCAGGAAAGCTTCACCAGAGAATCTTTCTCCATCAGGATAATGCTCCTGCTCATTCTAGTCATTAAACAAGTCAGTTTTGTGAGAGTTCCTATGGGAAATTACTAGGCATCCACTTTACAGTCTTGGCTTGGCTCCTTCTGACTTCTTTTTATTTCAAAACCTTGAAGCAAGGAGCCAATAGAGAGGTCTTCAGGGCCAGCCCCCATCCCAACAAAGTGGACACACACCCCACAGAAGAAGAATTCACTTCAGAGGACAGCACTGAAGCTACAGCTCAGGGAGAGGGGGACATCTGATCAAAGCACACAGGAGCAAATGAAGAGGGAAGGAGAGAGAGTGGAACACAACCTGGCCCACAAAGCCCACCAGAGCAGCCCAGGCAGAGAGGACCATAGGGCCGGCCCCACCATGAGACACAACGTCCCTCACTGACCCATAACACTTTGAGGGACAACACTGGATGCACAGTGCGGGAACTGTGCCCGATCTGACCCCACCACACCGGGCCAAATGTCAAAGGCGTGCAACAGAGCAGCAAGGGTAGGAAAGCAGTGAAGTCTCCGGGAATGCCAAAAATGGGCTTTGGGGCAAGGGTGTGGCACCCCATCAGAGGGGGCTGGAAAACATTCCTAAAGGTCAACAAGCAGACCGGGAAATATTTATAAGTTTTTCTCTTTTTTGTCATTGGGTTTTGCTGTTGTTGTTGTGTGGGATTTTTGTTTTCTTTTGTTGTTTGGTTTTGTTCTGACTTGTTTTTTGTGCTTATTATTTTCTCTGCATGTCTATCTAGATAAGATAGGTGGGATAACAATCCAGAGGAGAAAACAATGGGACTAATGGTTCTGAGGGGACACAGGAGAGGGGGAGTCAGTGAAAAGGAAATGGGTGTTGAACCCAGAGACAAGGGAAAAACAGGTGATCTAAAATTGATGGCAAGGATGGTGTAGGATGCCTGGCAGGCTTGATCAAGGGCAATGTAACCGAGAGGAATTACTGAAATCCAAATGAAGGCAGATCATGATAGTGGGAAAAAGGAAAGTAAAGGAAAGAACTAGGAGGCCAGTGGCCATTTATAGAGGTCTAAATACAGGCATATACATATGTAAATATATTTATATATAATGATAGGGAAATAGATCTATGTACATATATTTTATTTATATGTTAAGTCTTAAGATAGCAGACAGATATTGGGCCTTGACTCAAGTACTCCCCCAATGCAAGAACATTTTGTTCTAATAACCTGGCATTCCATGATGCTCACCTTTCCAATACATAAGAAAATGTGGTGAAGAAAGCTGATGGTGCCCGGCTATCAAAAGATAGAGCATCTGGAGTCTTAAAGGCTTGAAGATAACCAAGCAACCACCTAGTTGAGAAGCAACAAAGGCCACATGGAAGAATCACAGCAGCCTGTGTGATCATGAGGTGTCAATAGGATCAGGTATCAGATATCAAAGACCCAGAACAAAAAATCATATCAATATGAATAAGGGGGAGTGTGGAGTGAAGACCCAAAGCCCACTTACAGTCACAAGGAAGAGACGAGCCAGTCAGGATGCACTATAGCACCGGTGAAACATACAACTTTCCTCTAGTTTTTTAATGCTTCTTCCCCACCTCCGCCACTATCATGACCCCTTACAAATCCGGCCAGACCAGAGCATGTACATGGGTACAGAAGAGAGCTGGAAACACGGGGAATCCCAAACAGGTAAACTCTTCAGGACCAATAATGAGAGTAGCAATACCAGGAAGGGAAGGGGTAGGTGGGAGGAGAAAGGGGAAACAGATAACGATACATAACCCTCTCCCAGGGAGACTGACAACAGAAAAGTGGGTGAAGGGAGATATAGGTCAGTGTGAGACATGAAAAATAATAATAATAATTTATAAAGTATAAAGGAATCTGGAGGGAGGGAGGTTGGGGAGGGGATGGAAAAAAATGAGGAGCTGTTACCAAGGACTCAAGTAGAAAGAAACTGTTTTGAAAATGATGGCAACAAATGTACAAATGTGCTTGACAAAATGGATGTATGAACGGATTGTAATAAGAGCTGTATGAGCCCCCAATAAAATTATATTTAAATAATAATTTAAGGGACCCATTTTTTTAGTTAAGGTTTTTTAAAAGACTGAATTGACAAGGTTAAATTATTGTTAGTGGGCCATCAGTTCCTTAGAGATTAACTATATGCCTAAGAATATCTCTCAGAAAAGTATTAGACCTTAATGGGGCTTATGCTAAGGAATAAGGTCTACAGTTTTTAATTTTTAATTCCATTTAATCTTTTAATTCCATTTCTATGATATTCTTGATGTGCCCTCACATAAGTTCCTAGCACATAACTGATGATTTAAGAATATTTATTACATGGTTTTAAATACTGATAATTGTAAATGTAACATTCTTATTATGTTAATTTAAATATGACCTTATTTGGAAATAATTAATTATTTATTTATCAAGGCACTGTAAAAGGTACAAAAATAAATAAAAATCTACAATAACTTTAAAAACCTTATCATCTAACAGGGGGTTTCAATCAAAGTAGAGGATTATTGCAATTGGAGTCACCAAGAAAGTTTCTTTGGGGAAAATGACATTGATCTGGATTTAATAAAAGATGTATTAATTTTTTTTTCAAAGACAAGGATTTCAAAGCAGAGGCAGAGAAATTGGAAAGTAAACATCAACTTTATATATAGAATACAAATGGGGGCTCCAAAAAGTTTGTGCATCTCTTACTCAACATTTTGCCGGAAACCTTAGCCAGAACTATTAGAAAATGAAAAGAAATCAAAGGAACCCAAATAGGCAAAAAAAAACCCAAAATTGTCACTGTTTGCAAATGATACAATTTTATACATAGAAAAGCCCAAAGACTCCACAAAAAGATTATTGGAAACAATAGAAAGATTTGGCAATCTGTTAGACTACAAGATTAACAATCAGAAATTCATCGGATTCCTATGTATTCATGAAGCGAGCTCTGAAAAACACATCAAGAAAACAGTGCCATTTATAATAGCCACACAGAAAAAAACAAAATACTTAGGAATAAGCCCAATCAGAAAAGCAAAATATCTGTACAAAGAAAACCACAGAATATTCTTACAAGAAACCAAGAGACCTTCACAAATGGAAGAACACCCATGTGCATGGATAGGAAGGCTTAATATTGTGAAAATGTCAATACTACTCAAAACAATCTATAAATACAATGCAAATCCGATCCAAATCCCAACTTCATGCTTTAAATAAATGGAAAAAGCTGATTACATGGAGAGAAAAGAGACTTAGGTTAAGCAAAGAACTGTTTACTAAGAAGAGCAAAGTAGGAGCCTCACAGTACCCAACTTCAAAACCTATTACAGAGCCAAGTAATCAAAACAGCCTGGTGCTTGTACAAGAACAGGTAAATCGACCAATGGAAGAGAATAGAAAACTCGGAGATAAATTTATCTACCTATTGGCAACCTATTTCTAACAAAGAACCAAAAAAAAACATTAAATGGGAAAGAGATGGTTTCTTCAATAAATTGTGCTGGCAAAATTGAATCTCCATTTGCAGAGGAATGAAACAGGTCTTATACCTCACCCCATGTACAAAGCAAAACAAAACACTCAAGATGGACCAAAAATTAAATGTAAATCCCAGAGCTATAAATATCATTCATGAGAAAATGGGGACAAATTTAATGGGCCCATTGCAGGGTATACGAATACTCTCAAATATAACAAAACTAGCACACACAGTAGAAACAAAGTAGATGACTGGCACACACTATACAGAAGACATTTATATACAGCAAAAGATTTCCTCCAAAGAGTACAAAGAGAGTCCCCACACTGGGGAAAAGTCTTTATCTAGGACACAACAGACAAGAGACAACAACAATTGATGGCAAAGATGTGGAATAAAAGGAACGCTTATCCACTGTTAAAGAGTTATAGTCTCAGAAACTCACAGGGTTTTTTCTACCCTGTCCTATAGGGTGGCTGTGAATCAGGCAGGTCAATGGCAGTGAGTTGAGTTGGTTTTGTGGACATGTCGTTGACATGAGTCATACTGACTGCTTTGGTGAGTGAGCCCCGAACGAATCTTGTAACTGCATGTGTCCTGATCCTGTTAAGTATCCTTCTCTCTCTCTCTGGATAATGTATGTTTGTCTTTGTCTTTTTTCCTATTTAAGGCTTAATAAATGTTCTCCTTGAATTGTATTTGAGATTCGGGGTCTTTTCTGTACTCTAAAACAATATTAACTACTTTTATTGAGATGTGATCTCATTTTCATATTTCTTCTTTACACTTATCATAACTCTAATGCCCCAGGGAAATTATTTCTTCTCTCTTTTGTTGGCTGAATAAGCCTATAATGCCATGATGTCATCTCAGTGTGGGGTTTAGTTTCAGCGGCTCAGATGGAGCACACACCTGCATATAAAAAATGTACTTTCCTGTTGGCTTTGGGGTTACATTGTGTTCACAACAGAGATATGGTTCCCACCTGACTCACAACCACTGTGGGAAACAGAAAGATGTTTCCCACAAACCACCTGGTTCTTATCTACCCAGAAGGTAGGTGGTAAGTTACCCAGGCTGGCCTGTCTGAACTTCTTAGCCTAGCAAACAGTGCTCACTCATCTGGCCCAAGCCAACCATCAGATACAGGAAGAGGTGAACACATTCCTAGAATTAACTCCTATAAAGATTTACAGTCTCAGAATCCCACAGAGGAAGTTCTATCCTGCCCCATAGGGTTGCCATGAGTCAGAATTGAATTTATGCTAGTGAGTTATAGTTAAAGAGATAGTGCAAGCAATCTTGATCTAATTTCTCAGTTTTAGAAGTCCGTTGTGCAAAATGTTGGTGCCTGGTCTGAGTTTAGCTCCAACTCTGCAAGTTTCAAATCTGCCCTGGTCACATGGGACTGGATGTTGTCTTTTTCTTTTGAAAAAAGATTTTTTCCCATGTTTTGCCTATGGCAGTGTTGGTTTTGCCACTCCTTACATGAGAATGAGCGATACGCACCTTCCAGATGAGTCAGCAGATTAACTTTTCATCCAGCTAATGTCTTCAGTGGATGAAATTAGACATGTCTAGTTCATACTGCACTGACCAGTGAGTGACCTGATGTACAGAATGTTCAAAAAGAAGGGGGCAGGTAAAGTAATTTCTCTCTAAATTTATAAAAGGAAAGCTCCTCGCCTCTAAGGCATTATATACTCCTAGGCATATACTAACAACAAAGTTATATCGTTCTTTATAATTGAATATTTCTGTTAAAAAAATGAACTTGAAAATAGGAGAATACTTAAACAATGTTTTATATTCCAAGTTCTAGTGTTATTTTAACTTTAAACAGAAGTTTTTACTCGTTCATCTAAATGGATTGAATTATATGTGATATGTGAAATTTAAGTTTCAACAGCACTATCATTAACATAAGTAGTGGTCATGAGTAGAAATAAACTGCACTTCTACTGATCATTATTCATTCTTATGGATTAAATTTTGAAGTTCTAGCTCTTGTACCTGTCAATCTAATCCTGGTAAGAAATTGGATTTTTCCATTTATGTTGATATGATCCTACTGGAGTAGGGTACATCCGAAGTTTAATGTTCGCTGGATGTGCCTTATAAAAAGAGCAAAGTACAAAAAATAAAATTAATTCATTCATTCATTAAAAGAGCAAAGTACACAGAGACACATACACTAGTAAGAGATCATTCGAAAATCTGTCTATAAACCAAGGGCTGTCAAAGAACCCCTAGCACTACTGACACTACTTTTATCCTCGAGCTGATACCCTGATTAGGACTTCTAGCCTCCACAACTGTGAGATGATAAATTCCTGTTCTGTAGTCATCTCATCATGGTAATTTTGTTATGGCAACACTGGGACTACAAGAATTCTTGGGCGGAATAAACAGTTAATGTACTCAACCGTGCACGAAAAATCTGGAGATTCAAATCCACCCAAAAGTACTTCAGAAGAAAGACCTGGCGATCTAAGAAAAAAAGCAGCCAATGAAAACACTGTGGAGGACTGTTACTCTGACAAATATGGGATTGCCATGAGTTTGCATCAACATGAATAGTAATTGGTTAGGAAACTAAAATATTAATAGGCCCTGATACAAGGGTTTGTTAAAAAAAAAAAAAGAAGAAAAATAGAAAAATTAAAGATTAATCGAAGTTATCATTTATAGGGCACCTACTATATGCTAAGGAGCCCTGGTGGCATAACGAGCTATGTGTTGGGCTGCTAACCACAAGGTTAGAAATTCAAAACCACCAGCTGCTCCACAGGAGAAAGAAGAGACTTTCTACTCCTGTAAAGATTTTGAGTTTTAGAAAACCATAGGGGATACTCTTTCTTTTAAATAGGGTCGTTATGAGTTGGAATCAACTAGATAGCAGCGCATTTGGTTTTGCATACTATGGCCTAGGCATTATGGTTATATTTTCCAACAATGCAATGGCATGAATACTGTGGTTTCTGGGTACCATTGAGTCAGTTCCAACTTTAGGCTATCCTACATGAAACATCCTACAAGAAGAAGAATATGATATCACAATTGGAGGAAACTTATTAACAACCTATGAAGTGCAGTTGACACAACCTTTCTTGCTGGAAATGAAGAGGAATGGAAGAATTTCCTAATGAAGATAAAGGATATAGCCTTTGTGTTATACAGGGTTCTCTAGAGAGATAAAACCAAATTGCTGATAATTTAATATATTTATTTATAAAGATAATTAGATATATAACAAGAAATGAACTGTTAAACCATATACAAATAAATATATAATACAAGAAATGAACAGTTATGTTATAAAGCAGTACAAATGGCTCAGTGCAACTCACACCCGTGACGGAGAGTTGTGAGACACTAGCAGTCCTTCAAGTCTAGTCTGCTGCCAGGTTTTCCTCTATAAATAGAGAGAGAGCAGGGCTATGTCAGCACAGCAGCCAATCACAAGGCAGGTCACCAAATGTCAGCCAGGTCACCAACCACCAGTCCCCAGCTCCAGCGATGTCTTAAAGGGACCTCAACTTACAGCGACACAGTTCACAGGCGAGGCGTCCCACAGGTAGTGTAGCCTGTAAACTGAGGCACAGAACAAGCAAGGCAACCACACACCGGTCTAATGATCAAAGAGCAAGAGACAAGAAAGGCAAGGCTCACTGAGCCATTTATCTCACCGCCCTTCAGTTAATCCCACTTGTGTTTATCGGCCAGGCTGGCACAATAAACTATATCAGCCTTCAATATGGATTACAACTCAATTTCAAGAATACCAAAATATTCACAACTAGATTAATAGGCAACATCATAATAAATGGAGAAAGGGTTGAAATTGTCAAGGGTCTTGTCTTGCTTGAATCCACAATCAATGTTCATGGAAGCAACTATCAAGATATCAAAAGAAGCATTACATTAGGTAAATTTGCTACACAAGACCTTTTTAGAGTAGTAAAATGCCAGAATGTTACTTTGAGAACTAAAGTAAACCTGACCCAAGCCATGATATTTTCAATTGCCGCATATGCATGTAAAAGTTGGACGTTGAATACGGATTGAAAGAAGAATTGATGCCTTTGAATTGTGGTGCTGGAAAAATATGTTGAAAGTCTCCAGACGCTATACTTTTTGATAGCCGGGCACCATCAGCTTTCTTCACCACATTTGCTTATGCACCCATCTGTTTTCATTGATCCCTTTGACACCTCGTGATCACACAGGCTGATATGTTCTTCCATGTGGGCTTTGTTGCTTCCGAGCTAGATGGCCGCTTGTTTACCTTCAAGCTTTTAAGATCTCAGACGCTATATCTGGGATCAGCTTTCTTCACCACATTTGCTTATTCTCCCGCTTTGTCTTCAGGAGTTGTGTCAGGAAGGTGAGCATCATAGAATGCCAATTAAATAGAAGAAAGTATTCTTGCTTCGAGGGAGTACTTGAGTGGAGGCCCAATGTCCTTCTGCTACCTTAATAATAAACCTATAAATATAGGCACATAGATCTATTTCCCCATCATCATATAAATATATTTGCATATGTACATGTCTTTATCTAGACCTCTATAAATGCCCTTTGCCTCCCAGCTCTTTCCTCTATTTCCCTTG
>NW_022111372.1:18283600-18290845 GCF_000313985.2 Echinops telfairi
GAGGACCTAATGCCGGGGGCTTAAGTGGAGAGGAAATGTTTTGAGAATGATGAGGGCAATGAATGTACAAATGTGTTTTACACAATTGATGTATGTATGGATTGTGATAAGAGTTGTATGATCCCCTAATAAAATGATTTTAAAAATGAAGGAAAAAAATATGTTGAAAGTACCATGGACTGTAGCAGTACCATGGACTGCTAAAATGACAAACCACTGTCTTGGAAGAAACACAGCCAGAATGCTCCTTAGAGGCAAGGATGGCAAGACTTCCTCTTATATACTGTGGACTCATTTTCAGGAGAAAACAGCACCTAGAGAAAGACATTGTGCTGAGTAAAGTAGTGGGGCAGTGAAAATGAGGAAGGCCCTCCAAGAGCTAGATTGACATAGTACCTGCAACAATGGGCTCCCACGTAGGAATGAGTATGGTGCAGGCTCGGACAGTGTGTCATTCTGTTGTGCATAAGGTTGCTATGGGTTGGAATTCACTCTCTATGGCACTTAACAACAACAACATATAATACACTACGCAGTCTTGTGCCATCCTTACAATTATTGCTACATTTTAGCCTATGATTTGGGCCACGGTATCAATCCATCTCTTTGAAAATCTTCCTTTTATTTCTAACCTTCTATCTGACCAATATTATGTTCTTCTCCAGGACTGGTACTTCCTAATATCATATCCAAGGTATGTGAGACAAGTTTTGCCATCCTTGCTTCTAAGGAGTATTCTTCCAAAGACAGATTTGTTTGGCACAAGTATTACTCTCCCCATTTTAACATGAAGAAATAGAAACTATGAAAAGTTTAATGACTTAACAACATGGTATAGAATATTGCTAGCATGCAAATTCATATCTTTCTGCTAGCAAAGCATGAATATTCTATGCCAGACTTTCTTCTTCTGATCTTCACACCATTCTGTAGTTTCCTGCTTTGTAAAAATCTTTCTAAAGTGTCTTTGTTCACTCTCCTGCTTGGTAGCACAGTGGGGGAGTTTAGAATTGAAGCCTTCTTTGATACATTGGGATTGTGGTGTGCTTTGGACTATTGTTGGTGAGCATAAGTTTCTCTTGTACAGGCCAGTTCATGTAATTATTTACAAGAGGGGGAGTTACCCTAATTCTGTATTGACCTCAGGATATGTCCATAACAATTGCTTGCCCCTGATATTTCTCCTGCATCGTGTAGGATTGGACCTCTGTTAATCCACTTATACTAACAGAAAGCCGGCATAATTGCAGCATCCCTGTGCTGTTGCTCATAGCTCTTAAGTGTCTCAGCAAAGCCAAGACAAAGCTTTGCAAAGGAACTCCATTGGCATGTGTGCCAGTGTTGTGGAGAGATTTTTCCAGACCCAAGACCTTATTGGGCTCAATTGCACACAGATATTAATTCTGAGTTTCAAATATAGTGGAAGCAGAAGAAGGCCAGATTGCTTTGCTGTGTGGTGGTTTCATTCTGGGAACTCTCTTTGAAGTCAAAGAGTCGGACGCCTGCAGCAGATACAGAGTACAGAGTGCAATTGAGAATGGTGCTCTGGTGTCACTCCTAAATACTTTCAACTTGGCTATTTTTAAGTTAAACATCTTCAAATATGTCAGACACTCATACTCATTAAGAATAAAGGGCATGCAAATTGGGTGTTGTTTTTTTTTAACTAAGCCAGGTTTTTAGCCTTTTAACACAATCAAGTGCATCTGGAAAAATTGGTTTTTTTCATTTATCAAAGCCATATTTTTCCATTCTAAAGACTAGTTAATCCAAATATCCACATAGTTGAATATTTTAATATATAAATATGCAAGCATATAGTCTATGTGTATAAACGTGGGTACTTTATGTATGTATTTTATATGTGTGTATGAATTAACATAAATTTAATCCTGAGGCCAATTTTTAATGAAAAGCTCCATATATCTTGTTTGTAAATACCACAACTGGAATGTTTCTATTTTGATGCAATAGTCTGCTACAATGTAATTATGTAATTATTCAATACCATTAACTATAATTAAAATATTTTGGACAAAGAAAACTGCTATCTTTACTTACTACTTTTTTTAAGTGTAGTAAATGATATTTGGACAACTTCCTAAAGAAAAGTCTCCATGAAAGTGTACATGTATTTACATTATTCATTTTTAGTTAAGAAGAAAGATATTATTTATCACTTTGAAAAGTCCTGAGTGAAACAAAACGTTAAAAATGAAGAATATAAGCTAGAAGTTATACAACATATATAAGAAATAGTCTTAAAATTCAACACCCAAGTTCAAAATATTGGAAATTCACTTTGACTAGACCAGGAAGAGGAAAAATGGTAAGAGGGTAGAATAAATTAGGTGATCGCACCATTAGTGGAAGCATTGCCTGAGGAAATCACGGCATCCCCATGGGACAATGAAGAAACCTTCCTGACTAGAATTTAAAGTCTTAAAATGCATTTCAATAAAGTGGGTGGGGTCAGATTACAGAGGTATTTATAAGACGGAAGGTATAGATTTGCTTGGTCATTTTCAGTAAAATGGACAAGAGTAAAATAACGTTTGAAGAATACCCTTGCAGGCAAAGGAAAATCTATGAACTATGAGGTTTTCTGAAGCCCAAGCCTAGATTAGGATCAACTCATAAGTGCACGTAAAGACCGTGTTTCTCTTTGTAGAAGTCCTGGTGGCATAATGGGCTCCACACGCTGAGCTGCCCACCACAAGGCAAGCGGTCTGAACTCACCCACCATTCCAATGCATAGAGATAAGGCAATCTACTCTTACAAATACTTAAAGGATCAGAAACCCTACGGGGTATTTCTACCCTGTCCTGTTTGGTCACTATGAGTCAAAATTGTCTCGATGACAGGGAATGAGCATTTTATTCATGACATTCATCATGCTTGAATTGATGTCTTTGATGTCTCCTCTGTTGTTAATCTGTAAACTTCATGGAGGTATGTTATATCTCATTTCTCTTTAGTTCTTTTTTATCTCTATAACAGCATCTAGCATATTGCCTGGTTCATTGCAGCTGTCCTACAGAACTATGAGTAGTAGATGGATAAATTAATAAAGCTATTACTAAAGACTTGAGTTAAGCTTATAATTTTAAAACAACAGAAATTAAATTTGCCTGAACTTATATTGTGTATATATATATGTATATATATATATATATATACATATATATATATTGAGTTGAGATCCACTTGAAAGCAGTGGGCATGTAGAAAAAGGAATCCTGGTGGCATAATAGGTTAATGTCTGACTGCTAACCAAAAAGTTGGCAGTTACAATCTGCCCCCCACTGTGAGAAAGAAAGCTGAGGCAGTCTGCTTCCACCCAGACTCACACTCTGGAAAACCAATTGAACCATTCCACTCTGCCCTATGGGCCTCTACGAGTCAGAATCGACTTGTCAACAGCAGGTTTGTTTTGATTTTGGTATATATGTAAAGAGAAAAAATATTAAGAGTTTGTTTATAAATAACGTCATGTACCTGGTGTTTTCATAAGGAAACTTGGTAGCTACGAGGCTATGCACTGAACTGCTCACCACAAGGTCATTGTTTGGAATGTACCAGCTCCTCCTCTGAAGGAAGATGAGACTGTCTGCTCCCGTGAAGATTTGAAGTCTCCTGTACCTACAGGGTTAGTTTTATATGGAACAATAGGGTCACGATGAGTCAGAATCCACTTGATATAAACTATTTTGGTTCCATTAATAAGATCTCAGATTTGAGTAGCAGTCATGAAGATATGGTTGCTATAGAAAATTATAGTGAAGAAATCAGATGATGCCTAACCAACAGAAAGAATAGTGTATGTAGTCTTAAGGTGTTAGCTAAATTCACATGGAAGAAGCATGCCAGTCAGTGTGATCTGAGAATTGTAAATAATAAAATCCAAGACAAGAGGAGGAAACTGTATAACAGGTTAAATTCTGAGTGTTTAATTTGCAGAAAGCCAGAGATAAGACCGAAAGCCCAAAATCCTTTTGCAGAGCCCTCACTTACATGAAGCCTCTAGTGAATGCCATCTGTCCCTGGACCAGGGATGGGAATACCCTTGCTATCAGACAGAATGTGTTGCAAAGTGAATTAATGCAGATATAATTAAGTTAAAATTTATCACCTCATCATTTGTTCTACCTTTTGACCCATTTTAAATTTGTTTTAGGTTTCATTATTTTCTGCTCTCTTTTGGATTCAGATTTTTCTGTGTTTTATTTTGTGTGTTTCACTTTGTATGGTTTTTTAATATATTAGGTGTAGTTTTTTATATGTCTTTCTTTATATGAAATCCATTATAGGTAAATCTCTAGAGATGGCATTGGATCAATAGTTTCTTGGGGTTGCGCCAAGGGATGATGGAAGGAAATGGGGAGCTAGTAATAATGATTACAAAAATGAAGAAAATGTTCTAAAATTGATTGTGGTGATCATTGCGCAACTCTTTTTAATATATTAAAGCAATTGAACAGCATGATATGTGATTTATATGTTAATAAAACTGCTACAATTTAAAAATAAATCAATGAATACCAAAACAAGGTTGCAGCACTTGTATGCATCATTGTAAAACGACACTTTCTTCAGAGAAGAGAATGTCCTTGATAATCTTCCAGTCAGGCAAGGACAATACAGTCCTTTCCTCACAATAAAATTTCAACAAGAACCAACTGTGTGTCAATTGGGGGGGGGGGGGGTAGTATCTCAATCTCACTCCACCTCCCCACCCAGTGCACACATATGCACACACACTCTGCCCAAGAACTGAATTCCCAATGATGGCATTATGTACACAGTTTCTACCTGTCTTTTGTTTGGTTTTGGTTTTATTTTTTATTCTCCTAACCCTAACCTTAACCCTAACAGCCCTAACCCTAAACCCTAAGCCCTCACCCTAACCCTAATCTACCTGTTTCAGAGCTTACATTCTGAGCACTGGTTTTGTGTAAGGCTACAGTTTTCAGTAAGAGCCCAAAATCCATTTTTGAGTCTCACAGATTCAACCTTCATTAAATTCTCTGTGACCATTTACTAATAATGAAAAAGCTTTGCCTATAGGCAGAGTATGGTAGGGAAAAGATTGCTACCACTACTCTTTTTTTTTTTTAATCATTTTATTAGGGGCTCATACAACTCTTATCACAATCCATACACACATCAATTGTGTAAAGCACATTTGCACATTCATTGCCCTCATCATTCTCAAAACATTTGCTCTGCACTTAAGCCCCTGGCATCAGCTCCTCATTTTCCCCCCTCCCTCCCTGCTCCTCCCTCCCTCCCCATTCTCCCATCCCTCCTGAACTCTTGATAATTTATAAATTATTATTTTGTCATATCTTTCCCTGCCCAACGTCTCCCTTTGCCTACTTTTCTGTTGTCCGTCCCCCAAGGAGTAGGTTACATGTAGACCCTTATAATCGGTTCCCCCTTTCCAACCCACCCTCCCTCTACCCTCTCAGTATCGCCACTCACACCACTGGTCCTGAAGGGATCATCCACCCTGCATTCCTATCTGTACCAGTGTACATCCTCTGGTCTAGTCAGACTTGCATAGCAGAAATGGGATCATGATAGTGGGGAGTGAGGAAGCATTTAGGAACTAGAGAAAAGTTGTATTTTTCATCGTGGCTACATCACACCCTGACTGGTTCGTCTCCTCCCTCAAACCCTTCTGTAAGGGGATTAAGGGGAAGTCCAGTGGCCTACAAATGGACTTTGGGTCTCCACTCCGCACTCCCCTCCTCATTCACTATGGTAAGATTTTTGTCCTGATGATGCCTGATACCTGATCCCTTCGACACCTCGTGATCGCACTGGCTGGTGTGCTTCTTCCATGGCTACCACTACTCTTGTCAGCACAGGGAGTGGCAGCCTATCCCTTAGGGACTTGCGGGATGCATGCCCTTGGTGGACCTTGGGGCACTACGGTCCACAGTCATACCCTGCTCTACTTGGTCAAAGGGCCCTGAACAAATCTTGCAGGTACATATCCAAATAATTCCCCCCTCCTTTATTCTGAAGTCCCATGTACCATTGTGATGAATTGATCTGCTGCAAACCATGATTCTGTGACCATTTCCTTTGTTCTCTACCTCCTGTTTAAGTGACGGTATTTGTGTTTATCCTAGGACATCATTATGGTCTTGTGCTGACAGTCTCCCTCATCCGAATTATTTCTCTTATTCTTTGTCTTGTCTATTTCCTTTTTTTGTCCCACAGTTTTATTGGCATGCAATTTACATATCGTATAATTCAATAGTTCAGTCTATTTCTTTTTAAAAACTCAAAACACTCTCTCTTTAAATTATATTCTTCCCTAGAATTAGTAGCACTTTTACAATTCATTCCAGAAAGTCCTTTTCTTTAGTTTCAATCTTCTTTTTAAAACTAAGGGAAAGGTAAGCTCTTTGAGCTTGATCATCTTTGCATAATTTGGGGGGGTACCCACTGAGTCCAAGATGTTTGCTTAAAATTGAAAATACTAAATGATGTGCAATCCCAATTTCAACAGCTATCACATCAGTGGTTATTCTTTTTTTTTTCCTTTTTTAAAGGATGTAATTTTTAAAAATTGGGTCAAAAGGAAGGTCAAATTGGAAGGTATTACATTCTTACCTAACTATATCTGCCATAATTGACTTTTAGGCACTACTACCATTCCCTCCTTTGAATTTGGACTTTATTATTTACAATCCTTGGATTATACAGGCTGGTGTGCTTCTTCCGTGTGCACTAAGTTGAAACCTCACTTAGGTGGCTGCTCATTTTAAGACCACTATTCTTTCTGATGGCTGGGCACCATTGGTTTCTTCATCACATTTTGCTATAGCATTCATGTCCTCAGTAATCTATCTCTCCCTGAGAGTGAGCATTGAGCAAAGAGATGTCATAAGAATTAATTTTTGTTATATTGGGACTAAAATTAAGTAGGAGCCCCAAATCCTCAATAGTAATTTTATAATCTTCTTCCACCAGTTTTCTGGACTCCAACCACAGTTTCTTACACTGTTGAAATTGGTCTTCCAATTCTTAGCTCACCTTTAAAGTCCTCCCAATCTTCCTTACAATGCTTGATCCACTTAAAAACAGTTGTTTAATATGGTTCATTCCCACAAACTTGCTTCTAAACTTCAATGATTTGGAAGGATGATCACTTGAATTTTTTTTAATCATTTTATTAGGGGCTCATACAACTCTTATCACAATCCAAACACACATCAATTGTGTAAAGC
>NW_022111372.1:18292655-18304234 GCF_000313985.2 Echinops telfairi
CATGTGGTCCTCTCTGTGGACTGGCTGCTCTAATTGGGGTCATCATCCTCAAGGCCTGGTGGGCCAGGATGTGCTCCAGTCTCTCCTCCTCCTCCGTCATCTGCTCCTGTGTGCTCTGGTCAGATATAGCCTTCTCCCGAAGCTGCAGATTCAGTGCCATCCTTTGAAATAAATTCTTGGGGGAGGGGCAGGCAGTGAATTTTTTTTTAATTTTATATTAATCCTGGTCTCAAAACTATTTTTCCATGCCACAAAAGAATCTTTTTTGTTTGTTTCTGCTTTTTTGAAGAAACTATAGTGAGACTAAGACAATATCTTGAGATAACTTCTCTGCAGTAATTCATTGATCACAGAGTCATGTTTAAACATATTTTATAGTATACATGTGTGAATACACAAATTGGAATCCCAATAGCAATACCTGTAACCTTATACTAGTATGTCTTTTAGATTCATAACCTTGAAAACAATGTTTTCCTATTATAATGTTTGGTTTTTTCAATTCTTAACTCAAGAGCACATTTTTGGTTAGGGTTGTATTAGAATTTAAACCTTATCACTAAATTTGCAGAAGTCTACAGTTTTGATAAGAGCTCTAACTCCATTTTGAGTCTCCATATACATTAAGCATCTACTGAATTCTTTCTGATCATAGTCAACAATGTGAATAGGATTTAGCCTGGCCTTCAGGCAGAGTGAATTAAAAAGTGGATTACTATGACTCCACGAGCCAGTTAGCCTAACGCTTAGGGGTTTGCCTGGGTCTGTCTTTATGGAACTTTGCCTGCTGGGGTGCACAGGAGTGCAGCTGAACCATGTCTTGAGTGCCTTGATCAATAGGCCCTCAACCAATCTTGTTTCTATCTATATGCATCCTACTCATGGTCCCAATATTGCTTCTGTAGTCTCACCTGCCATTGTAATGAAGTGACCTCCCACAAATCATGCTTTTGTGATACAGTTCCTTGTACTCCTATGGCCCATTTTAGCAGATGGATTTCTGTAAATCCTTGGTAGCCATTATAACCTCACGCTGATGATCTCCCTCATCCTGATTCGTTGTCTTTGTACTGTTCAAAACTTATTAAATGTTTTCCATAAATCTTATTTGAGACTTGGGATCTCTTTTGTCCCCTACAACAGAATTATTGCTTATAATTTACTTTTTCTCACATAGAAATAAAAAGTATTAAAATGTGTCCATCAGATATTTTGCAATTGTGCAAAGTTTTGAAAATAAAAGTTTCCCAGAAGTTTTCAAAGTGAAGACTGTGATCAAATGACTCAAGTCAAAGGCAAGATTTTGACTTGTGTCTGTCTCCACCATCTTCTAAGCGTCTAATGCTATTAAAAAAAATAAGCATGAAAGTTTGTAAAACTACCTGTCATATCTTTTGGAATAATAAATCCTCTTACATAAATTAGACTACAGTGGCATTTATCTGAAGCATGAGCCACAAGAACATGGAATTTAATACATGACATCTGACTTAAGTCTAATCAAAGAAGTTTGTGATCGGAAGTCGTATTGGTGCTGCCTCACCTAGAGAGGCATGCCCTGCCTCAGCTAGAGAATTAGCTAATACCACAGCTCTAAGGACGACGTCAACATAATTCTCTTTAGAGTTTCAAAGTACTTTTTTTAATCAATCTGAGTGTCTTTTTCAATGTTGTAAGCATTCTTTTTCACTGAGATATTTTCTCAAGTGTACATTGCAGAACACAGGATAGCTCCCCTTTCCATGCCCTTTTCTAAACTTTTCGTCTTTCTCAGAATGTCTCTTTTTTTTATCTCTTTCGGGAAAGCCTTTCTCAAATGTAGGTGGGCATGACCTAGCATGGTGAGATTTCAAACTGACAGAGCCAGCTCCCCTCCCTAATTCAAAGCTGACTATTATTTACCTATATCAAATTCCTAACAGAAGGGGATAGCATTCGGATGATATTTACAAAGGTCTGTAGTTCATGACCAAGAATGGAGCAGGAAAATGCAAGAGAGAAGAGGGGATAAAAAATACATTCTTCAAGGTTTCAGTGTGAGTTTTCTCACACCGCTGTCTGCAACAATGAGATTAGGATGCAAAGCCAGCAAGGGGAGTATTGGATCTTTATGCTGGGGAACCTTGAACACTATAGGACAGTAGCAAGATACCAGCAGAACAGGAGGGGACGGAACTTTAAAATTTTGCTTATTACAATAAATGTTTGTCCCACTCCACCTCACCCAAAATACTAGTGTAGGGAATTTTGTTTTTCTTCTGGTTGTTTCAAAACCAAGAGGACTTTTCTTTAGTACCTTGTTTGAATTTGGTATTGAAAGACCCAAAGTGATGTTATTTGAATTATAACCAATTTGTTATAACCTATACCAAATATAATGCAGAGGCCAATTTTACTGATGCATAGTAATTAGGTTCTAAATAGAAAGGCTTATCAACTGCTTATGTTTGCAATCGTTGGTATTTTGTAGGAACCATAGTGCTAATTTGCAAAGTAGGGCGCATAAATCACACAAAGTACAAGATGATCCATGGAGATATAAGAACATATTAAAATTATGATCACGTTTATGTGAAAAAGACAAACTCATCTTCACTAATATTTAAAATAAATTGGAGCTCTATTGCTGCCTTCAAGATGATTTCAATTCATGACAATCGTATGTACAGTGCAATACAACATTATCCTTCATTACCCTCACAATCACCAGAATGTCCCAGTCTCCCAATCAGGTTACTGTGCCAATCAGTCTCTCTTGTTCCCTCATCCTGGGTGATCCTCTGATTTATCCAGAAAAATAGCTTCCCGTGATTGATCCCTAGTAGAACATGTCAAAAACTAGTTGGGTTATACAATGTTCCATTTTGACTTATCACTTTTCATTGGAAATTTTTCAGGAATAGATCACCAGACATTTCTTCCTAGTCTACTTCATTTCAGAAGCTCTAATGAAACCTGTCCACTTCATAGATGCTCCTGCTGGTATCTGAAAGACTGATTGCCTAGCTGCAGCATCAAAGCAAAATGCGAGCCAGCAGCTTAAGACATCTTGAGCGCTAAATGATATTGATCTAAAATACAAAGGATTGAATCTTCCTAAGGTCCATAGTCAGGCAGTCGTTCATCATGTTAGGTACATGTGGTACATGGAAGGGACATTTCCTAATAAAGTGGGTGTGACAATGAAAGCTGCAGTCATGGTATACCATTCAGATTATTTAAAAAATAAATCGAATTATCTAGACACAATTGCACTAATCCTTACAAACTGTTAAAAATAACTTTAAAGATCCGTGGACATTGAAGGTAGTACTAACAATATAGCAACTTTAAGATCAATCCCTTTGTCAATCACATCCTGAGATGGATGTCCCTTCCTCAGTATGATGGTTAGGTTTTATGTCAATTTGCTGTCCCTGTGGGAAGAAGGTAAGGATGGAGTCCAACCTCGCAATCATGAGGAGAAGTGGTATCTCTATTGCCTCTCTCCTGCTTCCTGTTTGCTAGGATCCTGTGTCTGGCTACTGGGGTCACCATGTTCTTGCTGATCTTGGGTCCCCTTGACTCTGTGATCCCCCAGCTTCTTAGTTCACCTTCCTGTTGAATTGGGTGGCGGCTGCATGAAGCCGGAGAGGTCTCCAACTAGACTTGAGTTGGCCTAGGATGGGTCAGATCCTCAATATATATTTCTTTCATAATATAAAGTTATTTCTTATACAAATATGAGTGTCACTTATTTTATTTCTCTAGAAAACCCAGCCAAATACAGAATACAGTGAACCCTCGTTTATCGCGGTTAATCGGTTCTAGACCCTACCGTGATAAATGAAATTCCGCGAAGTAGGATTCCTTATTTGTAAATCAAATATTTTCGTCACCATTACACTCGTATTACCCAATTTATTAAACGAAAAAGGGAAAATACAGTAAAACATTTTGGACGTTACAATGATCATTTATTATTTATTATATTATTTATGGCTTCTAATTTACAGTATTACGACTTGTCATGATGTGCTTTGCTTCCTTGTTGAAAGTGAAAGTAGCCGTAGCACGGATGTTTTTTTCCTCTTTACGGATGGAGCGAACGGAAGACTCATTCAAGTCGAAATGGCGTGCAACCTCCACAATTTTCTTGCCATCTTTGATCATATCCAAAAGTTTTACCTTTTCCTGGATGGCGAGCATCTTCCTCTGGCGCTTATTTTTATTGTCAGAAGGCTTAGAAGAAGCAGCTCATTTAGGAGCCATCATAGGGCTTAGATAAAATTTCTTAAAAATCGCAAACAATTACAGTACACTGTACAAAATCAAAAATGCATCTGATACGTAGCTCCGATACATAGCGATGCAGACAGAAGTGTGTACAGTATGAGCCAATCAGTAACAGTAATGACAGAGCATGCGCTGTTACGCAAAAACCGCGATAGAGTGAAGCCGCGGAAGTCGAAGCGCGAAGTGGCGAGGGTTCACTGTACACGGACCAGAGATATTTGCTTCAATTAGGTCATGTGGTTATGGGTGGCTGGCAAAAAGAAGACTGAAGTAAGAAAATTCGGCAAAATGCTTAATTATCATCTGGAGGAAAACACACCAGAGGGAACCTCTGCTTTTGCTATAAAGACCTCAACTGATTGATTGAGGCCCATCAGATTAAGGATTAAGTCTCTGGAGTCCAGCTGTTTTAGGCATAAAATAAACAAGGCTCCAGGAATTCATGGAACACCAATTGAAATGTCTCAGCAATCTGAGAAGCATTCACTTATCTATGCCAGGAAATATGGAAAAGAGTTAGTAGGCTAGCTGACTAGAAAAGATGCATATTTGTAGTGTTCCAGAGAAAGGTGACCCAACAGAATGCTCAATTTATAAAACAATATTGCTACTAACACATGCAAGTAAAATTTTGCTAAAGATTATCCAACAATGGTT
Organism: Echinops telfairi; assembly: GCF_000313985.2. Lineage (NCBI taxonomy): Eukaryota > Metazoa > Chordata > Mammalia > Afrosoricida > Tenrecidae > Echinops > Echinops telfairi. The sequence continues at coordinate 18,297,588 of NW_022111372.1, forward strand.
GCAGCAGTACATTAACAGGGAGCTGTGAGAGGTTTGGGCTGGATTTGGAGGAAGATATAGAACAAAGTATATAATTGCTGATGTCAAATGGATCTTGGCTGAAAATAAAGGATTCGAAAGAAATTTTATTCGAGTTTTATTGACTGTGCTAAGGCATTAGACTATATGGATCATAAAAAATTATGGATAGGCTTGAGAAGAATGGGAATTCCAAACCACTTCATTGTGCTCATGCAAAACTTGTACTTGGATCCAGAGGAAGTTGTGAAAACAGAACAAGAAAATACTGTATGGTTTAAAATCAGGAGAGAAACCATCAGCGTTGTAAACTCTCACCCTAATTATTCAATCTGTATGCTGAGCAAATAATTAGATAAGCTGTATTACAAAGGGAAGAATGTGGCACTCAGATTGAAGGAAGGCTCATTAACAATCCAAGATATATAGATTGTAGATGCTGACAGTGCAGAGGACTTGAAGCACTTGCTAGTGAAAATTAAGGATTTCAGTGTTCAGTATGGATTACAACTCAACATGAAAGTTTGAAGTTGTCAAGGATTTCATCTTGCTTGGATCCATAGTCAATGCTGATAGAAGTAAGTCAAGAGTTGCATTGGGTAAGTCTACTGCACAAGACCTCGTAAGAGTGTTTAAAAGCAAGGAAGTTACTTTGAGGGATAAGGTGCACTTGACCTATGTCATGGTATTTTCAGTAACCTAATATTCATGTGAAATTTGGACATTGAACAATGAAGGCAGCAGAAGAATTGATGCCTTTGAATTATGACGCTGTGGGAGAATATTGAAAGTACTATGTACTATCAAAAGAATAAACAAATCTGTCTTGGAAGAAGTACAGGCAGAATCTCTGCTCTTGAAAGGCAAGGATGGTGAAATTTTGTCTCACATACTTGGACATGTTATCAGGAGAGAGTCCCTGCTGAAAGACGTCATGCTTGGTAAAGTGGAGAGGCAGCAAAAAAGAGGAAGGGCTTTTACTAGCTACATTGACACAGTGACTGCACCAAGTGGCTCAAGCATGAGAACAAATGTCAGAAGGGTTCAGGACCATGTAGAGTTTCGTTCTAGTGTGCATAGGGTTGCTTACTATGAGTCAGAGCCCACTCAATGGCACTTCATAACAAAAACAACTATTATGGCGTGGGCGCTCTGGTAGCATAGTGGGCTGCTAATACATCAGTCAACAAGTCAAATCCAGCAGCTGCTCCACTAGAGAAAGATGGGGCTTTCCATTTCTGTACACAGTTCCAGTCTGGGAAACCCTACAGGGCTAACTTGCTAACCTCACTAATAGATCCAATAATTGTGAGATTTGTCTGATAGTTCTGTGTGGTCAATGTAATGAATGATCAAATCCTTTTTGAGAAAACTCCCCTCTCCGACAGGGTCACTATAAGGCAGAATCAATTCGATGTCAGTGAGTTGTAGGGTCTTCTAAAGGCCTTCAGGGCATACAATAGGAACAGAACTCTCACTGACTTCCTTTTGTTATCCATAATAACTTACTACTTGGCTCCTCAGTAGGCACTCATGAATATAAATTATGGGATTCTCCACCCCTCATGATTATATTATGTGCTGGATCTCTCCCTCCTGCACGACTCATTCAGACATTGTCAAAGGTTATTTCTTCACAGTCTAAAGAATCTGTTGATTCCTATCATACTACCAGACCACCTTATTGCAGTCTCTTCCTCCATGTCTGGATATACTTATCTAAAGTTGCTAAAGTCATAAAATTGTAGGCTATTTCTGGAAACCGCAAAATTAGAATACCTAAGTAATGTCTAATATTCTGGCACTTGGAATTTCTGAGTGTCTTAAATGTGAAAAAAATAACAAAAGGACTAGAATCAAGAAATATCAAAATTTGTATAGGAAAATAAATGTTACATCATTAAAATTAGTTTTACTTGAAATGTTACCCAAGAATTTAAGAGCCTTATAAATCTCTCTAGTACTTTATTTTTAAAAACTAAATGCTCACAATATGATGACCTGTAACCTTATATCGACAAAAACAGAAGTCGTTTCTTTGTTTTAATTTCTTACATAAGGAATTTCCTGGCCTGTTTTCTTATAATTACTGGGCATTTATTTCTTGATTAATGTCTTACCTGTTGACCCATGGCTTACATGGTTGTACTCCTAAATAATTCTTCCCAAATATTTTGTCAAAACTGAACTTGGAACAGTATTTGGAATTGATTAATAAGGCAAATATCGGCCCACTCGTTAAATACTAATAAATCCTGGGTGAACCAGGTTCTACCTGTGTATTTTGGGTTTATCTTTGCTTTCCCTAATAATTGTTACATAAACTGTCACTGTTGGAAAACTTGGTTTTTAATCTTTCAATAATCCTATGAAGCACTGGCCCATATTTCATCCTGCACTTGAGAGAGAGCACATAGCACATGTGAATATTTTTACCTTTTAGGCATACAGTGGGTCACGTCCTGCTCAAGACTAGTGATCATTTTAATATATAATTAATGTAAAAGTAGAAACTTAAACTTAATGTCCTAAAATTCCTAAATTTCCTAAAACTTAAGCTAAAGTTTATTTAACTTGTAAGCGACATTTTTGCTAGGATCATCTAGGTAAGAATTTTCAGATAAAGAGTTTGTGAAAATTGGAGATACTTCATGTAACTCTATGCATTTTTTCTATAACAAATCATTTGCAGGATTTATATCTTTAAGAACACATAAAGTAAATACCATAAAGTAGTATAATGACATTAAAATTACAAATAGAATTTAAAGCAAATTTGCTGCCAATATGTAAATTGAATTTGTTTTCACCAGATCACCTGATACTGTAATACAGGCAACTACAAAATATTAATTTACCACCATTGGTGCTCCTTCCAAACTTACTAAACTAGACCAGTAAAGAGCTCTTACTCTTTCCTACACAGTGGGTGTTTTCAGTTTATCCAACTTTCTTTGTTGCATCTTCTCCTAGTCCTTAAAATATTGTGTGGATGGACTACAACTTCATCGTAAAAGTGAACAGAAGAACTGCGTATTCAGTCCTTTCCTTTCTTCTCCATTGTCAACAATAATTAATGTTCTTATTAAAATAATATGATTTTAACTCTAATTTTATTTGCTGAGGACTAGGCATAACATGCAAAACAAAATAGCATTAAGAAATTACTATTTTCACATGCTATAATCTGAGATAAACACCTTATGGCTCAGTAAATCTAAAGAAATGTCTCTTAAAACCTGAATGCCAACTTACACTGGCAAGCAAAGGTCTATAATTTTAAACTCATGAACAAGGAAAAGCTGCAAGTGTGTGAAATTCAGAAAATGTTACAGTATTCTCAGTAAAGCAATGTTAACTCATGCTTTGCTAGCTGTATTAGACTAAAGTAACACTTCTTTAGAAAGGAAAAACAAAATCATTTTCATCGAGATGTACAGATCATAGGTGCAGATGAAAATGTTACATTAGAGTCTAATCTAATATTTTAGCGAGTAAAAACCAAGCTCGTTGCCTTCGAGTTGAGTAATGCTGACTCATAGCAACGGTGTAGGAAAGAATAGGGTTTCCAAGCATGTCATCTTTATGGAAACCCACTTCCGTGTCTTTCTCCTGTGGAGTGGCTAGTGAGTTCAAATGACCAACTGTTTGAAAATCAGCTGAGCTACCAAAGATCCTTATTTTAGAAACAGTGTATATCATATTTACCAACAAGAATGTTGAATACTATGGTGAAATAGCCTGTCCTGTCCATTGAGATATCTGATTATCCTTTCATTTTATTTGACAGCATTCTAAAACAATCGCATCTTTCCATAAGCCATAAAAAGCCCTATTCTTCCATTCCTATCTAACCCAAAGGATAAGAGAGCAAGGAGTAAAATGGATGGATGCAGTATCTCTGTGCTGCCAACTTCTCTAGAGAATAACAATATGGTCTGAGGAGGGCGGTAACTGAGGTTCTAGGCAGTGAAAATGCTTGAGTCGTACATCTGGTACCAAAACCGCTCTAAGTCAAAAATGATCTGAGGACTAGAGTGAGAAAATCGAGAAAAGGTAGGCAGAATATCGGGGTTTGAGTCGAATGACCTGGAGTCTAAAGCAAGACTTCAAGAGGAGTAGGAGCACTAATCAGGAACCTAAGCAAAAAAGCCAGATATGCCAACAATGAAGAATTTAACACAGAGTAGGAGTTACTGATTACTGCAGTGCTCATACTTATCTAGGATAAGTGTGTCCACAGCACGCACTGCAAAGAACAGCTGTAGCGCAGATACTGCAGGAAGTATGGCTTTCATTTGCTAAGCTTAAACCCATAGATCCAGATCTTAGGGCTCAGCTGAACTCTGGGAAGAGAGTCAGAAGCTGATCACTTTTGTCACACAAGATAAACAGAGATCTGTCGGGTTGTTCTTTCTTTGTTTGGTCAGGATTCAAAACCACCATTGGTTCATGGAAAAAGGGCAAAGCTCTCTACTCCCACTACAACTTACAGTCTCAGAAACCCACAGAGGCAGTTCTACCCTTTCCTAAAGGGTCATTGTGAATCAGAATGACAGTCAGTTTTGTTTTGGAGTATTGTGAACAGAGTAAAGGTTTTCAGTTTTACATCTAGTAATTCACATTTTGTTTCAACTCATCCATTACAATCCCTTCAATGTACCAGCATTAATTCTGGGGGGTTGCTGCAATTCCTGTTTCTCTTCGTCCTTCTTTCCTCACTCTCTGAACTTTGTTGTTGGTTAAAAGCTGCCCTTTTAATCTTAAAGGCTTATTTTACCACGAGGTAGGTTCCGTTTCATACCTGAAAAGTGACTGACAGGAGATTAATGGTCCTGTATTCATTATTTTAAAAATATATTTTTCAAGATATACCGTGAAGTACAATGTTGTAAGATATAGTATAATATACATATCCTTACAAGGAAGCTCAGTTACTACAACTGAGATTTAAAGTTATACCCTAATGCAGTTTAAAATAATTACACAAGCAATAAAGATGTTCTCACAATTGCTAGTGCTTGGAATGGGAAAGTTGGAAACTAAAAAAGGATCAGGGGTCATCAAAAATATAGAAAGAAAGAAAAGACCAAAATTAAGGTGACCAGATTTTAATACTGGTAAAGTGGGACACTATTGAACAGGTGTGTGTGTGTGGGGGGGGGGTCTTGATTAAAAATTTGGTCTATGTCATTTTGCCGCCACTATAAAATATAAATAATACAAGTATTGTCTGATAATTCCAAGAAAATTTATGTATTTATGAAATAAATAAATAAATAACTTACCTAAATTATCTGAATAGCTGATTTGCTGACATCACTTGTTTAACTAGCACTAGCACGCAGTAAGATGTGCATCATCTGAGAGACAGTTGCAAAATGTTTTCGTCATTGCCAATGCCAAAAAAGGCCATTGTTCATTAAGGCCAAACAATGGTGGTCGAATTCTAACAATTGATCAACAATGCAAACTTTGATAAGGAGCTCTTGATAATCAGTTCTCAACAATTATTTGTTATTATTAAAGTTTAGCATCATAAAATTAAGAAAAATAATATAAAACTCATATCCTGGCGAAATAGCCACATGGCAGCTGAAAACCGTATATTCCCTTCCAATTCTCCCGCCATTCCCTAGCTTGTCGTGCATTCTTTCCAAAAATCAGGACTTTTTTAAAACGCCACAGGACACGGGACAAATTGTTAAAAATTGGGACTGTCCCGCCAAAAGCAGGACGTCTGGTCACCTTAATATTATTCCAAAATGGATATCAGAAGAGCCTTTCAAACATGCTCTGAATGTAGAGAAGCCAAATCAAATGCAAAAGGAGTGATGGAGTAAAAGCTGAACAGAACACTTCAAACAGTAGCTTCAGAAAACAGAGTAAAACATATATTATAATGAGATTATTGAAAGCCAAAGGGGAAGACCACACTCAATATTTCTCACACTCAAGAATTGAGGAAGGAGTGCAAGCCTTGAGTAGCAATATTGAAGGAATTCCTGGGCCATTGAATGGCACAGGAAGCATCAAAAGAAGGCAGAAAAGAATACACAGAAGGAAGATGCTACCAAAAAACTGCTTGATCTTCAACCATAGGCGGCAGCATATTTTCAAGAACTGATGATACTGAAAGAAGAATAGAGCCTTTTTACGTAGGCAAAGAAGAAAGCTCCTGCCCCTCCCAAAACAGAAGCAAAAGTAAAGGCTTTAAAAGCCAAGAAGGCTGTGCTGAAAGGCATCCACAGCCGCAAAAATATATATATATATCCTTGGAAGAGCGCCCCCAGGAGAAGTAAGCTGGACCATTATGCCATCATCAAGTCCCCCCTGACCCTGGAATCCCAGGTGAAGGAGATTGAAGATAACACCATACTTGTGTTCGTTGTGAATGTCAAAGTCAACAAGCGCCAGGCCAAACGCTGTGAAGAACCTATATGATATTGATGTAGCCAAAGTCAACACCTTGATCAGGCCTGATGGTGAGAAGAAGGCATTATGTTCGACTAGCTTCTGACGATGCCGCTTTAGATGTTGCCAACAAAATAAGAATCATCTAAACTGAGCCCAGCTAGCTAATGCTAAATATAAACTTTTTCAATACAAAGAAGAAGGAGGAGGAGGAG
>NW_022111372.1:18304334-18310391 GCF_000313985.2 Echinops telfairi
AGAAGAAGAAGAAGAAGAAGAAGAAGAAGAAGAAGAAGAAGAAGAAGAAGAAGAAGAAGAAGAAGAAGAAGAAGAAGCAGAAGAAGCAGAAGCAGAATGTAAGCTGAAATGAAGGCATTGACAATAACCAAACTTCCAGAATGGATGGAATAGCCACTAAAATGTTTCAACAAAGGGTATAATTGTATAAGTACTCACTGATCTATGCCAAGAAGTTAGAAAACCAGCTTCCTGGTCAACTGACAAGTAGAGAGCTATATTTATACCTATTCCAAACACAGCTGATCACATAGAATGCATAAATGATCAAATGATATCATTAAAATTAAAAGCAAGTAAAATTTAGCTGAAGATAATAATTTAAAAATAATTACAGCAGTGCACTAACTGGGTTCTGCCTTAAATTCAAGGTGAAGTCTAAAGCGGCTGTAGAAATAAGAGTGTCACCGATGACCTCAGATGGATATGGGCTGAAAGCAGAGAATACCAGGAAGATGTTTGCCTGTATTCTACTGACAATGCAAGGGCATTTAACTGTATGAATCACAACAAATTATGGGCAGCATTGCAGAACATGGGAATTCCAGAACATTTCATTGCACACTTCCTAGTCCTGCACTTTCCTCGCAATGGTTCTTACGTGTAGGCTCACTGTTACAGCCACAGTGTCAATTCAGCTCCATGAGGGCCTTCCTCCGTGCCTCTGCCCCTCTACTTTACTGAGCAGATGCCCTTCTCCAGGGACCGCTCTCTCCTGACACATCCAACGTGTGAAAGAAAGTCTTGCCACCCTTGCCTCTTACGAGCATCCTGGGCTTTACTTCCTCCAAGAAAGATTTGTTTATTCTTTTGGCAGTCGACAATATTTTCAATATTCTTCTCCAGCACCATACTTCCAGTGCATCAAATTCTTCTTCTGTCATCTGTATTCAATGTTCAACTTTCACACGGATACGAGGCAATTGAAAGTACCCTGGCTTGGCTCAGGTGTACCTTAGTCCTGAAGGTAACTTCCTTGCTTTTCAACGTTTTAAAGGGGTCTTGTGCAACAGAGTTAGCCAAGTCAACATCGTCATTTGACTGCTGCGTCCATGAGCGTTGATTGTAGATCCAAGCAAGATAAAGTCCTTGACAATGTCAATCTTTTTGGCATTTATCATGAGAGGACTTGTTGGTTCAATTGTGGGAATTTGAGTCTTCTTTACATTGACTTGGAATCCACACTGACAGCTGCAGTCCTTGACCTTCAACAGCAAGCACTCCACCTCCTCCTCACTTTCAGCAGGTAAGGTTGTGTCACCCGAATGTGACGAGTTGTTAGCAAGCTTTACTCATTTCTGATGCTGCGTTCTTCTTCACAGAATCCAGCTCCTCTGAAAATGAGACGTTTATGGATAGCATTGAAGCCTACACATATACACACTGTTATATAGATGGAGCAGTGCTCAACTGCTAACCGAAAGGTTGATAGTTCAAACACACCCAATGGCTTTTGGGGAGAAAAGACAGTCATCTGCTTCTCTAAAGATCTCAGCCAGGAAAGCCCGATGGTATAGTTTTGTTTCGTCACATGAATCAGCATCAACTAGACGGCACTTAATGATACATGTTTATACATGTCCAAGCACAGGGTAAAGAGCTGACTGACATTTTATTTAACATATTTACAAATGTTTTCATATTTGTATAAAAATAATCCAAACATTTTTTTATTTTGTAACATTTCAAGGCTACCTATGGTGTTAATTGGTCTTCACCATAATTGGAAGTTAAGTGTAGCTCACGGTTATCGCATTTATATAAAGAAGACTAATTTTGTCCCTGCGGTTTCTGATGAGTTCAGATGAGTTCATAGTTTCAGGACATTCTTCTTGAACAGTCCTGCTGGTTAGAGTGAGTGAGAACCACACACTGGCATGGCCTTTCAGAATTATAGTAAATACTTGGTCTCCCCCTGAGTTGCTAAAGGTGTTTATCGCCGTTGTGGTTGCTGCTGCAGCGATGACTTCCACTAACGGCAATGCCACATATGCAGCTATGTAGATATATGTAGATATTGCCAGGCTTTTCATCTGAGGCTCCTCAAGGTAGATTGAAATAGTCAATCTTCTAATAGTTCAGCCATTAACCCTTTACACCACACAAGAACTCCTTGCTGTCATGATTTGCTGCTGTTCGGTGCAGTAAAGTGGGTTCCGCATCTGTGTGCAATAGAATGAGAGACTGCCTGCTGTCATGCCATCCTCACAATCAGTGCTCTGCTTGAGCTTTTTGTCCCTGTGCAGCCACCCTTCATCTATCACACATCATTCATAGAGCATCAGAATCCAACAGACCCTGGAACACTGGTTACAGCAGGCATTCTCAAACAAGCCTGTTGAGAAGAATCGCTGGTCCCTCTCCCTATCGTCCTAGTGAGTAGGAATCTGAAGTGAGGAGGGGGAAGGGAAATATTTATTTTTAAGCACAGCCCTCCCTCACTCTACCCCACAGGAAAACGTTCAAGATCTGACAAAATTGGTCTAATGTGAGAAGCCATAGAATCTTTACCTCAGAGACTTGGCAGGTCACTTCTCAGAGACATTTGATGCATTTAGTGTGCTTCGGTTTGGATGGTCTCTTTCTCTAAAGTCTCACTGGAAATCAGGGAAGAGGGGGTGGGTGCAAATTATAACCAGAGAGGCAGATTCTGAGGCCAAGGTTGAAGTCACTCACTGTGCTGTCGTGTGTTGGAAATAAGCATGCCTTGATTCATGATTGTCAGGCAATTACATCTACAGCGAGTGGCTATTTTATTCTGAGGCCTTCAAATCTCAATAAATCATGGCATTTCTGATGCAAAATAGCCAGAATGCTCATTCCCAAAGCAACAGTCCTAATGTAAGCAAATGGACTGACATACACTGCTAGACGCATAATAGTCAAATACTAGAGCTATGCAGAGCTGGCGTACAAGCCAATTGCAGCCTGGGAAACAGGTCCAGAAGAAACAGGTCACTTAAAATAGCATTTGTAAAGCTGTCCCTTCTTAGAATCTTAAAGACAGAACTCAAATCTCATGCTGGAATAAATATAGCTATCATCTCTCACTTAAGGAGCAGTTGATAATCTTATTTTCCAGGCCTCCTCTTGTCAAAGAAAGGTTGTTTATCTTTCCATGAAAGCATCACCCACCAGCATAAGTTCTTCTCAGGGAGTCATATACTCTCTACCACTGCCACCTGGTCTGTTTTGACTCACAGTGACACATCCTATTGGGGTTTCTAAGGTTATAAATCTCTATAGGAACAGATAAGGCTGGTGGATTTGAACTTCAAATCTGGCAGTTACTAGTCCAATGCTTACTTCACAGTGCCACCTGACATTCTTGAAGGGATATGCTAGTAGACAGAAAAATCAAGTTAGGGCAAAGGGCAAACAGTGTATTAGTCCAACTGCCCTCTCCCATCCAAAAAAAAAAAAAAATCAACCCTCATCTAACCTCTCAAAAAACAATACGAAACTCACTTAGAGCAACCCTAACCCTGTTCTCAGGTTCCCATGTCAGTGTACTAGTGATTACAGAAACAGGAAGTTGCTAGAAAGGAATGAATTCCTACAAAGAAGATGCATACCATACTCTGACCAAAGGTGGCATAGCAGGCATAGTGGTTCCGCAATGACCTGTGATCTACAATGCTACCAGTTCAAAACCCCCGCTATCCCTCAGAAGGAAGATGGAGCTTTCTACTCCCTTGAAAAGTTACATTCTTGGAAAATAGGAGAGCCAGTTCTACCCTGTCCTATAAGGTTACTATGAAATGACATGAACTCAATGGCAGTGGGTTTGATTGTTGGTTTCCTGACCAAAGGAGCCCAGGTGACATATTAGTTAAGAGCTCAGAGGCTAACCAAAAGGTCTGTGGTTCGAACCACCAAGAACTCCAGGGAGAAAGATGAGGTAGACTGATTCCTTAAAGATAACAGCCTTATAAACCCATTAGAGCCATCCCACTCTGTCTTAACGAGTGATGCTGAGTTGGAATTGACTCAATAGCAACAAGGCAGTGGATTCTCTGACCAGCTTCTTAAGGGTGGATGTGTAGAAATTTTAAGACTCTAAAACTGACTTAGAGATATGTTGATCACAGTCAAAACTGTGCACCTTCCTGGTTTATAGATGGACTGTTTAATAGGGGCCAGCTGGTACAGCCTCAGGAAAATTTCAAAAGCATCACACCAGGAAATTCATAACCAAACTCACACTGCCATAGAGTCAATGCCAACTCATAGCAACCCTATATGTATGCAATGCCCAAATTATTATCTATGGAATTAGTTGAGGTTTATTGTTATAATGATTACCAAAATTCCAGAAATTCTTTAGCAAATGTATTAGTAACACTTGTAAAATAATTAAACCTGTTGAATTTCTCTAGTTTCTATAATGTTGGTTGGCAAATTGGGATTCTGAATAATTCCTGAACCCAGCTGATGAGCAGATCTCTCTAAAACACATATTCTGGGCCCCATCCTAATTCAGTGTCATGGGATGAGATCCAGGAATACGTGTTGTAAAAACCCTCTCACCTGACAAAACTATAACTAACATTTGATTTATTCAACACAAACCTTGCAGAAGAAATGGAATCATAAAAATATGTATGGCCTTGCTTCATTTTTCAACAGGTAGATATCCATTTTTCCAGCACCATTTATTGAAGATGGCATATGCTTCTCATTTAATATTTTTTGAGCCCTTATCAAAGTTCAGTTGCCTGTATGCTGACGTTTTTATTTCTGGGCCTTCTGCTCTTTTCCATTGGTCTGAGTATCTGTCATTATGCCAATACCACACTGTTTTGACTACTGTGGCCGTATAGTATGTGCTAAAGTCAGGTAGAGTAAGCCCTCCCACTTTGTCCTTCTTCTTGAGTTCTCTGCTAATTCTGGACTTCTTCCCTCTCCATATGAAGTTGGTTATCTATAAGAATAAATTCAAGGTAGATCACAGATCTTGAGATAAAACCCCAAACAATTAGGGCCATTAATGAGGGAATTGGGACAAACCTGAGAACGTTGGCACAGGGAATACATAGGCTATCATAAATAGGAAAGGATACAAACATAGAGGAGTCACAAATAGACAAGTGGGACATACTGAAGATAAGACACCTGTCTACATCGAAAGAATTCACCAAGAGAGTCCACCGACTGGGAAAACATCTTTAGCAATGAAACATCAGACAAAGGCCTTATTACTAAAATCTAAAATACCTTGCAAGCTCACAATAAGAGAAAAATGAACTGCCCACTGAGGAGGTGGGAAAAGGACCTGAACAGAAGTTTCACAGAGTCTGAAATCCGAATGGCCAATAAACATATGAGAAAATGTTCCCAATCATTAGCCATAAGAGAAATGCAAATCAAAACAGCTACGAGATACCACCTAAAACCCTCAAAGATAGCCAAATTCAAAAAAATCAGAAAACAACAAGTGTTGGAGGAGCTGTGGGGAGACATGAACTCTCATCCACTGATAGTGGACCTGTAGATATGTACAGCCACTATGGAAATCGACTTGACGATTTCTCAAACAGATGGAAATTGAGTTACTATACAACCCAGCAATCCCCCTACTGGGCATATACCCAGAAGAGGCGAGAAACAAACCACGGCCAGACACCTGTGCTCCAATGTTTATTGCGGCACAGTTCACAATTGCAAGGAGTTGGAAGCAACCCAAATTTCCATAAACAGATGAATGGATTAAAAAACGGTGGTACATATGTACAATGGAGTACTATGCATCACTAAAAAGCAGCGATGAACACATGAAGCATATTGCTGCATGGGAAGAACTGGAGGAAATAACGCTAAGTGAAGTAAGCCAAGCACAAAAGGACAAGTATAACATGAGTCCGCTGAAGTAAGTTTATATATATATATATATGAAAGAACAGAAAGGTAAATGCAAAAGGGGCACAGGGGGGAAACTACAGTAGTATACAAACACTCTAGGGGTAAGGGTCAGGTAGTATGGCAGGTGCCAGACCAAATCCAGGCATACATAGGGTA
>NW_022111372.1:18312592-18353535 GCF_000313985.2 Echinops telfairi
GGGAGGGAGGGGGAAAATGAGCAACTGATATTAGGGGCTAGAGTGGGAGGCAAATGTTTTGAGAATGATGAGGGCAACAAATGTGCATATGTGCTCGACACAATTGATGTATGTATGGAATGTGATGAGAATAGTACAAGCCCCCAATAAAATAATTTTTTTAAAAGATGTGTGGCATATGCACACCTATAAGGTCTAACAATTTGCCACTCGCACTGCCATCAATATTGAGTCACAGGTACCCTATATAGGGTCTCTAAGGCTGTAAATTTTGACAGGAGAAGACAGCCTCATATTTTTCCCATAGAGTGTCTATTGGAGTTGAACCACTGACCTTGAAGCTAACAGTACCATGATTACCCAACAGCATGAACCTACTGTATAAATTAATGTATAAATTAAGCCATTTGTATTAATGTATAATGTATAAATTAATGTATAATGTATAAATTAAGCCATTTGGCCTTTTCATATAGGTGCAGGTATTTTTCTTGAATATTTCAACCCTTGTAAGACAGATCATACAAAGAAAGTTTTAGTCTCTTTGAAGGAGAGGAAGGAAATAAAGAAATTTCTTTGTAAAGAAATCAGCGCATAAACTCTTATTTACTTTTTCCCTAAACATTTACAGTTGCCGTGTCCACATGCCAATAAAAAAAAAGAAACCTCACTCTCTTCTCACGCATGTCTCACTAGTGTATATTATTTTCACAGTGTCGTCTGTGGGCTTAGTAACACGCCCAATGGGCTCTGGTAAGCATATAAAGCAACTTGCGTGAGTACATATGTGTAGGAATACTAGAGAATGCGCTACAGGATAGGAGCAGTCAGCTTGCTGTGGTCACTAAAGGGATACCTTCCACCTAAGTAGAAATTTAAAGCTTCAGATATGGGTTCAAAGCTTTCCCTGAAGTCACTGGTCAATATATTTTACTGAAGGAGAAGGTTAGTTAGACCAGAGTCTCACGAAGAGACTCTTGACCGTCCTTACTGACTCTACATACAGGATCCCAGGATGACTATCAAAACCTAGGAAATACAACCCAGTCCCAGAGCTGAGAAATTTGAAAGTGCATACAAATATCCCGAGGGTCTTGCTAAAATGCAGATTATAGGGTGGAGCTGAATAATGTACTTTTTTAATTAATCATTTTATTGGGAGCTCTTACAGATATTATAACAATCCATAATTCAATCAGATCAAGCATAATTGTACAATTGCTGCCACCATCATTTTCCAAACATTTTCTTTCTTCTTGAACTCTTTGATTCCATCTCCCCTTTATCCCCTTCCTCCCCCAGGAACATATATATATATATAAAAAATGCAACCCCCTCCAAAAACCATATATATATGGTTTTTTGGAGGAGTGCGTATCTTACACCATCCAATGTATCTGTTCACCTACAATTCTGTTATTCTTTCCCCTTGAGAGGAGATATACAGTCATCATTTCTATCAGCTCCCCCTTTCCTCCCCTCCCCCACACTTCCTGTACCCTCAGGGAATCATTACTCCCATTATTGTTTCTGAAGGGTTATCTATGTTGGCTTTCATGCATCAAACAATCTTATATAAATGAACATATGTAGGTCTAACAAAATTAATGAGGTAAAACAAAGACCATATAATAAGGGGAAAAATATTAAAGAACTGCAGGATAGTTATGTGTTTCATCAGTGCTATACCATACCCTGGATATATCATCCATTCCATGTGGCCCTTCTGTGAGGAACTGTCCAGTTATCTTACAGATGGATTTGAGGTCTCCACTTTGTCCATGGTCCTTCAATTCAATTTGGTTGTTTTTGAACTTCTGATAGCTATTCCTGTGAACACCTCATGATCACACAGGCTGGTATGCTTCTTTCATGTGGGTTCTGTTGCTTCCCTGATTAATGGCTGCTTGTTCAACTTCAAGCCTTTAAGATCCAAAATGCTATATCTTTTAATAGCCAGCACCATCAGCTTTCTTCATCACATTTGCTTATGCACCCATTTTGTCTTCAGTGATTGTGTCGGGAAGGTGGGTATCATACAATGCCACATTATTAGAACAAATCATTCTTGTACTGAGGTAAGATTTAAGTAGAGGCCCAAAGTTCATTGGCTTCCTTGTTGTGGAAGACTAATACACCTATCTTCATATATTTTTATATTAACATATACACCTATCTATGTTTATACCTATATATAATTTTTACTTTCTTCTTTTTTCTTTCTTCCTGCCCCACTATCATTTTACCCATTGTTCACCTCTCAGTAATTTCTCTTGGATACATTTCAATAGATCCAACATGACCAGAAACGCTACATCCTCCTCACCATCAATTTTAGAACCCTTTCTATTGCCCTGTCCCTGTCATTGTTGGCTCACCACTCCCCTCCACCCACTTTCTCCTCTCCCCTATCACCCCAGAACTGTTGGTCCCTTTGCTGTCTACTTGGGATTGCTTATCCTACCTATCTTATATCGAGCGACACCCAAAGAAAGAAAGAAGAAAGAGCATACAAATAGTTCCCAGTCTCACTGTCATCCTGACCCAGAATAGATGAGTATCTCTCTGTTAAATAGCTATCAGGCCCTGTTATAATCCATCAGTCCAATCCCCTTTTTATCCAGGGCTCCATATCCTGGGACCAGCTTACCTAATAGCACTTACACCCTTTTAGTCCTCAGTATTGGTGACTGAGAAGCACGCCTCCTACAAGTCCCCATTACTCTTCCTGCAGTGAGAGATGGAGCGGTCTAGTGCTCCCTCCCACACCATCACACCTTTAGACTTTAGTGTGCCCATTGTGAGTAACCCCTAACCAGTTCGGATGAAGTGCCAAGCGCTGCCCCTAAGTCAGAAGTCTACAATCAGGATTCTACAGGGACTTCATGGCTTTGCTCCCAGTGATGGTCTATTGTACTCTCCTCTTGGTTTGCCACTACGTGGATGGGTCAGACCAGCCACTCTCCCCAAACTGTACATTCAGTACTGTTCTCTGTAGCACTGTCACCGAGGGCGGGGTCATCGTGTCTCAAGCTGAGGCCGGCCATGCCATTCTCTCTGTGAATGAGCTGTGATGAACATTGCCCTCAAGGGTTAGCAACCAGAATGTGGTCTACTCTCTCTCCCTTTCCTGTGGAGACATAAATAATGTCCTCCCCTTAGGTGGATTAGTTCCCTGGTCCCCCATTGCTGTCTTTTTTACCTTCCTCCACCTCTCTGTGGCCCATAAAGGCATAATAGCATACATTTCTTGCATGCTTCTACCTTGTTAGAAATCTGAATAACACCACTATTGAGTCATCTCTGACTCATGGCAGCCCAATGTGTGTGAGAGTACAACTGTCTTGTGTAGAGTTTCCATGGCTGGTATTTTTGGAAGTAGATCACCCGTTATTTCTTCTGAGGCACCTCTGGGTAGACCCAAACCTCCAAGCTACTGGTTAATAGGCAAGGGCATTAAAATTGAGTGTTTGGAATGAGTAGGCCTCAAAGGACCCTCTGAGTTCTTAGTCTCATGATGTTCTTGATAAATAGCAAAGAAAGAGTCAGTTGTGGTTGCAAAATTATAATTCAAAGAGAAATCTCTTGTACTTTTAAATTAAATAACATTATTTTAAACAGATGAGTTTATTTTTAAAATGTTTCTTTTTTCTATGATCTGAACTAAACTTTCTATTTAATAACTTTTAAAGTGTAACAACAGAATGTGTTTTCCTTTTCTGCTGATTTCCACATTTCTCCTTCTGTTTCTCTCTATTTTTCTAATGGAAAGAGAAATTAAGCTATTTATTCTCACAACTTCTGGCTTACAAGAGAAGAAGAGTTCTCTTAAGGGAAAACTTCATCAGGATACCTTCTTCTAACTCTCTCTTCCAATCCTTGCCACACAGTTCAGATTTAGTCAATGACAGTAACTGAGATAAAACTGAAATGAATGCGATGTCTTGGCAGCAAATATGCTCTTGATGAGTCACCGTGGGAAAGAGAGCAGTGCCGTTTGACAGAGGTATGAGAAAGAGAGTAGGAGCCGTTCTAACAGGTTTTCTGTTGTTGCAGAAGGTTTCTGTCCTTTGTCAACATGTCTCAAAAAAAATGTCAGTCAGAGTTTCTTTCCTCTGACAATAACTCCTGTGGCAATTGCCACATGATTTCAACCGTCTTGGAGCACTCAGGACATTAGTACCAGCAACCAAACTACTCATGATATGCGTATGTACTGGCCTCGGCTATGCCAGGAGGCCTGGCATGGAGTAAGTAGCATTTGCTCCAGGTGGCCTGAGAGGAAGCAGGCTCAGTCTTTGGAGGGGCTAAGGAATGCAGCGCGCCACTGTCAAGGAGCTTGCCACCAGCGCACCTGACCTTGGTGAACGCAGCTGGGTTCTCCCCACAAGCTAAGATAGCTCATCTTTAAAGAACAGCACTTACTGTTTAACACCCACATCCAAAGCTTTAGATTCCTACTGAGCTGGAAAGCATCACTGCAAAAACTCACAGGGATATGATTTTATCCTCCCTACCTTCAAACGCAGGACCCATTTCATAGGGCAGAGACAAAGAGATTGGATAAGAAAATTACTGAATAGTTAAGACTCACATGATGTCAGGTCCATTTTTGCCACATGTTTTAAATATCAACTCACTAGACCCTTATGGGGTTGAAGTGAAAGTTTGTTGTGTTGTTTGCTTTAAAGGGGGAAGATAGTAGTGCTTACAATAAGCCCTGTTGCTTATTCTGCAAAATGAAACTTTTAAAATTCTACTTGACATAGAATTTATAGCCTGTTAAGAAAAAATGGGCAATGTTTTATAATGGCATCTAAAAATGTGTGATACTTTCATTTTACATATATAAAAATATGTTATAAAGGTTTGTTTGTGCTCTCTTGACTATGTCAAAATGAGGAAAATGGTTCTAATATTCAAGAGGTCCAAGACTCTGAGAATATGATGGAAACTGTGCGCTATTTTCCCAGGACACAGAAACCACACTCAGCTTATAATTTCAAGAGGTTCAGAGACGCCTAAGGGATTGTCTTCATTTACATGGCTACCAGGTTACACACACCCATGCTACAGAGCAACATAAAAACTCACTGAGCCATTCAAAGAGCCTCTACTGAAAGGCCCTAGGCTCTCGGTCAGCAGGCCAGCAACTCCAGAGGCCCACTCAGAAGACTCTGTCTTTGGTCCAGGAAAACTTTGGGGTGGTAACAGGAATCACCTACTGGGAAGTTCTGATAGCCACAAGCTTCCTGTCCTAGGGCTAATGGAACCAGCGTCAGTTATCCAAGATGCTTCATTTAGTGCCAATTACAGTGTCGTTTCATTGTTCGGTGTTTCCACGTTCGGGAACTCCTCCTCGGTGACTGACGCCCATGGCGTCACTGCCATGCTGAATCATGCAAATGAGGGTGTCATATCCTCTGACTCAGAGAGCCTGAGTTCACTGAATATTGTTTTACGAACTGCAAACAGAGAACTGGTCTTTGCTTAGATCTGACTTCCAAAACAAGTCACTTTCCTTTTTTTTGTCACTGTGTTCAACTGAGGGGCCATAGGGTTGAGATATGTGCAGATTGGCATGCGTGAAGAATAGAACCAAAGATCTGGGCTTGAGCAATGTAGTGCATTTGGTGGGAGGGATGTGCCCCTCCTTAACCGGGAGCCTGTGATCCAGAGGTGGTGCCAAATTCGGCACAGTAGCTAACAGTACATTTCCATTTATGTACTTTTCTGCCTATTTTCCCTAAGGAAAGGGAGGGTCAGGATATGCATGCAGGACTGAAATAGCCCCACTTAAGTGGGTAAGTATATATTAAGCTATTTGGCTTTGCCTGTTCAGACATCAAAATCTATTCCGCACTTGTCAGGCTGGGTCCCTCTAGGGTAATTAGTATGGATAGAGGTTAAGAGAAAGTGATTTCTATTACAACGGGGTAGTTGTATAACTTACTAGCTGTGTGAATTCATGTAATGTACTGAGTGACTCCCTTTGAGCTTCAATTTACTCATCTACAAAATAGATTGATGATGGCACCTATCTCATAGAGTCGTTGCGAAGAATAATTAATATAATACATCTAAAGTTCTTATATCAGTGTCTGGAACATGTTAAGTGCTTTTGTTTAATGCTTTCTTTTAGCTTAGAGCTAACACTGGAAGGAACATGTATTGTTTTCAGGTTCAAATACACAAAACAGTTTAGCATAGACTTTGGAAACTGGTAGCTTGTCATACTAGAAAACGCTGTGGCATTTAGAAATCAGCCCAGTTCAAAAACCATCTCTAAACTTGATGACTTTGGGGCTCAATGTCCTCATCTGTTAAATAATAATAATATATTGGTCATCAATGAATTTTTAATGGCACTGAAGTCAAACAAAGTAGGTAAAGTGCTTAACTCATGAAAGATATACTATTGATTTTAGCCATTATCATCCCTAAAGTTAATAAAGGTATAAATGCATATAAACCATAAAATATAAGCAACAGGCAACCATTTATTGAAATACTACAGACACTGCATTTACTATGTGCCTTGGCTTTCCAGAGCTATGGTAACAGAAATACCACAAGTGGCCTTAAGCCACAGAAATATGTTTTCTCACAAAAGCTGGAAGTCTGAATGCAGGGCACTGGTGCTAAGGGAAGACTCTCTTTCTGTCTGCTCTGAAGGAAGAGTTTTGTCTTTTTCAGCTTCTGTTCCTAGTTCTCTGAGTCCCTGGTGATCTTCACGTGACCTCTGTCTTTGTCCGATTGGGTCCCTTGAGTCCAGGCCTAAGTTACCCTTTACATCTCAAAAGGGGTAAGGCTTTTATCAGCATACATGGGTGGTAACATGACAAAACTCTCTCTGCCATCAAGTCAATTCCAAGTCATAGTGACCCAAGAGGACAAGGAAGGATTGCTCCTTTGGGTTTCCAAGACTGACTCTTTACAGAAGCATCTTTCTCCCCTGGAGCAGCTGGTAGAGCCAAAGAGCCGCCTTTGTGGTTAGCAGCTAAGTGAGTAGCCACCCAGGCTCTTTATTAAGATAACAAGAAAATTTGGATTCCACCATTAGGTGCAGGGGTAAGGATTTCTAAATATTTTAAAGAAAAATAATTCAATCTGTAACCCTATTGCCAGATATTATTCTACTTGCTTATAAAAAAAAAGCATTTATTCCTTGTAACTACTCCAAGAGGCAAATATCATTACATAATCCCAATTTAAATCTGGAGGTAAAGTGACCACACCCTTACCAAATTGCCAACCCAAAATCCAAACCAAGATTCTTGACACAATACAGTTCCAATACCGGCCAAGAAACATTTTGTAATAATAAACTGGTCTACCTGTGCTGTATGGTAACCACTGGTCTCAGGTTTGACCAGTGATCAAGCTCCTTAAATGTGGTGAGAGTTCCTGAGAAGTTTAATTAATTGTGGTATTCAATTTTTAAGTAATTTAAATTAATCACCCCATCTGACTAATGGTTATCCTACTGGACAGCACAGGCCGCCATGTTATGTGGCTTTACTAAAGGGCTAGTTCCACTAACAAGCATAAAGAATCCCTCATCCACCTTGTCCTTGTTCCACGTTTGTCCACACTGGTTGCAGTTCCTTCATGCAAAGCCTTTATTACTGTTTTGTTTAAACAGTGGTAGTCATGCATTGGATTTGTACTCTCCTAAGGAGCTAGAGCCTCAGCAATCCACAAGGACAGTTCTACCTGGGTCTATAGCAGTGGTTCTCAACCTGTGGGTCCCGACCCTTTTGGGGGATGAACAAACCTTTCACAAGGTCGCCTAAGACCATCGGAAAACACGTATTTCCGATGGTCTTAGGAACCGGGACATCGCTCCTCTATCTGTCTCCAGGAGGGTCCGCCCACATGCTGATACGCCCACATTCGAGTACCCGGCGTGAAGACTGTTACCCATGCTACACCATTCTTCAAGACATAATTTCATTTATTTGTCATTAGAAATAAATATTTCACAATATGTGATTACATATTGTTTTTGTGATTCATTATATTCAATTTGTAACAATGAAAATATATCGTGCAGATCAGATATTGACATGATGATTCATAACAGTAGCAAAATGGAAGTTATGAAGTAGCAATGAAAGTAATTGTATGGTTGGGTGGGTCACCACCACATGAGGACCTGTATGAAAGGGTCGCGTCATCCAGAAGGTTGAGAACTACTGCTCTAGAGGGTCGCTATGAGTCAGGAGCCACTCGATGGCGGTGAGCTTAGATTGATTTGTCTTCAATAAGAGGAGGCAAAAAAAAAAAAAAAAGAGGAGACTCAGCTTCCAAAAAAAACTAGACCTCGGTCATCATCAAGTCTGAGTTAGTTAATTGTGCCAGCCTGGCCGATAATCACATGTGGGGCTAATTGAAAGGCGGAGGGATGGTGAGCCTCGCCTTGCTAGTTCTCGGGTCTCTTGTTTTGTGATGGTTGCACCGGGTGCAGCTGCCTTACCAGTTCCCTGCTTCAGCTTGCAAGATTGACTTCCTACAAGACAGCCCCAAGGAGAAGCTACATGGACCTATCCCGATGCAGCCCTGGGTGCTCGAGCAGCTGTATGGAGACCCCTGCTAGTGCTGAGATGCTTGTTCGTTCACTGACTCAGCTTTCCTCCGGCAGTCGGTGTCATTGCCTCTGTTTTGTAAGGTGGAGGACTTTGTGGACTGGTGTTGGGTTAATGGGTTAATGTTGGACTTGTGGGCTTGGGCAGCATTGGGTTGGGATGTTTTCGTGATGCACATTTTCTTTACATAAAACTCTTATACATGAGTTGCCTTGGATTTGTTTCTCTAAAGTACCTAGACTAATACAAAGTCCATTCTGCCTGATGGCAGCCCCGTATTGAACAGAGTAACACTGCGCTTGCTCCACAGGTTTTCCTTGGCTGTCATCTTTATAAAAGCAGATCATCAGGCTTTCTTCCGTGGCACTGCTGGGAAGGTTCAAACCACCAACCTGTCCGTTGACAGTTAAGCTCAAACCCATTAGGCCACACAAAGACCTGCTCTAAATCACTCTCTGCTGCTTACTCCATGAAGGGATTTTCACTGCATGTTCAACACCTAAACCAACAACCTGTGGCCCTGAGTGCATTCCAACTCAGAGATCCCACTCGCTGGCTCAGTGCCAGATACGATCTCTAACCGTAGGTCACATGTTGACGTTTCTGTACCTAGTCACTCCATGTTCCCTTGGACAGAGGAGTTTTATTTTGCAAGTTTTTGCAGACCTGGAATATTTTTATTGGTGTCTCAGTTTAAAGTGGAGCCCAATCAAACAGAAACAGACTCGTTGACAGTGTCTTTCCTTCAGCCACCAAACTCTCTTCTTCCATTTTGCTTCTGTTTCATAAAGCCATCTAGTTGAAAATGCCCGATTGTCACCTCCTCACCCTTCATCCCCTTTACCTCCACTGTGCAGTTTGGCATGGTTGACCTCAATTTCAGCAAAACATAAAATATAATAATAAAAATCAGAAAAAAGGAGATCACATGCTTTTTCTAGGAAGTT
Organism: Echinops telfairi; assembly: GCF_000313985.2. Lineage (NCBI taxonomy): Eukaryota > Metazoa > Chordata > Mammalia > Afrosoricida > Tenrecidae > Echinops > Echinops telfairi. The sequence goes on from NW_022111372.1 coordinate 18,322,128, forward strand.
AAATCTACACTGCAATGGGGGGAGGAGAATTACACTTCAGTGATCATATTTGCATGGCACTTCCTATTCCCATTTGTATTTCATCATTATTTTATGTGTGCCATGGACCTCAATGCAAACAAGCAGGCACGGTCCCATGGGAAACAGGGTAGAGGTTGGCTGTCCTTTTTACCGACATCCCTATAACATCTTTTGTAATCAGCATTTTCAGAACCATTTTCCCCACATCGCTATCCCACATTGCTTTGAAAGCTCACGGAGCCTGACAGATAGACTTGAACCCTAAGCAAACTTCAAAACGATGATGTAATGATTACCCAGTGACTTCTAAAAGCAAAGCAGAAATATCTCCAGGTGGCTCAGGGCTGACCCAGTAGTTCCTGACCAAGTTGCATAAGTCACTTCCTATCTTTGTTCTCAGGCGGATTTCCAGAATGAATATTCATGTCTTTTTTCAGAGCGAGACCGATTGAAACTTGCTACAATTTTGTGGGCAGGGCAAGTACATGTGTTGTGGGTTTATATGACTCATTTTCTTTTAGGATATAAGTAAAACAATTGTGAGATTTTCATTTCTCTTATTTTCATTGGATTTGGGGGGGGGGGTATTTTTTTCCTTCCTGTGTGTTTGTAGGTCACCTTTTGTGTGATTTTTTTAGGCACACTAAATCAAAAGGATTAACAATAAATCTATACTCTATTAACAGATAATATGATATACCAAGTATATACTCTATGCTTGGGAAAGTAGAAGGGCAGCAAAAAAGAGGAAGACCCTTGACAAGATGGATTCACACAGAGAGGGTCACGGTGGTGTCAAACATAAAGACAATAGTTAGGATGGAGCAGGAAAGGCAGTGTTTCCTTCCGTTGTCCATAGGATCAATATGCATCAGAATGACCTTGATGACACCTAACAACAACAACATTCTGTACTCATTCATATTCATATAATAGGAGACACATGACTGAGTCCTTAACAAAAATAAAAGTAAATTAAAAAACATCTCAGGCAACCTGAGAATCACGTCCTTATAAGCATAGCACTTTAGATCTGGCCACCCTACACTCCTCTCCTGCCACACAAATGCCTTGCTCCTCAAGTCAAAACTTAAACCCCATGTGAGAGGATGGGGGGAAGAGAGGGGGACTGGGATTCTCCCGAGGTCAGAGTGAAGCGCAGGGGTGCAGCGGTGGTGGTGCTGACAGTGAATTTTCTTGGAGAGTTTTGTTTTGTTGGGGGGGTTGGGGGGGGGGTATTTTGTTTTTTCTGGTTTCATTTGTGAGATCAATGTTGCCCTTAACAGTAGAGAAACCAGGGAAATGACAGAAATTAAAACTGAAGGTGGCAAAAGAGAAAAACTCTCTCTCATCTATGATGGAGAATCTGTTTTAGGAAAGATAAGCAGCCTGTAGACAACCTGGGAAGAGGCTAGAGCACCAAGCGATTAGAATTGAATTTTAGGTCAACTTGGACTTTCAATGACAAGAGTAATGCTCAGGAATTTGTATATCTAGTGAAAGAACTGGCTTTACCTGGAGAATTAATTCAGAGTAGAACGTATGCTTTTGAATGTATGTGAGTTGAAGAGCAATATGAATCTTACAATTGTGCCAAGGTCTGCTTGAAGTTAGTTTCCTAAAGTGACAGTAGCAGAATGACTGACAGACTTGGTGAAAGAGTATGATCTTAATGTTCACCAGCTTGCCCCTTATCCTTCCGTTAACCACTCTATTAAGATGGAAGTGGGCGTTGAAGATTGTCTACATATAGAGTTTAAATATAACAAGTCAAAGTATCACTTAAAGGATGTGATTGCTGGAAAAAGTTACTCCTTTTTTGTAAGAATAAAAATCCAAGATCTGGTGTTACAACTGATCAAAAACGAGATCACGGCAATTGGAGCCAATGCCCCCACAGAAATATAATCGCCAAATATGAAATAATGGACGGTGCACCAGTAAAAGGTGAATCAATCCCAATAAGATTTTTTTTTTGCAGGATTCACTTAATAACATCAATGAGACTTAACTCCAAAAATGAGAGATGTGAACAAAATTTTTCAGTAAGAGACTTTTTGAATCTGATCCTGGTGGATGAGGAAGACAGAAGGTACTTCAAACAGCAGGAGATTGTTGTATAGAGAAAATGTCCTGAAAATCAAAGAACAAACATCCACCAGCGATTTGAGGATCTAGAATCACAGGCATCTGCTGAACAGCCTGAAATATGTACTGACAAGCGTACCTGTTGAGATTAAGTTCAGCAGTTAAAAATGGTTGCCATGTGCAGGGCGTGTGTGTGGAGGGGATGGGGGGACAACATCCATTTGTAATCGTCTTACTTTAGCTTTCAATGCAGCATTTATATTATGTGGCATAACTGAATGTTCCCCGTGTATATACAATTAAAAATACAAGCTTTCTTTTAAGCACTGGAAAAAAATTAAAAATTTAAATCCATAGCCTAAACATGGTACAGATTGAATATCTATCTTCACTGTTGAATGGATTTGAATGGGTGGGTAGGAATGTTCTTTGAAACGCATTGTATAAGTTTTTCAGAAAGCAAAACTAGATAAACTCATTAACTATAAGTTTGTTGTTGGTATTAGGTGTTATCAAGTCCGTTCCAACTCATCACGACACTATGTACAACAGAATGTAACACCACCTGGTCCTACCATCTGGTCCTGCACCATTCTCACAATTGTTCTTATGTCTGAGCCCATTGTGGCCACTGTGTCAATCTATCATGTCAAGAGCCTTCATATTCTTGGCGAGCCCTCCACTTTACCAAGCATGATATCTTTCTCCAGGGACTGGTCTCTCCTGATTACATTTCCAGAGTTTGTAAGAAGTTTCGCCATGCTTGCCTCAAAAAAGAGTTCCGTGCTTTATACAACTGACGTATGATGGATTGTGATAAGAGTTGTAGGAGACCCCAATAAAATTATTTTTAAAAAAAGAGAGTTCTGGCTGTGCTTCTTCCAAGACAAATCTGTTTGTTCTTGTGGAAGTCCTGTCAATATTCATCGGCAGTACTTTCAATATTTTTCGCCAACATCCTAGTTCAAATTCATAGGCTATTCTTCCACTTTCCTTGCTCAATATTCAACTTTCACATGTACATGTATTTGAAAGTCTCATGGCTTGCCCTAGGCCAAACTAAGTTCTCAAAGTAACACTCTAGCTTTTAAACACTTTAAAAGAGGTCTTGCCCAGCAGATTTACCCAATGCAATGCACCCTTGGATCTTTTGATTACTTGCTTCAGTAAGCATTGATTGTGGGTTTAAGCAAGAAAAATCCTTGATAATGTCAACCTTTTCTCCATCTAGCATCTATTTATCCAGTGGTGAGAATTTTGGTCTTCTTTTCATTGAGTTGTAATCCATACTGATGGATGTAATCCTTGATTTTCCGCATCAAAGGCCTCACTTTCTCCCGACTTTCAGCAATCAAGTTGGTATCATCTGCATATTGCAAGAGGGTAATAAGCCTTCCTCCAATGCTGATGCTGCAGTCTTCTTCCTATAATCCAGCTTTTCTGATGTTTTGCTCAGCATACAGATTGAATAAGTAAGGTAGAAGATACAACCCTGACACACACATTTCCTGATCTTGAATCCTGAAGTATCCCCTTGTTCTGTTCACACAACTGCCTCTTGATCCATGTACAAGTTCTCATGAGCACAATGAAATGTTCTGGAATTCATATATATATATATATATATAGATATAGATATAGATATAGATATAGATATATATAGTAACCCCTGGTACCGGTGAATATGACCTTGCTTGAAAGTAGGATTTTGAAGATGTTATCAGTTAACCTGCAGTCATGCAGAAGTAAAGTAGATCCTAATCCCTTATTACTAGTGTCCTTATAAATCAGAACACTTGCAGAGACATGGAGACTGAGGAAGCACGCCGGCTGATACTGCAGCTGCAAGCCAAGAACTGCTGGGAGCTATCAGAAGCTAACAAGGAGTCATGTAACAGATTCTGACTCAGAGCCTTAGAAGGAATCTATGTGGCTCACTCCCGGATCTTGAATGCCCAGCTTCCAGAACTGTGACATAATAAATATATGTTCCTATAAGCAACCCAGTTTTTAATATTTTGCTACTATAACCCCAGAAAAAAATATATACCAACTTTTACTTCAAACAGCATTTGTGTTTTTAAAGGTGTAAGTTCACCTTCCACTGATTTCAGGGGAAAGTACACACTTGTTGAATATTGAACCATCCAGGTAGAATAAGTCAGGATGGAAGGTGGTGCCTTCCATGCAAGGATGGAGAAAGAGTGACCCAACTCTCAAGTGGCCCCTTGAGTTAACAATGAAGGATGACATGTTCCTCAAAGAATGGGAGCTCTGCTACCCTCCCACCCACACTCAAAGGACTGGAGAACCCCGGAAGGGATGCAAAAAGGCTTGAGAATAACCACTTAGAGTATTCTTATCTAATGGCTAGAGTCATCATCCCCTTCCTAATGGAAGAAATGACCTTGAACAATAAGCATTGCAGAAGAAACATTGATTAACTAAAGGCCAGAGGATTTACTCCCATCTTCTAGGTTGGTGCTGTGAAGACACATGGACAAGTTTTAATACACAACAAACAGAACTGAAGGTCTATTTCACTAAAATAATTAAAGAAATATGGTTGATGTTTTTAACAAGCAAATAAAAGCTTTACAGATTACACAACTTCCTTGTTTTTTATTATATCTCTCTCTTCTCTGTACAGCCCAGACAGCTAGCATTGAACTAGAGATGGATCCAAAACAAGCAGTAAATCAGAGCAACTGGTTTCCTTGCACAACCACAGCTTTGTTATCAGGCCAACCTTGTCTTCCATATGAAGTCATATCATACCTATGAGGATAAATTGTCTCCTGAATATTTACTAGTGTCTCCAGCAAGTAAACTTCTGGTGCATCTGCAACATCAGTTTGTCAAGTGTGCCCAGACGGTTCTAAATTCCTGAGCTGGATACACAGGGGATGCAAGTCTTCTATTGGGAGCTCAAGTGACATAATGATATTAAAGAAGGCATATCGTCTGAAATTTCAGTAAATAGGTCATGCTCAGGAGCAGTATTAAAATAGGATAAATTCTGAAATAACCCCAAAGTCTAAGAAGATAAAGAAATCCATAGTCTGTGATGCTCACCTTCCCAACACAATTGCTGAAGACAAAGCTGTACATAAGCAAATGCAGTGAAGAAGGCTGATGGTGCCCAGCTATCAAAAGATATAGCATCTGGGGTCTTAAAGGCTTGAAGATAAACTAGTGGCCATCTAGCTGAGAAGCAACAAAGCCCACATGGAAGAAGCACACCAGCCTGTATGATCCTAAGGTGTCGATGAGATCAGGTGTCAGGCATCTAAGTCCCAGAATAAAACCATACCCAAGGTGAATGGGGGTGAGCATGGAGTGGAGACCCAATGCCCATCTGTAGACTATTGAACATCCCCTCACAGAGGGGTCACAGGGAAGAGATGAGCCAGTCAGGGTGCAGGATAGCACCGATGAAGTACACAACTTTCCTCTAGTTCTTTGATGCTTCCTTCAACCCACTATCATGACCTCAATTCTACCTTACAAAATGGATTTGATCAGAACATGCACACTGCTACAGATAAGAGCCCATTACACAGGGAATCCAGGATAGATAAGCCCCTCAGGGCCAACAAGGAGAGTAGAGATACTAGTAGGATTAGATGGGGGTGGGGGTAGAAAGAGAATATCTATCACAAGGATCAGCCTAGAACTGCCTCCCAGGGGTCAAATGATGGGAAAGTGGGTGAGGGGAGATGGAGGACGATGTAAGATATGCAAAAAATAATCTAGAACTTATCAAGCATTCGTGTGCGAGGGCAGGTGGGGGAGGGAGAGGGAAAAAATGGGGAGCTGATAACAGGGGCTCAAGTGGGAAGAGAATGCTTTGAAAATGATGATGGTGGCATATGTGTAAATATGCTTGACACATTGCAGGAACATATGGATTGTGATAAGAGATGAAAGAACTCCCAATAAAAGTATTTTAAAAAGAAAAGAAATTGAGAGTATCACAATCAAATGACACGAGCAGGAGAATCCGCTCCATATAGTTATTCAAGGGTACTGTCTCCTGTTCTCTTGTGGCAGCAGCATCTTCTCATGCATAACCCTGCTTTAAGCCTTGAATGGAACAAAGACAGAAAAGGATACATTCATGGCTTCATTGGTTAGGCCAGCGGTTCTCAACCCGTGGGTCCTGATGCATTTGGGGGTCGAATGACCCTTTCACAGGGGTTGCCTGGTTCATAACACTAGCAAAATGACAGTTATGAAGTAGCAACGAAAATAGTTTTATGGTTGGGGGTCACCACAACATGAGGAACTGTATTAAAGGGTCATAGCATTAGGAAGGTTGAGAACCAATGGGTTGAAGTTTTATTCAACATTTACTACCAAATTCCGTTGGTGGTAGCTCAGGAACATACCTCCTAATTATTATACAGTATAAAGAAATAAATGATATGTATGGCATGAATTCATAAAAATTGGTTTGTTAAATATCTAGCCAGTCAAAAATCTCAGACACACAAGTCAGTATCCTGTTTGATTACTCTATGATCCTTCATTTTGCTATATTTGGTGAAAACACAGAGGGAAATGCTATAATTTATAGAATCTTAATTCTTTACAGAAAGTTAAATCATAGAAATATTTAAGCAAATCATCTCCCCATTTTAACAGTAATTTAACAGTGAATCCCTCATTCCTTAGGGTGGTTATTCTGACCAGGCAATACAGGACAGTGAATATTTGGTTTCTAAGGAAAGTAAAAGCCACGCCTCACTCCATATTTTCACTAAGTGATGAGAGATTCACAGCTGAGTTTGCAAGCCTCTCTGTTTGGGAAGATAATGGTTTTGAGCCCTAGATATTTGGCTTTAAGAAGACAAACTGCAGAGCTGAAGTTTCCTTGGTAAGTTATTAGAACAGAAGTGAATATAGAGCTTTGGAGTGGGGATGTCCTTTTACTAACCATGTACATGTGCAAGCCCACACCGGGAAATCAGTTGTTTATGAAGGTTCACAGTTAATACTTCTCTTAATACTCTATGAATTCGGTTGATCTTCAGCCATCCTCCAAGTACTAGTGAATACATTCTGTTCCTGGTATCTGCCTTCTCATGAGATCTGCCTCATGGATCCCAAGGACAAGTTTTAGTGTCTTCCAACCTACTAGGTTCATCTTCCAACACAATATTGGACAATATTTAGCTGTGGTCCATGGAGTTTCCATTGGCTAATTTCAAGAGTAGATAAGCAGACTTTTCTTTCTAGTCCATCTTAGTCTGAATGCTTCAATGAAACCTGTCTGCATGACTGACTATTCTGGCTTTTAATAGGTTCCAGCAGCAGAGCAACACTCTTGCCACCACAAATTGACAGGTGGGTTGAGAGAAGGCCTTCTACTCAACACAGGTGGATTCTTTCATAGAGCTGGCTTACAGTTGGTCTCACTATTTGTCCAGTATTCTGTTCAGTTAGAGGCTGCATAACACATGGTAAGAGTAGCTTGAAATTTTCAAAAATGATTATCAATGTTTAATAACTAAAAAAAAATAGACTTTTGAGGAAGAAAGATTCAAATCGTCCCACCATGAGATCCTCTGAGTTTTTGTATAAAAATTATCTGATCTGCTTTCTTAAAAGCAAATTCTTGGGCTAATTATAGACCTATAAATTCAGACCCTCTAAAGGATAGAGCTGGAGTTTCAACTTGTCATACAAATTCCCCTACTGATTCTTATTGACATAACAGTTGAGAATCACTAAAGAAAATGGTGGTTGCAGGGGGTGGGGTGGGGGGATTGCAGGGGAAAAAAAAAAAGAAAATGATGGTTGCATGCTGAAAGAAGTCTATGACAGTCTCTTCATTCCAAACAAGCAAACAAAAAACCATTGATCCCACTAAGAACATTCGCTCTGCATTCAGGAAACTTTGCAATCCATTTCTCACCTCTTTGTAAAGATGGATAGTGAGGATATAAAATACTCAGGAGACTATGGAGAAAAGTTGTTAATTGTTCATACCTTTTCTCTGGAAAATCCTGATATTCTAGAGATAACCTATCAAGAGTGAGCTAGGTATTCATTTAAACATAATCTACGAGGCACCATGTCCTATTCCTCCATTCTACTTAGCAGACTAGAGGGAAGGTCATGAGAAGGTCCCGCACCATCCACACAATTATTCTTATGTTTGAGCCCATTCTGCAGCTACTCTGTCAAGCCATTTCTTTTCCGCTGCTCCTCTCCATTACCAAGCATGATGCCCTTCTCAAGGGCTGGCCTCTCTTGATCACAGGTCCCAAGGACATGAGACAAAGTCTCGCCATCCTTGCCTCTAAGGAGCATTTTGGCTATTCTTATCCAAGACTGATTTGTTTGTTCTTAGGGCAAGCCACAGTACTTTCAATATTCTTCACCAACACCATAATTCAAATGCATAATTTAAATTCAGATTGCTTAGGCCAGCCTGTATCCAAGAAAAGGGAACATAGGCATCAATTATTGATGGGAAGGTCACACTGAAAGTTCCTTGAGGAATGGAAGTAGCCATAGCAGCTATCTTTGGAAAATGTAGTCTTCCAGGGAGAAGATCTGGAAGATGGTTTAGAATTGGCTTCTGGCATGGGACTAGTGTAAAGAGCTCTCGTGGTATATTGGATTATGCTGTGGTTCATTAACTATAAGGTCAGTAGTTTGAAACCATCAGCCACTCTGCAGGAGAAAGACGAGGATTTCTACTCCTGTAATGAGTGACAGTCTCAGAAACAAGCAGGGACAGGTCTGCCCTGTCCTGTATGGTTGCTGAGTCGGACTCTACTCTATGGCCGGGAGTAGGCATGCTAAGATGTCTTAGCTAGGAAAACAGGACGTAGATTTGGAAGTCCTCCACCTCTGAAGGGGAGTGGAATCATAGGAGTAGATGAATTTACTCCAAAGAATAAAGGGAATACGGGTCAGGGGTTAGATAGAAGTCAGTTCATCACACAGTGTAAGATAAGACAAAATAATAATTTATAAATTATTAAGGGTTCATGAGGGAGGGAGGGGAAAAATGAGGAGCTGATGCCAGGGGCTTACGTGGTGAGGAAATGTTTTGAGAATGATGAGGGTAACAAATGTACAAATGTGCTTTATACAATTGATGTATGTATGGAATGTGATAAGAGTTGTATGTGCCCCCAATAAAACGATTTTTTTTAAATAGAAGTCATTTGATGAGAGGAGAGCAACAAAGATAAGAAGAGAAACAGTGTTTTATTTAATGTAAAAATAAGAGAACAAAAGAACCAGTGAGGGGTACTAAATATGGGTGCAAAGCAGTACGAAGGAGATCAGGAGAGAGGATCGGGTCAGAAATGAACTAACAAGCGAAAAGAAGAACGCAGTGTCAGTAATGCTATAAAGAAGAGAATGGGTCTGAGAGGAAACTGCATTTTTCCTGCAGATCATGTAAATTCTATTCAGGAAGATATTTAAGGCTATATGGTAGATAAATTATGCCTGTCACAATGTACAGCTCTTTGCTCCACTGGAAACTTTGACAGCTGACAAATAGCAGCACTTTTAAACTTAATAAGCACCTATATCACTCCTTCCTTTTTTATTTCATGTGAACTATGAATAAAGAATATAGCAAGTTAATACCATTGTACTTCTCAATTTAGGAACCCACCAAAATAGCCATTTTGAAATGGAATTATTTTATAATGTTAAAGAAAAAACCGTTCAGCTTATGTTGAGTTAAGTTCTTAGGGAAATAAATGAAACAGTAGTTGACTAAAATTAAGGTACTATGAACAAAATAGAAAGTGCCACACGTCTCTTATGTATATAATTGATAAGAAATAATGAAGGGATTACTGTCTATGGATATTTACTTGCCACTTTCAATCTGAGCCCAACCAAAATTAATACCTAGTAAAACAATAGATTTCATTTTTGTCCATTGTATATTCACTGAATTGATATCGTGTGTGTTCCAATGTGCGTTATTAAAGGTCAGCAGTTCTCTCAGAACACATAATTTCTCTTGGAATCTATGTAAATGTCAATCACTTCTGAGGATCGCTGCTAATGTCATTACAGCAAAATAGAAGCTGGGGTCTTGCCATGTTATTAGTGTGCCTCTATTTTACAAAAAGCAAAACCTAATAGAAATTTAAAGAAAATGGTAAGTGGGGAAGGAAGCAAAACATATCAAAATGTGAAAATCAAGAAAGACAACTTGTTCAAATTCCAATAGTCCACAACATACCTCATAAATTTTCCTTTAGCTTGAGTTAGAAAACTAAATTACCACATTTCTGTGTTTTAAAATCTTTGAATTTGATTTGAATAGCTGTGTGTCTGAAACTGCTTCATTACATTTTTTCCTATGAAGGTAAAGCTTTCATTATTTCAAGAATTATTCACATCATATTTTTAGCCCCATAAGATTCTAAAATGCAAATAGTGTTTACTGATTTTTTAAAGCATAAAACTAGTGTAAATGCTAATATCATGGACCCTGTGGATTATTTACCCGAAGTCCCTTCTCCTCATCCTGTCACAGCAGAACCCTTAATGTACTCAGGAATTTGACCCACCTCTACTCAGGAAATATCGATTAGCCCAAGCTAATATTGAAGCCGTGCATGACCCAAGGCACTGATATTAGTTCTAGGATAAACCTATAATAGAATTGGCTCAATCAGATTGGAAGCAGAGATTTATACTATGGGAGTAGTATAATGGATGAAACCATGTCCCCCAAAATGTGTCAGCTTGGTTACCTCATGATTCTCCATATTATGTAATCATCCTCCATTTGGTGATCAGATATAATTACCCAACTGCAAATCATAAACTACATAATGTTCATCTTTTTCGTTTGAGATTTCATCAATTCCAAGAGTCTTCTTTTCCTGCAGTGAAGCTCAGATTTCTTCCTCCAATATCATCAGTTCTTGGTCGCATAGTACCACTTGAAAGGGGTGACCTTAACAAATTATTTTGGTACAGTGATTGTGTATTCCTTCCATCTTATTTTGATGCTTTTGATTCAATATTTTTCCATAGAAATCTTTGTTATTGCAACTTGAAGCTGGAATTTTTTTCTTCAGCTTTTTTCAGCAGGAGAACTTTTGAGCATGTTCTTCCCTTTGGGTTTTCTAACTCAGATATTTTCACGTTTCCTTACAATACTTTACCTCATCTTCCTGAGTCAGATTTTTTACCTCTCTGTGCAAAGATCAAGAAGCAATACTTGATTTAAAATCAGGGCATTGCATGTCAGGACTGAAACATTTTAGCATACCTCACTTAATCTGTATGCTGAGCAAATAATTCGAAAATGAACTATGTGAAGAAGAATGCAAACTTGAAGGAAGACCAATTAATAACCTGCTGTAGAAAGATGATATAACCTTGCCTGTTGAAAACAAAGAGGACTTGAAGCACTCACTGATAGAGATCAAAGAGAACAATCTTCAATATGGATTACACTAATAGAAATTTTAATAATTAGAAATATGGATTACACCTCAACATAAAGATTTTTTAACGTCCTCATGTCTAGACTGATAAGCAAGATTACAATAAACAGAGAAGTTGTCAAGAATTTCATTTTATTGGGATCAGGATCCATAATGAACAACACTCCTAAAAGCAGATGTCAGAAAATCAAAAAATGCATTACCTGAGGCAGATCTTCTGCAAAAAGCCTTTTAAAGTGGTTAAAAGCCAAGATGTCACTGAGCCAAGCCTTGGTATTTTCAATAGCTTCATATGCAGCAAAAGCTGGACAGTGAAAATGGAAGGCTACATAAGAATTGATGCTTTTGGATCATGGACGATATTAAACTTATCATAAATAGCCAGAAGAATAAACAAATCTGTCTTGGAAGAGTAGAGTGAGAATGTCCCTTACAAGCAAGGATGCCAAGAATTTGTCTCATGTCCACTGGGCCTGTCAGCAGGAGGGAACAGTCATGATGCAAAAGGGCATCATGTTTGGTAAAATAGACCATAAACCAAACTCACTCCCATAGAGTCCATTTTGATTCATGGTGACGCTATCAGTCAGGGTAGCATTGCCTGTGAGTTTCTGAGACTGTAATTTTTAATAAAAATAGAAAGCCCCATTGCCCTGTTTCTGAGACTGTAATTTTCATAGGAATAGAAAGCCCCATCTTTCTCCCATGGAGTGACTGGTGGTTTCGAACTGCTGAACTTGCAGTTAGCAGACAAACATGTAACCACTACACCACCAGGGCTCCTGGTAAAATAGAAGAACAGTCAAAAAAAGAGGAAGACTCTCAACAAGATGGATTGGCCCAGTGGCTGCAACAATTACCTCAAACATAGGAATGCTTGCGAGGATGATACAAGACAGGGCAGTGTATCCTTTTACTGTGTGTAGCATAATATGAATTAGAACAGACAATAGCACCTAACAATAACAACAACATGATGTCATTGAGCCACGATCAGAGCCACCATATTAAGGAGACAGGCTTAGGTTGTATGAGAGGGCTTGAAAAATTTAGTTCATTGGAATTACAAGATAGTAAAATTTTCTATGAACTTTTGAAGTCCTCTCATATCTTGAGTTAATTGCTTTTATATTTAAAAAAAAGAGTATGCAAGCAAGGAGAGATCAAAGGAATCAAGAAAACAAGTACTAGGAATGGTGCAATGGTGTGAGTCTTTTGAATCCAAGGTTCATTTACTGAGAGAATCCTGGGCCCAAGGACAGTGCTTCAAAACAAGAACATTCCACAGAGCAGATAACGAGTAAAAGACTTCCCCTTAGAGACAATATCCTGGATTTTTTGTTCCCTCTGAACTGTGAGACTATGTTGTTTGTTAAGCTTACCCACTAGTGGTAGTTCTGTTACTTCAGCTCTAGAAAACTAAATTAGAGAATGCCTTGCTTTCTCCCTTGCTGAGCATTGACAAAAAGAGCATGAAAACCCAGTTGTCTCGCAGCATCACCTAGTTCCCAAGAGGAAACCCAGGATTACTGTCAAGAAAGACAGAGCAGAGACGCATAATGAACATGAATCCTTGGTGACATCACTATGATGCTACTCATTCTATACCTATAACCTACTTTATCCTGTTGACTACCAGAAATGATATAGGATGAAATAAATGTACTTATTAATTAAGTCCATTTGTGTTGGAGTTTACTACAAGTTATAGCCATAAGCATCTCAAGTGATAAAATAAGAAAGACCTAAATTCTAAATATATGTATATGTATATATATATATAATTGAGTACATCCCTTACTCTTTCCTCACAAATTTGTATTTAATTTGTATTAATTAAATTAAATTAAATTTGTATTAATACATTTAAGAATACCCAGTCATAATAAGGATAAATTACTTGCCCACACTTCTTGCTATTCGTTGCCATACATGTGGCCCCTAACTCATGCAAATCCACATAGAATGGAAGGAACTCCTGCCTAATCCTGCACCAACCCTAGCTAGCTTGTGAATCAGATTGTTGTTTTCAGTGGCTGCTTTTCTGAAATCAATACGCAGGCCTTGGAAGGTGTGCTGTAACTCATTGCACATCACGAGCATCACTGACAGGCTAGGAGCATCTAAGCCTGAGGTAAATCTTTGGCCAGGACAGCATCTGGGTCACCTGCATGGAAGATGAGAAATCACATCTCCTATGTTTTTCCTTGCTGGCTTTAAGTCAGAAAGCCTAGTTAGATAGGATGGCCCTACACATTGACAACATTCAAATTATGTTGGTCAATTGAGATTGCTGTTGACTGAAGGTATTTCGAAAACATTAGCAAAAATAGATGTGACTGGTCTGCTTTAGTTTTCTAGTGAAACAATAACAGAACAAGACAAATGGGGTTAAAATGCAGAGATGCATTGTTTGATAGTTCAGGAGGCTACAAATCCTCTACCAGGGTACCTGATCTAGGGAAGGCTCTCTTCCTCCACAGCCCCTGGTTTCTTGAAAATCTCCCTCCATATGGCCTCTCTCTTTGCCCCATCTGTGCTGGCTGCTTCTATATCTAATCTTCTCTTTTAATATCTCAGAAATGTTTCTGTTTAAGACACCATTCATTAACATAACAACAAAGACACTCTTCTCAAATAGGGTTACCTCCACAGTATTACTGCGATTATTCTTAGACACTGAAGCCTGTTCTGACTCATCCTAACCCTGTGTGCAACAGGATGAAACACTGTCCAGTCCTGTACCATCCTCACAATTGCTGCGATGGTTGAGGGATGAGGGTTTACGACACATAATCTGTGAAGACACTGGTCAATACATAATTCTCATCAGGTGAGCAAGAGGAACAACAAACATGAAGAAGATGAGATGATATTCTTAAAACACAGGTGGGTGTGAGTCTTAGAGCATAGCAGTGATCTCACCATCACCTTGTTATAAGGTGATCAGAACATACCTTTATACTGAAATTGAGTAAGGCATGCATCTTGACCCATGTCCCAATAGGTCTCTGAGGTAGTTAGTTTATTGTGCCAAGTTGGCCAATAAACACAACTGGGGTTAATTGAAAGGCAGAGGGATAAATGGCTCAGTGAGCCTCGCCTTTCTAGTTCTCGGGTCTCTTGCTTTGTGATGGTCAGGCCAGGGTGCAGCTGCCTTAGCCATTTCCCTGCTTCAGCTGGCAAGGCTCACTTCCTGCAAGACATCCCCAAGGAGAAGCCGCATGGACCTACCCCAATGCAGCCCTGGGTGCTGAAGCAGCCATGTGGAGACCCCTGCCCATGCTGAGATGCTTAAACATTCACTGATTCAGCTTTTCTCCTGCAGACGGCATCATTGCATATGTTTCATGTGATGGAGGAGGACTTTGTGGATTGGTGTTGGACATATGGGTTAATGGGTTAATGCTGGACTTGTGGGCTTGGGCAGCACTGGGTTGGAATGCTTTCTTGATGTGCCCTTAGCCTGTATATAAAACTCTCTCTTATACATGAGTTTCTGTGTATTTGTTTCTCTAAAGTACCCAAACTAATACATCTCTAACTTAGTAAATTTCTTAAAACCCAGATGTTTGGTGCACTCAGTGAAAGCTGGGTGTGCTTACTACCTGATTCCATGGTTCTCAGGAGCATTTTCTATCTCTGTTATGCTCCTCACTTTGGAGCAGAGCATGGAATTTGGCCGTAGACAAATGAGGGGTATTGTGGCAATAATACGGCAAAAGGTAGAGATCCATAATGCTATCTCTTTTTCAGCAGCAACTTCAAGTCACAGAAAGAATAACTGTTTTTGAGCAGATGCTTTCTCAAGTAGAACTTGCCAGAACAGAGTCCCAGCTATTTAGACAGAATAATAATGTACACTTTTTAGCATACTTCTAAACCTCCTTTTTTCCTAGAATCCCAGTGCTGTCCAAACCCAAACCTGGCTACAGATTCAGACTTATTGGAACAAGTAAATGAAATCTACTTGCAATTCCTAGTTTTAGTAGAAAATGCTCAATTTTAGGAACGTGGTTCTACATTCTAGATTAATACGATAAGTTAGTTGTTCTTTCAAACAGAATCACTGTACGTTTCTGAGGATGCAAGTTTGACAGGTGGTCATTCCTATGCCAAGGATCTGAAATGCTGAGTATAAAAAAAGAATTCTCAATTGCTTACTTGAACATCAAGCTTGCCCAGGAATGATGAAGACATGTGCTTGCTGTAGACATTCTCTTACTCTTTTCATTCACTTCCTGCTGCATAAATCTCTGTCTTTAGAATTTTGTGAACTCGCCTAGAAGTTAATTCACTTTGAATTCAAATCTTGGCCAAAAATTTCAGCCCTTTGCACTAGGACTTAAAAAGATTACAAGCGTTTCCCAAAGAACATTATGTGCCCAATACACCTTAGAAATAATTCTTCGTGTATTGAAATATTGTGACAAAAGTTCTACTGCTGGGAAGTGTGCTCCTTTGTTCACAGTTTCAGGGAAGACAATGGGCTTCTCATTCATTTGGAATCTGCCAAATAGGCACAGAGAGAGGAATGGACAGATGAAATGATCTGGTCAGCTGCACAAAGCAGTGACTTAAAATCAGGACAGTGTCTCAATGCACAAAACTTTGCTGTAATTAAAGTAAAAGTGGATGTCTCCCAAGGTGGTTTTTAAAATGACTCTTCAAGGAGGGTAGGGCACCGGTTTTCCTTCCCAAAACCATTTCAATCAAAGTAGAAATCACTTGAGGACAGGAAGTACCTCAGACTGGAGCATAGAAAAATTTAGATTCAAAATCAGACAGATTAGAATAGTAGCCCAGGTATTCAAACCACCACATGACCTCTGCCAAGTTGTTTTCTCTAGACCTGAATTCCCCAGAAGGAGAAGAATACTTCCTAAAAAAGACAAGTATTAGACCACTCTCATAAAAAGTCAAGAAGTGGTTTTCACAGGAAAAGAAGCATTCTTTGATAGTTACCAGGAGCAAGAGGGGAAGGGAGACAGATTACCGACTAGGAGGTAGACAGACACCTGTTAACTTGAGTGAAGGGGTAGACGATATGCGATAAAAGGTCAGAAGGGGAGGGGGGAGTCAGGGAAAGATATTTGGAGTAGTTTGAAAAATTAAAGCAGCAGAAGGAAATACTGTTACATATGTGCTCACAGTCCTGCAATAATGTGCTCTATGAGTATATACACAAACAGATATACAAGCTGAACAATTGAGAGAGAATAGGAGCCTGCCCACAAATACATATACATAGGCTTGGCAGAAGGTATTTGAATATTTACCTTTGCTACAAATATCTCCATAAATGTAGTGAAAATTACAGGAGGCAAAATTATGAACTTTTATTAGACATAACCAAATACCATGAGGAAATGAGTCGTTGGGACTGAGGACTCAGGGCTTGGTCTCAGGATCCACCATGGTTAATCGGCAGATCATAGGCCTCAAAGACAATGGACTATATCCTCTTTGGGAGATGAGATAGTTTATTGTACCAGCCTGGCTGATAAACACAAGTGGGATTAACTGAAGGGCAGAGAGATAAATGGCTTGGTGAGCCTTGCCTTTCTTGTCTCTCGCTCTGTGATCATCGGACCAGTGTGCAGCTGCCTTGCTTGTTCTGTGCCCTCAATTTAAAGGCTACACTACCTGTGGGCCGCCTAGCCTGTGGACTGTGTCGCTGTAAGTTGAGGTCCCTTTAAGACTTCTCTGGAGCTGGGGACTGGCGGTTGGTGACCTGCCTTGTGATTGGCTGCTGTGCTGACATAGCTTAGCTCTCTCTACAAATAGAGGAAGATCTGGCATCAGACTAGACTTGAAGGACTGCTCTAGTCTCTCAACTTTCTCTCACGGATGTGAGTTGCACTGAGCCATTTGTAGTGCTTTCTAATTTAACTGTTTATTTCTTGTATTATATATTTATCTGTATATGATTTAACAGTTCATTTCTCATTATATATCTAATTATCTTTATAAGTAAATATATTAAATTATCAGCAATTTGGTTTTATCTCTCTAGAGAACCCTGTCTAACACAGGAGAGTAGTAACTGGGGTTTAAAAACTGGTGAGTGGTCATCTCAGGTAAAACGATTGATCTCTTTCTATCTGGAGGAAAGAATACTGAAAAAGATCCAAGACACATTGAAATAATCGGTTCAATGGACTATTGGACCATGAGCATATTTGTCTCTATGACCCTGAGATCAGAAACACGAGATTGTGCCTGGCTATACTACCAGCTGCTCTGAAGAGTTCACATTAGAAGCACCTGGATAAAGGAGGGGAGAAATGGAGAAAAACTAAGAATAACAAAAATTACAAGGCTTACAGGTCAGACAGAGACTAGTGGCACTCCTGAAAAGATGGATCATAATGGCTCTTCAAGACTGGAAATAACTTACCCCAAGGCTCAATTTTTAGCCAGACCTCTAAAGGAACAATAACACTAAAGAGATATGCATTCCTTAGAACAATGAACCACTTGAGATGAAAATGGCAGGATTTACTCAAGGAAAAATTCAGAAGAATTAGGAAAAAGGAAGGAACAGAAATGGAAGGCACGGGTGAAAGGTGGAATCAGTGATACTATGTCATGAGGATCAGAATAAATGACATGAAACAAAATGTACGTAAATTGTTCAATGCAAAATTGGTTTGATTTGTAAATGTTGACCCAATTCACAATAAAAAGTTTAACACACACAAAGGAGAAGATAATAATATCTTCATGGGTGGTAACATGAATTAAAGATCTGTTCATCTGACTCAAAATAAATGCTCAATAAGTTAGCTCTCTTTAGATCTCCCACCACCCCCACTCCAGTTTTACACACTAGAAACTATAAATGTGTTTCCTAAATGGAATACAATAGGTACACTATGAGATAGTTGCATTTATATAAGAAACACTATATAAAATATGCTAGTAATGAGTATTTCATTAAATCTCAAAATAAAATAAATTGCTTCAGTTTTCTCATTTGTTTTTATCCTGTCTTACTAGAAAATCACAAGGGGCCCCTTTGAGTCAAAATAACAGCCCCTCACTACTATGAGGGCAGTATGACTGTAGCCCTCCATAGGGAAGATCCAAGGTCAATCCACAACCAATGTACCTCAAGCACAGGCACCATTGACCAGTCAGTGGAGGCTTGTGTGTTGCTATGATGCTGAGCTGGTTTCAAAAGTTTCCTAAGATTAGGACGAAACATGTAATGATCTACTTCTGAAAAGTCAGTCTGAGGAACTCATAGTGATTTTTTAAAAAACCTAAAAATTAAAAAACTGTATGATGCAGCAACTCTACTCCTCTTTAACCAAAAGACTTGAAAGCAGAGAGTTAAAAAAACTAGTACACCAATGTTCATCACAATAGCCAAAGGATATAAACAGTTGAAATGCCATCAACAGATGGACGGAGACAAGGCAAGAGCATGAAGATGAAAATTTGGACAAAGCTTTCATGGAGTCTGTGACAATATTCTGGGGTACATTTCCCAGAATCCCTTGCTGCCCCTGTGGAAATTCTGTGACCTTGGAAACAAGCAAACTCTTAAAGACCCAGGGTATTATGTGCATGCAAGAGACAAGAAATAAGAGAGACCACCATGTTGGCTTGGAAGTATTTTATCCTCCAAGGAGTTTCCTAATAACATTCTCCTGTGATGCCCACTGTCTTCCAGAAGTAAGACAAGAACCTGAATTCCAGTAACAAGATGAACAAAATAAGCTATGTACATAAACTATTCAACGAAACACTATTCAACTAGTAGGAGAAATGAAGTCTTGCTACATACTACAATACAGATGGAGCTTGAAGAGATTATGCTGAAAAAAATCAATAGCAAAAATGCAAATATTGTATGACCTCCCCCCCTCCCAATGATGGAAAACCCACATTGATTAACCATAAGTTTGCAGAAGTGGTTAATGTGAATGTTGTCAATGAGTTGTATACTTGTACAAAGCTGAACAGGCAAATGTTATGCGATGTATTTACTCAATGTTATACACACACAATGAGTAGCCCCTGAGGTTGCTTCTGTACAACCCAACACCTCGTTCTTTGGTTCATTGGTTTTGAGATTCAGGGTCATGGTTTTATAATATATTTCAGCTAACTGACCTAATAATGTGCTTAGTACTTCTGTTTCTCTTCCTACAGATATAGTGCCTGGTGTCTTAATGGCTTACAAGCAGCCATCCAAGGTGCAAACAATGGATCTCTACTGACTGGGAACTACAAAAGAAGGAGAGTCATGAGTGGTAGTGAATGGGTGTGTGGATGTTACCTCCATGAGCGACTGTCTCTTTGCCGTGAGTCCAAAGGTACTGGATGGTGCCCCCTTATCATTACGAAACATTTTGAGCACAGATTACAATAGAAGAATTCTGGTCAAATGATGGAAAATTCAGAACATCATTTCAAATCCTCATTGATTGCAGATTTTTCTGGAGGCATGAAGGTTGGATGGACCTTTAGAACTATTACACCGAGGTAATCTTTAACCCTTACACCAATAATATCCCCTAAAGTCTTAAATCAAACAGTGTTTCTCTTACCTAGTAAAGAATATCTGCCTTGAGCATAGTGCTCTTTTAAGAGCTATCTATTTTACCCTGTAAAGTTCAAGGAGTTGTCACACATCTGAGAAGTCTAAAAACAAATCTCCCTCCCAGAAGCTAGAGAAATCATGTAGGTAGAGAAGGCCAAGAAATTGCCAGAACTACGAAGTGGAAGCGTGTGGAGAGATCTAGACGCTTGCTGCTTCTTACCATACATAGGACGTTCCCGGAAGAGCAGCTTCTACTTTCACTTCCAGTTGCTCTCATGGCAAAGTCTAAGCCAGCATGATAGAGGTAGGGAATTTAGGGAAATGTGGTCCCAGCCTCAGAAGAGGCTGTTAGTGAGGTGCCAAGTAGAAAATAGTCAATCCAATGAAGTCCACAAAAATGCTTCCGCTCCCATTACTTCATCATCTCTCACATCCAAAAAAAAAGACATTAAAAAGACTAAGCTCTACTGACATAATACAACTCTCCTTTACACCCCTGAAAGATGAGCCCAAAACTCACATGTCACTGCCAACTCTTTGAAATGTATATCAAGATATGCTTATCATCTAAAGACACTGTAGTTCTAAAACCTCAATATCTAAACAACCTAGGTTCAAATTCCAACTCACACATTTGACCTATTGTGCAACTTTCAATAAACTACTTACCTCTCCAGGTCTCAAACTAAAGGGGAGAAAAACTGCCTTCTTTTTTTAAATCATTTTATTAGGGGCACATACAACTCTTATCACAATCATGCATACATCAATTGTGTAAAGTACATTTGTACATTCATTTCCCTCATCATCGTCAAAACATTTGCTCTCCACTTAAGCCCCTGATATCAGCTCCACATTTTTCTCCCTCCCTCCCTACTCCCCGCTCCCTCATGAGCCCTTGATAATTTATGTTACTGTTTTCTCATATCTTGCACTGTCTGATGTCTCCCCCAGGGAAGAGGTTATATGTAGATCCTTGTAATTGGTTCTCCCTTTCCCACCCACCTTTCCTCCACCCTCCTGGTACCGCCACTCTTGCCACTGGTCCTGAAGGGATCATCCACCCTGAATTGCCTGTGTTTCCAGTTCCTATCTGTACCAGTGTACATCCTCTGGTCTAGCCAGATTTGTAAGGTAGAATTGGGATCATGATAGTGGGTGGGGAGGAAGGATTTAGGAACTAGAGGAAAGTTGTAGGTTTCATCATTGCTACATCACACCCTTACTGGCTTGTCTCCTCCCCGAGACCTTTCTGTAAAGGGATGTCCAGTGGCCTACAAATGGGCTTTGGGTCTCCACTCTGCACTCCCCCCTTCATTCACAATGATAAGATTTTTTGTTCTGATGATGCCTGATACCTGATCCCTTAGACCACGTGATCGCATAGGCTGATGTGCTTCTTCCATGTGGGCTTTGTTGCTTCTGAGCTAGATGGCCGCATGTTTACCTTCAAGCCTTTAAGACCCCTGATGCTATATCTTTTGATAGCTGGGCACCATCAGCTTTCTTCACCACTTTTGCTTATTCACCCGCTTTGTCTTCAGCAATCGCACCGGGAAGGTGAGCATCATAAAATGCCAATTTATAGAACAAAGTATTCTTGCATTGAGGGAGTACTTCAGTGGAGGCCCAATGTCCATCTGCTACCTTAATACTAAACCTATAAATATATGCACATAGATCTATTTCCCCATCCTCATATATAAATATATTTACATATGTACATGCCTTTATTTAGACCTCTATAAATCCCCTTTGCCTCCTAGTTCTTTCCTCTATTTCCCTTGTCCCACTATCATGCTCAGTTTTCATTTGGGTTTCAGTAATTCCACTTGGTTACATTACTCTTGATCATGCCCTGCCAGGCCTCCTACACCCTCCTCACAACCGATTTGGATCACTTGTTTGAAAAACTGCCTTCTAAGACTACTATTTGTATGAGTAATATTTGCAAACTCTCTATCTCATAAGTGCTAAATTAATCCCAATGCTTTTCACCCATTTTCATGATAATGACAGGGATTTCTTGCTGACGACCTTTTCCTACACACAGTAGGGTATTAAATCATCTCAAACCCATTATAAAATAGATTTTCATGTTGCACAAGCTGCTTAAAACATATATTAACTAAAATTTCTGAATGTAAAGGCCAGTTTTATTGTTCCTATCTAAATCACATTTGAAATGCAGTGCAAGAGAAGAATATTGAAAGTACCACGGATGGCTAAAAGGATAAACCAATCTCTGTCTTGGAGGAACTGCAACCAGATTGCTCCTTAGATGCAAGGATGCTGTGGGACTTCATCTTACATTCTTTGGGCATGTTTTCAAGAGAGTTCAGTACCTGAAGAAGGAAATCGTGCTTAATAAAGTGGAGGGATAGCAAAAAAAGAGGAAGGCCTAAAGGTGATGGATTGACTTCATTACTCCCATAATGGGCTAAAGCATAGGAACCGTTTTGAGGATGGAAGATGGGACAGTGTTTTATTCTGTTGTGCCTGAGCTTGCTATGGGTTGGAACTAACTCAATGGCATCTAACGAACAACAGTAAACTAAATAGCCCACAAATAAGGATGCAGACAAGTGTTAATAACAGTCGAAAACTGGGAGCAAACTGAAGGAAAGGGAAAAGGAAAAGCCAAAGGATTTCCCTGATTACATACAATTTGGAAGATCAGCTTTTGAGTAATAAAGAAGTTAACTGTTTGCTAGAGTCCCTGGGTGGCACAAATTATTAAGTGCTCAGCTACTAATCAATGGATCGTAGTTCAGACCCACCTAAGTCAAAAACACCAAACTCACTATCATCTGTAGAGCAGGGTAGAACTTTCCCTGTGGGTTTCAGACACGAACCCTTTAAGAGAGTAGAAAGCTGTGTCTTTCTCCCTTGGAGCTCCTGGTGGTTCCAAACTGCTGACCTTGAAGTTAGCAGCCCAATCTGTAACCACTACACCACCCAGGCTCCAAATCTTCCCAAAAGTGCCTTAACAGAAATGCCTGGTAATCTACTTCTCAAAGATCACAACCAATGAAACCCTATGGAACAAGGTCTACAGTGAAAGACATGAAATGTGAGGTGGGCGGGCACAGCTGTAACTGGTAATTACATACCAACTGAAAACAGCAGCCCTACTGGATGTAAATGGTACCAGGGTGACTTCAGAGAGGGATTCACTAGTCCTGCTACAGAGAACTATCCACAGGTCCCTAACTTAATGCTCTGACTTCATATCAGTGGTGGGAAACTCCCAACTAAGTAATCCAGTCAGAAAACTCTGATTGGCAGGCTACAACAATACCATAAAGAACTGTAATTGGATAGAAAATACCGAAGGAAAAAAAACCACTTCTGGAAAACAGTATGCTTGATATGTGTCTTTTCAAAATCCTTTATGTGAACAAAGCATACTAGAGTTTCGTAAATGTTTGTACCGCAATGTATCCATATTTATGATATACTATCCAAAAGTCAGCCAACAATTCCAACAGTCAAGGTTACCAACCAGGGAAACTACTTAGAATTACAACAAAAATGACAGCAATGCTTTCCCTTAACCCTGAATGACGTTATCTTAGACCAAGCTTCCTCGATAGGATGAAAAGGCTCTTTGCCCTAAAGGATATTGACAGTTTGCAAGAAAAGGCTAGAGAAACTAACAATGCAGGAGAATCAAATTAACTCTTAAAGTACTAGTACATGAATGAGGATTGTGCCGTTACCTTTCAATATAACATTTTGCTGATAATTTTTTTAAAGACACCTAAATTACTAAAGTTGCTCTAGGAATACAGGTAGTCCTGACTTGCAATAGGGTCCTTTTCCAATGATGTCATCAAAAGCTTGGTTCATACTTAAATTAAATGCCTCTGTTAAAGTTTTCAGTATTATTATCTTTCACTGTCAGTATCTTTATCAACCTGATCTTTATTTGTCCTTGCATTAGATTAGATTAGATTAGATTAGATTAGAAGCACTGCATAATATATATAGAGAGAGATAGATAGATACTTTAGTTCAGACTTTTAAAAAGACACAAATCATAAAACTGTACTCTGAAGGAGAGTTGTATAATGTTGGTATTTTCTCGGTTGTGGTAATAACTCCACTTGTGAAAGTTTCAGAATCATCTGGATTATTTCTAAGGGTGGGAATAGCATTTCTAGGCAAAAAATTACTGAGAGTGGTCTCTACGGTCCTTTTATCTCTAAATGTATTTCCTGGTAACATCTCACCACTGCCTGAAACTGCCTGTTGACTTTAGCAAAGCAATTAAGGTTTAGGTACATATTTTCAATCAACTAAAACCCTTGGGTTCTTTAAAACACAATTTCAGCTATTCCTTGCATTATAAAAGTTTTGACAACTTTGCTCCTTCCTCTTCCTCATTATTTCTATCTTGTTCAGCACTCTTTTCCCTCAGCTATATGGCAATGTTTTGAACATCAAGTCATATCGTTGAACATCTGCGAGTGAACATCTGCTAATGAACATCTGCGAATGATAACATCAGCAAATTATGCATTGCTACACTATATGTAGGACATGTTATTAACGATAAGATGTACCCAAAAAAATTACCATCCTAAGTGGTTATTCTAAATTCAAATACGTCATTAAGTTCAAGACTGCCTTTGTTACATGTCCATAAATTTCAATCGTCCTTGGTACTTTATGTAACCCATTTGATACTTTGACAATTAAGACAGCCATGGGACTTTTGAGTCCATTCCAAGTCATATTCATCTTACATTTGAATTCCTTTTATAACATTTGTAACAAATAGAGATCTGCTTGTAGTTACTATGTGCTGCATGTCAATTCCTACTCATATTAACCCTACAGGGCAAAGTAGATGTGCCCTGGGGGGTTTCCTAGACGGTAATCTTGAAAGGAGCGCATGTCCAGGTCATTCTCCCTGTTGCTACTCCCCGTGGTTCTGACCATTGACTTTCCATCCCGTTGGTTTGCAGTGTAATGCTTAACCCACTGGGTCACCATGCTCCTTAAGGTGCTTCAGGAATCCAGTAATTTGGGGGCAATTCTAACAGTGTCAGAGTGTCCCTAATGGAGGCTGGGTATACATATATCCCTACCACCAGTCCTAATTTTGCACCCAGTCTAAACTAAAATAATAAAGATGGTGAACTCCCCAAATAAGACCACTTTTTCTTTTATCCGAGTTGATCGTGTACAATTGTTTTCAATACGATGTAAGTTTCAAATGCCTTCTTTATTCTGTGTGTTTTTCCTTGAAAAACTGTCAGTATGATCTTCTCAGTGTGTTTCTTTCTTTGGGGTAAAGTTCTGATAATATTAAAGAAAAAAAATAGTTTTACATGATTTCTTCTCACAATATGCGAATCCCTATGGTCTTCGATATGTTGCCATTTTATATAAAGAATTCTTAGCATCAAGATTGGGAGCTCAAACACCTACTGAAAAGAGACCTGTCACATGGACAAGTGCATGCATATTAAGTGTGAAGGGGTATCCCTTATTTGTACAGTACATATTTTTATAAAATGCTCTGGCACTTTTTGCCTTTTGGCAGCAATGCTTCTGTGTCCCAGGAGTCATGCAGGACCTGCTTGGTCAGGTGGATTCATACTCTCTTCCAGACCTATGCCTGTACCAGATGACCAAGTCCTCTTCACTCTGAACTTAAAAATATTCAAGAAAGCAGTTATCCGGATGAGAGTGTTTCTTGAGGGAAACTCATTCTGCATTCCTTCAACTTTATTTTCTAACCCTGATAATGATCATACACTCCTGTTCCCCTCCCTCTCATTCATTTCTCATTCAACACAGCCAACAGAGCTTACTCTAGAACGTATTCACAGAATGTCCAGTGCAGTAGCCACAAGCCAATTTTAAGCCTAACTATAGAATGTGGCCAGTGCGATGGAGAAGCTGGATTTTTAACTTTATTTAATTTATTTTATTTTATTAAACATATACCTCAGTATCCACATGTGGCTAGGAACTTCATATTAGACAGCAAACATCTAGCCAACCCTTCCTCCCTGTTAGCCAGGATCCAATTTAAAAAGTAGTTCTTTGAACAGAGAGATAATATAATTATTATTGCTGTTGTTGGGTGTTATAGAGTCAGTTCTGACTAATAGTAATCCTATATACAACAGAGGAAAACACTACCCTGCCTGAGACCCTCTCAAGAGGCTCAATGTCTTCATCCCCAGTCCTGGTACCAAATATATAGGTTGGGTTCCCTAAAGAAACAAAGCCAGTGACGCTCATATGTGTGTAGATCAAGAAATGATTAACACAATTGGAATAGGTAAGTCCAGTCGAGTACTAGCCAGGCTTCTCCTGACTCATGAAGCTGATGAACAGGAAGCAACAGGAGATGGAAGAACCAGGCCAAGATGATGAATCAGAGGCAGCAGGGGGCACAGGCTGGTGGATGCAGAGGTCCAAGTCAATCCACCATTGGTAGTCTGCTGATAGCTCCTGGATCCGCAGGAGATGCAACAAGAGAATAGTATCCAACTCCAGCAGAAGGCAGAAGGGTCAGAAGGATTCCTCTCTTCTTGGACTCTCCCTCTTATACAAAAGACTTAGGACATCAAGGAGGGATCGTCAAGCTGTTTCTTGATTAACAGGTTTGAGTCCACCCCTAGTCAGGAGTGTCTAGATGACATAATCCCTAATTATCACAGGTCAGTTCTGACCCATAGCGACCCTATGCACAATGAATGAAACACTGCCTGGTCCTGTACCATCTTTAGAATGGTTCCTACATTTGAGTCCATTGTTGCAACCACTGGGTCAATCCATCACATTCAGGGTGTACTTGAGAGAGAAGGAGAAAGCAATACACAGAGAAAATCAGATTTAAAGATATAATTCTGCCAGATTGGTTGCACACTTTTGATAAGGACAGTGATAGAAAGAAGTCATTATTTCGTCAAAAGGAAGAGAGCATGGCAGCTGAGCTGACGTTTTCAGTGCTGCAGTGCAGTAGCGATCGGTGGGGTCTGCAGGGGTGCAGAAAGAGGGCAGTGGTTCCACAGCCAGGCCTAGCCTGCAATGTGGTCATGTGAGTCCAGTGTGCCCAGATCGCCTCCTTTTTTGAGAGACGCCAGAAATCTGGATTTTTTATGTGAAAGCTTCCAATTTCAAAACTGTTGGCTCCAAAAATTCTTAAACATAAAACAAGCCAACTGAAACACAGTGAAGGGCCAAATTCCGCCTGTGGGTCATGGTTTGGGACTTCTGGGCAGCATGCTGACGAAAGGGACCTGCGGCATTATAGGGACCTCAAGTATCACATCACAGCCCTTAGGAAAGAACGTTCTTTGTGATAACTCTTCATTTTTATGAAATGTTCATTTCTTTAATCTGTTGGAAATGTGTTTGCTGTTCCTCTGGTTCTCTCTATATCTATCTATATCTCTATCTTTTTTCTTTTTTTCTTCCCTCCTTTCTTGCTTTCTGGGTTTGTGTTTTATTTTTGTTTTGTTTTGTTTCTTTCCATATTGCTGTTGATGACGCTAAGACAGAATCAGCCTGACGCAGCACTGTCAGCCAATAGTAGAATCATTCACTTCAATATGGAGTTCAAAAAAATTAATTAATTAAATTGAATTTTTTTTAATGTGGAGTTCATTTAAAATGAACATTTTGCAGGGAGGAGTGCAGGAATAAACTATATAAATCAAGTATATAATCATTATCCTGAGGGTTTAGAATTTGCTTCAAGAAAGTTGGCATTTCTCTAAGTTTCACTATGAGAACAAAAGTCAATCTGTGGAACAGCTATTAGGATGCAAACAGAAGGGAAATTGAAATCGACTAACACTAATGTATCTATATATACACATATACATATGTGAGTTGTGCATGTAGCATGATCATATACAAAAGCCCCTGTTCCTTGTCAGAAACTCCTGTACAATTATATTGCAAAATAACAAAGAATATTGACAAAATAAAATGTGTAGCCATTAATGCTCGAAGTAGAAGCTTCTTGATATTTGTCAGTCCTGTCAAAACTTTCAATAGGTTCTTTGAAGCGTGATTCTTTCCTTTGTTTGGGTACAAGAAAATATGTTTCCTATATGCAAGCTTTATGTTTATTCCTATGCCACACGGGGTAGACACTTAGGCTGGTACACAAAAATTTTGTGGTCTTTGCAAAGCCATTTTAATTTCTCTTTTGGTGCAGAGGAAACCATATAGATAAATTGTGTCAGATGTGTTTTAGCATCTAACTTGTTCTTACTCATCAGAAGTAAATCAATGCATCAGCTCAGACTTTTGAAAGGAGTTCTAAAGAAGGAGAACACTGGGTTCCATCGAATCCACAACTCCTCTTGCTTCTCCACCTCTATTTCCCTCAAACACGTGCTTTATCTACACTAATTACCAGCAACTGCCGGTACTGCCACTTAAGTTTTGTGGAAAGGGATAGCAGAGAGCTTTGAAAGCACACTTTGTCTTTCTGACTTCTCTATGAGTCATAGGGACTGGACAGCACCTAACAGCAACATGCCTTTTTAAAACCTTGTTTATGGAAACAAATGGGATTTCTGGGTGATGCAAGTGGTTAAGCACTTTACTAGCCAAAAGATGGGCAGTTGGAACCCACCCAGAGGTCTAGTCATCTGTTTCTGAGTAGTCATGACCTTGAAAACCCTATTAAATAGTCCTCCAAGCACATGAGGTCTTTGCAACCGGAAGTCAACTACATAGTAACTAACACTAACAGCATGGAAGCCAAGGAGAAAAGCTATCCCCTTCCTAGGAATCCAGCCAACTGCACCTCCAGGTCTGATACTACGTTTGTCATTATGTCTTTCATGCTTAAATTCTAAGAATACTATTTATTACAATAGCCATGTTATAGTAATAATAAATAATCATTTTGTTGTAATCAGATTGTAATGATAATCATTTCAGGTGGGATTGCTCAGAAAGGAAAATAAATTAGGCCTTTAAATGTTAGCAGGTGCCTGCATGGCACAAGAGTTTATATAAACTACTAACCTGAAGGTTAACAGTTCAAACCCACCAGCAGCATCCAGAAGAAAACCCTGGTGATCTAATATTAGTTACAAACTTCAATATTTTGCCTTAAAAGCACAGATCTAGATTAAGCAGATTGCACAGTTTAAATGGGAATCCCTCTTTAACATATTTTAAATGCATGTTGGAAGACACTAGGTCTCATAAGCAGACATTCTCCTTCCACATTCACAGTCAGATTGAAGTTGGGCCAGTCATAATACCCAGCACAATTGTCTCACTGTGTCTCCAGTGCTGTTCTCCATAGTGCAATCGGTCAGTGAGGGACACCATGTCTTGTGGTGGGGCCCTATGGTTTCTGTGTGCAATGGCTGCTCCGAGCATGAATGCCATCCTCCAGGCTTGGTGGGCCATAATGCATTCCTCTCTCTCTCTCTCTCTCTCTCTCTCTCTCTCTCTCTCTATCTCTCTCTCTCTTTCCCTCTTAGTTTTATACTGTGTCCAATAACGATTTTGAAATGATGAAATCTACTACTAGCAAATTAAGTACCTGACATCTACTTAATCATTAAGAACAGCCAAGGATCGATTGTCCTATGGATTTAAAATATATTGCCCATATTGAGAAATTAAAAAAGAAAAGACGTGAAATAGCTTAAACCACTTGCCGTGGAGTCGGTTTGCGCTCATTGTGAGCCCCTGGCTGTCAGAGTGGCCCTGTGCTCCACAAGGCCATCAGTGTTAGAATGTTCAGGCTTTTCTCCTGAGACACCTCCTGATGGACTTGAAATTCCAGGTTTGGGTTAGCAGCAGAGCTGCTTATTAACCATTAGCATCACCCCAGGACTGCAAGTTGTATGTAGTGATATAGTGTTTTAATTTAACAGCATGTTCTTTGATACTAAAGCAAAATATTCTTTAATATGTTGTGGTTGCAATGAATAAACAGGGAAATGCTTCCAGAGAATTTTAAATTGCCCAATATTTTCAGCTTTGTTTTTAGATTTTGCTTCTTAATTTAAACTGATAAAAAAAAATAAAGGTTTAATCAGTGTAGTAAGAGCAATGAAGATTATTCACTTAACAGCTCCTTTGTTGTAATAAAATGCTTATTGCTATATTTAAACCTTGCTTAAGCATTTTTCTAACAATAATGTACAATTGGGAAAGACCCAAAAGTATATTTGTTAGTTTTCATTCAAGCATTTGAACTCATCATTAGAACAGGATAAAAGACAAGTCCATTTCAAAGTGATTTTTGTAAGGAAAAAATATAACCTACTAGTTTCTTTGTTCTAATCTGGAAGTAGTTAGCAATTCTTTATTTCAGGTAATAGAAATGATAAGGTGTGGAGGTCAAGACAACAAAACTAAGAGTCATAAAGCTTGTTAAAAATGTTCATTCTAACACCCAGCTGTGCAATTTTGTTAAGACCAAAATCCTTGAACATAAAAGAAGATAAGCATAATTTCCCTACAGGCTACTAGAATTAAAGATAACATATGTAAAGTAATTCAGAATACATTCTAAGTAAGTAGGTACTATTACTTTGAAGTTAGATTTTTTAATTGCCATCCTACCCTCAGTGAGCTCAATCATTTTGCCATATACTCATGGAATATGTAAAAGTGTGCTATTTTGTTGGATTTTGGTGCCCAGCTATCAAAAGATATAGTGTCTGGGGTCTTAAAGGCTTGAAGATAAACAAGTGGCCCTCTAGCTGAGAAACAATAAAGCCCACATGAAAGAAGCCCACCAGCCTGTGTGATCACGAGATATCAATGGGATAAGGTATCAGGCATCTAAGACCCAGAACAAAATCATACCAATGTGAATGGAGGGGGAGTGTGGGGGAGGACGAGGAGTGGAGGCCCAAAGCCCATCTGTAGACAATTGGACATCCCCTCACAGAAGGGTCACAGGGAAGAGATGAGCCAGTCAGGGTGCAGTATAGCACCGATGAGTCACACAAGTTTCCTCTAGTTATTAATGCCTCCCCCACCCCCCGCTATCATGATCTCAATTCTAACTTACAAATTGGATTAGACCAGAACATGCACACTGCTACAGATAAGAGCTCCAACACAGGGAATCCAGGAGAGATAAACCCCTCAGGGCCAACAATGAGAATAGAGATACCAGGAGGATAAGGGGAAGGTGTGGGGGAGAGAGGGGGAATCAAACACAAGGATTGATATATAACCCCCTCCCAGGGGGACAAACAACAGAAAAGTGCATGAAGGGTGAAAGAGGAAGATGTAAGATA
Organism: Echinops telfairi; assembly: GCF_000313985.2. Classification (NCBI taxonomy): domain Eukaryota; kingdom Metazoa; phylum Chordata; class Mammalia; order Afrosoricida; family Tenrecidae; genus Echinops; species Echinops telfairi. The sequence goes on from NW_022111372.1 coordinate 18,353,495, forward strand.
TGAAAATAATAATCTATAGCTTATCAAGGGTTCCTGAGGGA
>NW_022111372.1:18353635-18367739 GCF_000313985.2 Echinops telfairi
GCTGATACCAAGGGCTCAAGTTGAAAGAAAATGCTTTGAAAATGAAGATGGCAACATATGTGCACATGTACTTGATTCAATGGATGAATGTATGGATTGTGATAAGAAATGTAAGAGCCCACAATAAAAGTATTTAATATAAAAAATTATATTATCTGCCTTCAGGAATCTGGATCAAATGCAATGAACAGTCATAATTTCTTTTTCTTTGATGAACGAATTAAAGCGTTTGGGAGAATGAAAAGGAAGTCTTCTAAACTAACGTGTGAAGCAGATTTCATGTACTCTCCAGGATGCGTTGCTCACATGATTTACCTTCAATAAATGAAAACGAAGCAGCTTGCTTTCTTAGAAAGAATATTGATACTATGTTTGATGAAAAGTAACGTGTTGAAAATTTATTTTTAAGGGAGGGAATAAAAAAGAGTAACCGTCAAGAGGAGAGTTTCTATACAACATGGATGAACCTTGAAACAATTGTGCTGAGTGAAATAAGTTAACCACAAAAGAACAAATAGTGTATGATCCCACTTGGATGAAATATCTAGACTAGGCAAAGGCATTAACCACTACCAAACCAAACAAACCAATAAGCTTCACAGTGGCCATAGGACAGGTAGAACTGCACCTGTGAGTTTCCCAGACTGTCACTCTTTATGGAAGTAGAAAGCCCCATCTGTCTCCCTCAGAATGGTTGGTGGTTTCAAACTGCAGACCTTTCAGTTAACAGGCCAACTCCTAACCATTTCACCACCGGGAGTTCTATTGTTAAACTACAGAGAGCTTCCAAAAAGGCATTTGAAGTCTGACAGTAGTAGTAGAAAGAAATTCAAAGTCAAGCCTTTGTCATAATAGGATGTTTACTTCTTTAAGTATTTGTCAGTTTTGCTACAATAATGTAGCCTAAGAAACAATACCCACATCTCGGCTGCTTATAACAATTAAAATTCATTCTTAATCACGAGATCAGAAATGAGTACAGTACTCTGATCCAAGTTATGCCCTGATATATGTTCCTTGGATGACATAGCTGTAGCTCCTAGGGACAAACTTCTCAAGACAGAGGGCGGGAACAAAGTGTTGACTGTAGTCACACAAACTACAAAAATAGATGCAAAGCTCTTCTTGGATGTGATCATTCCGTTGGTCAAAAGAAGTCACAAAGCCCAAGTCAGGGAGGCATATATATCCTCTGTAGGATGATGGGGAGGAAGGTATTTGCTGAATAATAATGCCATTTCATATATTTGCCCCACTGCATAACTCCCATAAAATATTTTTTAACTCCAAAGGCATGAGAAGAGCAATGGTAGAAATGGAAGCACTGGAAAAATAACATAAAGTTGAATGGCCCTTGGAAAATGATAAGGAGATTGATAGGAAAATAAAATACTCTTGCATGCGTATTTGCCTAAATTTAGCATAACTAATATCAACTATGTTAAACCTTCTCTGCCTTGAAGAGCAAGTGAAAGAAAGCAATCCAAATTTCCTTCCCCCCAAAAAGTAACACTAAGAGAGAGAGAGAGAAGAAAAATTGGACAAAATAAGTGCTCCAAAATAAAGTAGACAAAAAAAATGTTTTTAAGTAAGCACAAGATTCACCCTCCATTAACTTTATCCCACTAATGTCAGTTTCATACTCCCCTGAGGAACTTGTTAAAAATATAACAATATATTAATGGTTTGGCCCTCTGACAGTAATTCTGATTTAATAAATGTGGGATAGGGCTCAGGACTTGTATTGTTACCAACCATACTAGTAATTCTATCATCTGCCAGTGTTTGAGAGCTATCTGTCTGGGAACACCACATCTAGAGTTCAGAGCATGTCACCGCTTAGAAGGACCGTGTCTGCTCTGCTTCTTTTCCTTCTTGGACTTGCTGCCTTCGTGGAAAGGCAGGAGAGCACCATAATCCTGTCCCTGCTTGCAGAAGAAGGAATGGTCTGGTGGTTGGGCTGCTAACCTCACAGTCAGCAGTTAGAACCACTGAGGGAAAAAGAGGAGACTTCCCATGCCTATAAAGAGCTACAGTCTCAGAAACCCACAAGGGCAGTTCTACTCTGTCTGAAAGGGTCACTCACTGTGAGCTGGAATGGATGCTATGGCAGTGAGTGAGTGAGTGAGTGAGTGAGTGAGTGAGTGAGTGAGTGAGTGAGTGAGTGATTGATTGAGTGAGTATATGAGTGATTGAGTGAGTGAGTGAGTGAGTGAGTGAGTATATGAGTGAGTGAGTGAGTATATGAGTGAGTGAGTGAGTATATGAGTGAGTGAGTGAGTGAGTGAGTGAGTATATGAGTGATTGAGTGAGTGAGTGAGTGAGTATATGAGTGAGTGAGTATATGAGTGAGTGAGTGAGTGAGTATATGAGTGATTGAGTGAGTGAGTGAGTGAGTGAGTGAGTGAGTGAGTGAGTGAGTATGTGAGTGATTGATTGATTGAGTGAGTGAGTGAGTATGTGAGTGAGTGAGTATGTGAGTGAGTGAGTATGTGAGTGAGTGAGTGAGTTGATGTTGAAGTTGGTCTAGTGACCTGTTTCACTAATGAGATGTGGATGTAACAGCGTACTAACTCTAAGCATAAGTCATGCCCCTACTTGCCCTCTTGAATTTTTACTATCAACTTGGAAGACCTTCCCCCAGATTGCTGCTGCCTCTCCAAAACGGGCCCTAGAATTAACATTTATCTACAAGCCAAACAAAGGAGCCCTGGTGGTGTGATGGTTAAGGCACTAGACTGCTACCAGAAAAGTCAATGGTTTGAACCCAACAACTTCTCCAAGAGAGAAAGGTACACTAATATGCCCTATAAATATTTACAGCCTTGAAAAGCATATGGGACAGTTCTATTCTGACCTACAGAATCACTGTCAGTTGAAACAAACAATGGCACATACAATGATAACAGTAACAGCCAAGCAAGGAGCCAAGCCCCACTGGACTCAACTTGGAGGACTAGCCAAGGCATGTTTGATCAACTAGCCTCCACCTGAAATCCATATGTATTCATAAATAGATAATTACCATTCTGAGCCACTGAATGTTGAGGTGTTTTGTTACACAGCAAAATCTAGCTGATGCAACGATGAAGGTTTACTAAGATCCTCTGCCGCTCTTTTGCTAATCCTAATATAAGATAATTTGGGTGGCAGTATCTCTTGCTCCCTATATTTAAATTAAGTTCAGACTATTATTTAAAGGGCAGATATTTCTTTTAAAAAAACATTAAGGAGCATTTTCATTTGAATTGATACTGTCATGTATTTCCTATATCTGAAGAAGTACGCACAAGAATATAGATGTGCTAAATAAGATATAAAAAAAATTTAGGTCATACTACAGCACTATTTTTTTTTTCAAAATAGAAACAGATTTCTGTACTGAATCCAGCAATTCTGGTGGAAATACTCTGAAATGGAGCATGTTTTCCATTAACTTAAATACGGTGTTAACCTCAATCAAAAATACACTTTCTTAAGTGGAATACAGAATTTATAGTTTTGAGAAAGTGCCTGTAACATAAGTGTGCAAAGGATGTGATGCAAACAATTCTACCCATGTGATTAAAAAATCTTAATTTTATTTTGCTAAAAGGAAATAAAAACTTGAAGCATCATTTAGTCACCTACCCAACCAAGCACTTTAACCATCTCTATTATCTCTGAGTGAATATTTCCTTCTTCGAACTGTATACTATCTTGAGGTCTTATGAATATGATTTATATTTAATAAAACTATTCATTAAGAACTCCCCATACACAGCCTTGATCACCCCAGGCCACCATCCATCTGTCAATTTGTATATTGTATGGTTTGCTGTTGCTTTGATTCTAGAAGCTGTATTATGGATATTTCAAGATCAACAGGGTCATCCACGGTGCACAGGTTTCAGCAGAGCTAGCTTCCAGACTAAGACAGAATAGGAAGAATGGTTTGCTAATCTACTGCTGAAAAGTAGTCATTGAAAACCCTATGTATCCCAACACAGTATTACCTGATACAGTGCTAGAAGATGAGCCCCCTTATTCTGAAGGCACTAAACTAGCCTAACAATGGATTTGAACATACTAATGATCATGGAAATGAAGCAGGACTTCATTTTTTTTTTTCATACATAAGGTTGAGATGAGTTGGAGCTTACTCAAGAGCAACTAAAAATAACAACAATCACCCCAAGACTTCTACCATCAGACACGGCCTGGCAGTAGACTTTCTACTAAACTGGAAAGTCCCAAAAGTATCATTGAAATTCTGTCTGCCACATGACAGGTTCCAGTTCTTGTCAGAGCCACACTCTGGCTGCCACTCAGTAGGTTTCTGGCCTAGAGGAAGCACCTGCTATGGGAGATAGGCAGAGCAAAATGGAGCCAATATGGAGGGACTGAGCCCCAGATCCTGCAGCCAGCTCTAGGTATTGCAGGTGAGTCATACCTTTATCGTGTGCTTCATCTTACCCTTTGAGAGGACTATCAAGGTCTCTGGATGATGCAAACAATTTGCACTTGACTGCTAACCTAAACAGTTGAAACTCATCCAATGAAAACATGAAAGAAAGGCCTGACAATCTACTTCCATAAAGACTACATCAAGAAAACCTTATGGAGCAGGTCTACTTTGTCGTGCCAGGGTCTCCATGAGTCTGAATGAACCTCATGGCCACCAACAACTTCGCCACACTGCTGGTGCATACATCACTTGAACTGGGGACTGTCAGACCCTGATATCTAGCTGACTGTAGGTGACCTGCCCCACTGTTTGCTGCCTGTGGCAGGACTGCCTGAATTGATCAACAGAGGACTCAGCTCTCTGCTTCCTTGACTTGCACCCAGCAGCCCTCATGAGTTGAAGGACTGCCAGTGTATTAACTGTCTCAAGGAAATGAGTTGAACTGAGCCATTTGTATTGCTCTGTGGACTAATTAGCTGTTTATTTCTTCATATATATATATATATGGCATCTGTGAACCACATCCTAGAAGAAGGTGAGAATAGGTGATGGAGTCAAGAAATCCAACCTGAATGACTGAAAGTGGGAGCTGGAAATGAATTACCTACTATTTATAATCTTCAGAAGACTCAGAGCACAAAAGGCTGAGTGCAGTATAGTAATGCCAGCGACAATGTCAGTTCACAAATCTCATTTTCACCCTAAGTCACTAGGACACTAGACTTCTTTTATTACATTTGATTGTTGCTTCCACAATTATAAACATAATCCTCTGAATCATTTCCACTCTTTAGAAATATTGGTTTTAATGTCACATATACATTCTACCACGGTACAAGTAGTCATAATTTAATTTGCAAAAGCTTTAAACCAGCGGTTCTCAACCTATGGGTCACGACCCCTTTGGGAGTGGAACAACCCTTTCACAAGGGTAGCCTAATACATCCTACATATCAAATACTTACATTATGATTCATAACAGTAGCACACTTACAGTTATGAAGTATCAACAAAAATAATTTTTAAATCATTTTATTAAGAGTTCTTACAATGCTTATTACACTCCATACATTAATTGTATCAGGCATATTTGTACATATGTTGCCATCATTCTTTTCTAGACAATTACTTTCTATTGAGCCCTTGGTATCAGTTCCTCTTTCCCCCACACCCCATCATCATGACCCCTTGATAGATTATAAACTATTACTATTTTTTTACCTTCAATCAGTGATTATTTTATTAATGTGGAAAATGTAATTGGTAACATCTTGAACGTTTTTGGCACTTTGTTTGTTTTGTTTTAAAATCATTTTTAAACATTTTAAAGCATTTTAAACATTTTAAATCATTTTAAACATTTAAGAACTACAGGAAAGTTGTTAGTTTCATCGTTGCTACAATGTACCCTGACTGACTTGTCTCCTCCCCATAACTCTTCTGTAAGGGGGTGTCCAGTTTCCCACAGATGGACTTTCAGTCCCCAATCTGCACTCTCCCTCATTTATGATGATATGAATTTTGTTCTTTGATGCCTGATACCTGATCCCTTTGACAACTCGTGGTCACACAGGCTGGTGTGCTTCTTCCATGTGGGCTTTGTTCCTTCTCAGCTAGATGGCTGCTTGTTTACCTTCAAACCTTAAAGACCTCAGCTGCTATATCTTTTGATAGCCGGGCATCATCAGCTTTCTTCACCATATTTGCTTGGGCACCCTGTGGTACTCAACTGAAGGACACTCCTAGAGGTCAACAAACAGACCTTGAACTATTTACAGGTTTTTCTTTTTTTTTTTTTTTTTAATTTTTTTATTTAATTAGGTATATATTTTTGTTGTTGTCATCGTTTTGTTTTCTTTTGTCCCTTTGTTTTGCTATGTCTTGTTTTGTTGTGCATATTATTATCTCTGCAGGTCTATCTAGATAAGATAGGCTGGATGAACAGTCTGGAGGAGAAAACAATGGGAGGGGAAGGTGGGGGAAAGGAGGTGATGTTGACCAACCCAGGGACAAGGAAACAACAAGTAATCCAAAATCAGTGGTGGCAGGGAGGGTGTGACAGGCCTGGTAGGGATTGATCAAGGGCAATGTAACCGAGAGAAATTATTGAAACGCAAATGAAGGCTGAGGATGATAGTGGGACAAGAGGAAAGTAAAAGGAAATAGAGGAAAGAAACAGGAGGCAAAGGGCATTTATAGAGGTCTAAATACAAAAATAATTTGAGGAACTGTATTCAAGGGTCGCCACATTCAGAAGGTTGAGAATCACTGCTTTAAACCGGTGTGGTCTTTTCTGTCATTTCATTGGCAAGCAAAAAATTGACAAACTCTGGGTCTTATTCATTCTCGAGTGGGCCATTAGAATTTTAGGTTTATTGGTTATATGAACAGTTACATCCATGGTTAAAATATCTGTGTATTTTTCTTCCAAACTGCAGAGTAGGCCCTCATGCAAAGAAAAATATAAACTGAAGTTACTACCATTCTAATTACAGTTAAAGTTTTTAAACGTCTCTCTAGTTCTCTTTCACATTTTTGAATCACTTAAAACTTCCTTTTAATTGCTTTTCACAAAGTCTCTTTCTCTATCTCTCTCCCACCTTCTGCTCACTCGGCCTAAGAGTTGTTCCAAATGCCAATCTACATGGGTGCTGGTCAACCAATGTTGCCTCACTCATAGCATTACCGTCAGACTGGTGTTGACTGACTGCCCTAATGGTTTTCTTGGCTGTAACCTTTACAGGAGCAGATAGATAGGCCTTTCCCCCACAGAGACAATGGGTAGATTCTAATTTGCAGCTGATAACTTAATTGGATGCCATATACCACAGGGTAGATAAAATGCCCCTGGAAATTTAAGAAGATGGAGAAAATTATGTTGGCCATGATATTTTCCAAGTAGACACCTGCATGTACTTAGAAGGAGAACTTTGTTACCTAAAAGACTCTTTAGATAAATCCTAGAACTGAAAAGCAAATTCCTTTTCTGGAGTATGTAGGACTCTTGTTTGACTGAGGATGCCTTGTGAATTCAGAGCTAAATTTCCTTAACAATAGAAGAAAGGAAAGCCCCTGCCACTAGATTAAACTCAACTCAAAGTCAGTCATTGATTCTGACTCAGAGTGACTCAATAGAACAGGGTAGAACTGGCCCTGTGGGTTCCTTAGATGGTAATTCTTTACAGGAGTAGAAAGACTTATCTTTCTCCAATGGAGTATCTGATGGTTTCAAACTGCTGATCTTGTTGTTAGCAGCTCAACGTGTAACCACTAGGCCACCAGGGCTCCTTGCCACTAGATAATCCTATGTTTTTCCCAAGCAGTACCCAGGCCCTCCTCCAAAATAAATGTTGATAAGTAGTTTATGGTAGGGACACATTATTAATCAGATTAAAGCACCCATATTTCTTGGTGGGTCCAAGTACACTGTGTTTTGTTTTGTTTTTCTCATTGAATCATACTCTCTCTTTCCATTTGTTTGTTATAATTAAAGACATTGAAATCCAAAGCTTCCTTTGCAAGTGTGAGCCAAGTTTCAGTTTCCCCCTCCTCTTCCTACTTCCGGATATAAATTCCCAATCATCCAAAAAAACCTCACTCGGAGTGGCCGTATAGGATAGGGTGCTCCTATGGGTTTCCAAGAATGTAACTCTTTGCGGGAGTAGAATATTCATCTTTATCCAAGTGTCTTCAAGTCAATTCTAGCTCACAGTCGTACCACTGCAGGAAAAAGTAGAACTTCACCGGAGAGTCTCCAAGGCTGTAAATCTTACAGAAGCAGTCACCATAGTTCTCTCCTGTCGAGCAGCTGTTGGCTTTGAACCATCAGCCTTTTGGTGGACAGTCAAGTTCTTGACCTCTGTAGCACAAAATACTCTCTTTTATAAACATTTGACCCTGGAGTTCTATTTTTCTGTTCATGTACTTGAAGAATCATTTAAGATCATACCTATTTTTCTAATCAGAAATTTGTCTAACATCATTTCTTTGGAGTTGTTAAATATAAATTTTATTTTATTTTTTTACTCAAAAAATGGGTATCACTGGAATCCTCAGAAATACTCCAAACTCAAATACACGGGTCAAATACAATAGCTTTAAAATAATTTGGAAAAATTATATAAGTTTGTGGGATAAGGCTGTGAAAATGAGTGCTCTTACAGTATAACAAGACTAAAAGAGAAAACCCTTGTTAAACTTAACCAATCCACTTATATAACTCCGGTGGAAGCCCTGGTCAAGGACCTCACATACAAAGGGTCTACAGGAGCCTAACTCATTCAAAGGAAGGTAAATAAACTGAGTCTCCCACTAAGACTGCCTTATGCCTCTGGACATGCGGGCGGGGGGATGGGGGAGGTGAGGGGGAGGTACTCCACTATCTCATTTATTTTTGTTTTGGTTTTTGGTGGGAGGATTGCATGTTTGCTTTTAAGCCCTTTGCATATCCAAACTGAAGCACCAATCTTGAGAATTCCTTTAGACTATGTACTGCATGATTCATTAGCTACTAGCTAGGTGGCAGAGTGGTTATACATTGGCATAGTGTTTATACCTTATGGTTCGCAGTTAAAAACTGCCAGCCTCTCCAAAGCAGAAAGGTTTGGCTTTCTAGTCCCTTAAAGAGTTACAGTCTTAGAAGCCCACAAAGGCAATTCTACCCTGTCCTATAGGGTCACTATGAGTCAGAATCAACTCAATGGCAGTGAATTTTTGAGAGGAGGTAGACCAGAGGTCCTGGGTAATGTGAACAATATGCATTTGTCTGTTAGTTTGAAATAAGTGGTTTGAATAGATTTGCCAGCATTCCAGAAGAAAACCTGAGGGTCATTTTTCCATAAAGATGGTTGTTGTTGCATTCCATCAGGTAGTTTCTGACGCACAGTGATCCCATGTGACAGAGAGGGCTGCCCGTGAGGTTTTCTAGGCTGTACCCTTCAGAGAAGCAGGTAACCAGGCCTTTCTCCCGTGGAACGGCTAGGTGCCTTCAAACTACCAACTGTTTTATTAACAGCCTAGTGCTTAAACATTGCCTCACCTGAGCTAACAAAATCCCTTTGGAAAAGGGCTAATACATTGGGCTATCATAAGGAAGAAGGGATCCAATGGCAAAAAATTTCTTAGGTAGAAGGTAGTGATAAGTTACCATCAACTTAGACTTTGTGTATGAGTTTAGCACAATGATCAAGTGATTCACATACAATGGATTTATTCCTTTATGTCTACTGCATGTACCAAGATACAACAGGTAGAGTTAACCCCATTTTACAGACAAGGTTCATAGACGTTAAAGGGTAACCTTTTATTGCTGTAAATAATATGTTGCTTTAAGTGTGATGTTGCAAATGAAAAATCAATCATTTCAAACGATAAAAAAAACTAATAGCTTGCTCCTGGATAGGTAGGTTTAGTAACTATGTTTAACAGAGCATAGTCTGAGGCTCCAATTTCAGTGTCCATATTTTGGAAAAACTACAATTTATTTAGCTGCTTTTAAGTGTTTCAAATATCCAAGATTGGCAGGGATAGGGCAGGAAATTCATCGTTAGCAATAAACCGAGGACAAAGTGAACACAAATAGTTATTGTTTTAGTTACTTTTGATTCCAAATATGACTCATAGTAATCCCGCGTGCATGGAGTAGAGCAGCACCCTATGGGTTTTCCAAGCTGTGACCTTTGGGAAGCAGATCAGCAGGCCTCCCTTCCAAGGCCACTATGTGTGGATTTGTGCTGCCAGTCTTCTGGTCGGAGCTCCATTGCTCAGCCATTTATACCACACAGGGACACGTTGAACACTTCGTCTTGATGGTGGCAATTGTGGTTCAGTGTTAGAAATCTCACTTTCCCTGCGGACAATTTCCATGAAATGTCCACCCAATGCACTGTATCAACAGCTTGCATGTTGCTGAGATCCTGAACATGTTCCAGCCAGCAGAGCATCCAGACTAAGACAGGCTAGGAAGAAAGACTTAGCCATTTAAAAAATCAACCTATGAAACACAATAGGGTTTCTATGAAAAACAACCAGTCACAGAAAAGGCACACCACAAGGTAGCATTTCACTCCATGGTGCACGGAGTCACCATGAGCAGAGCACTGATTTGACACTTGCTGAGCGCTAACCAAAATATCAGCAATTCAAAACCAACAGATCAGCAATTCAATTCTCCACAGGAGAAAGATGAGGCTTTCTATTCTAATGAAGGTTTATCGTCTTAGAAACCCACCAGGGCAGTTCTACTCTCTCCTGTGGAGTCACTGTAAGTTGACTCCACGTGATGCCAGTGAGTGAACAACAAAGGCAGAATGAGGTGCTCTAAACATTACTAAAACAGCCTAATCTCTCTCTGGACATAATTGAAAACTGAAGATTCCATGTGCATTAAAGAGGAGATACAATCCACTGCGATAGGGTCCCACTCCTAACGACCCTCCAGAGGGATTCTGAGACTGTGAATTTCAGGAACTTCATCTTCTCCTAAAGAACAGCTGGTGGATTTAACCCTTCGACCTTGACCTTGCAATTAGTAGTTCAATGCCTAACACTCTGGGCCATTAAGACTCATGAAAAGGGCATATTAAATTCACTCCAATGTTAGGATTAATGTAGGATGTATTGGCGACTGATTTGCAAATTGATAGGGTAAATTTTCAAGGAACTCAGCAGGGAACTAAAAAAAGGCATAAACCGGTGGCTCGTCTGTATTGGCGCTTCATAACAACATCTAAACTAGGGCTTAACCAAACATAGACTAGACAAGTCGACATAAAACTGACCACCATATCACTCATAAAATTACAGTGTGAACTGACTGGTGCATATCTAATGTAAGGTCATAAATGCTGCACCAAAGTATTGGAAAAGCAGTGACGGAGTCTACAATCGCTGTTTCAGTCGAAGTGTGATGCAATAGATAACGTACTACATCAGGGGTTAGGACCTCTAGGTTGTGATGCCAAAGCTACAACCTTGGACACACCATCTCATGTGACTCATCCAGAAAATAAAGGATTTGGTGAAGGAACCCAGAAGTTCTGCAAACAGGACGTTTCATCTTTATATAATTTAAGTAGGTATGATGTGTTTAAAAAGAGAGGGAAGAAAAGAAGGGAGGGAGGGGGAGGGAGAGAGGGAGGGAGGGAGGAAGCGAGGGAGGGAGCTAGAGAGAGGGAAAAAGGAATGAAGGGAGAAAAAAAAGCGCTGTTATATGAGTATGAGTGAGCACACACTCATTGAAACTTAACCGCGTGGAAATGCACTACAAGATTAACTTGTTTTTGTCCTGATCCTATTAAAAATTATCTAACCATATGTGTAAATGTTGCAAATATGTGACTAAGTAGGGAAGTTGTAGCAGGACACTTTTTAATTTAAAGTATACATGTCAACTCATGTAAAGTATGCGAGGAAGGACGTGACTGCAAGGCATGCGTAATGCCTTCAGTTAAATGCCAGGAACGGCTAGAAGATAACACAGCAGAATTTTCAGTTTCGCCATAGAAGATAAATGCCTAACATCATGCATTTGTCATAAATTCTGGCTAAGGTTTGAGTGTTTATTTTAATGACAGATTTATTATAAGTCCTCCGTCTCTTTAGCTAGCCTTTCTGCCTCAGAAAAGAAGAACAAATTTCTCCACAGAAATGAATAGGAGTCACTGATTAAAAATAAAGCTTCAAAATATTTTGTGGATGGATGTAGTATTTGATGAGTCTCAAGGAAGTGTACAAAATGCACTGTAATCAATAAGCCAGCTGATTTTTCAGCTAGAATGGTGAGTCCATTCACCATAGCATACAAAATGAAAGCAATACCTGTGAGCTCAGAATCTGTGCCTTGAGAACAATGAAGTGTGATGATACAACGTGCACAGATTTTCAAAGGAAGCTACATAGTAAAATTTTGCACAATCATTCTGACTCCTAAAATATTCCATAGATATCTGAAAAAGAGACAGAATAGATATCATAAACTCTCAGATACTTTCATCAGTAAATAGAAGTTAATACGTAGAAAAATGTGAGCAGCTGACATTGAAATTTAACAATAAAAAGGCATGAACACTCATATTCAGGTGCTTTCAGTTTGGGAGAAGCTATGAGAGAAAGCTTATTAGTTCTTGAAGTCTTGGAATCCCCAAGATGTCAACTGGACTGTGATGAATCTACAGAGACAACAAGTAGAATAGGGATTACTGGGAAGTGCAGTGTGGGGGCTGGGGGAGGGGAGCTGTTATCAAGGAGTTCCACAAGAGAATGTTTTGAAAATAATTGTGAGAGCAATTGTACAATGCTGCTTGAAGTGATTGAACTATGGAATGATATGATTGATATCTGTATTAGCTCCCAATAAAATCGTTTTGGGAAAAAAAATAATTTTTAAATTTTAAAGAAGGAAAAATATATAGATGTTGTGGCTGCCTTCATTTTGCTTATTTCTGTATTGTCTATACAAAAAACGAGTACAATAAAAACTTTATGCTTTGTAAACTAAGACTAAATATACAATAGGAGAGGAAATATAGAAATATGTAGATCAGGATTGGCAAACTACAGCCCACAGGACAGATCTAGCCATGCTCATTTGTGCACGTGATGTCTATGTGGTGTGGGGGTCCAAGGGCAGAGCTGAATGGCTGCAGCAGAGACTATAAGGTCTGCAAAGCCAAAAACATGCATTTTCTGGTCTTGCCGACCCCTGGTATAGATGAATGTTAACACATGATCAATTAAAGTAGCAAAAAGTTATGATAGCTCTCAAACTCACTGCTATCAAGTCAATACTGCCCCGCAATCACTCTCTAGGGAAGGGTACAACTGCCCCTGTGACTTAACTCTCAATAAGAGCACAAAGCCCAGACTTTTTATCAAACAGCCACTGTCGACTTTTAAACCAGCTGACCTTCTGGCTGGCAGCCCAACTCATAACCACCATGGTACTAGCTCTGACTGGTTCTGATGCAGCTGGGAAATCAAAGACATGACAGACGCTTCCCCCTTAGCTTTGAGAAACAGATTCAGTTGGCCAACAACTTGATTTGACCTTCTTAGAAGTCATGTAGACAAATCAACTAAATCCACCTAGACTTCTGACCTACAAATATGTGCCTATGAGAGAAAAAATGTTGTGTTTCGCTGCTCATTTGTGGCACTTTCTTATGGCAACCAATACAAAATAAAACAACACCCTTGTTGCCAACATCCTGTCAAGAAACCACTGTCATACCTTTACAGTAATTACTTTTTGAGTTTTGGACAGCCTAAAACGTAATCGTTTTTCTCTAAAACGTACAGCCCAGGCATTAGCTATGTTTCACTCTTGTAGGCTGCTGCAGATTTCATGGTGAACCAAATGCTGCCTAGTCCTGTGGCATCTTCGTGGCTTGTTTCATCCACTGGGAGGGGAGAGGGAGGGTGGGGTATGAAAGAGGGAACCGATTACAAGGAACTACATGTGACCTCCTTCCTGGGGGACGGACAACAGAAAAGTGGGTGAAGGGAGACGTCGGACAAGGCAAGATATGACAAAATAATAATTTGTAAATTATCAAGGGCTCATGAGGGAGGGGGAAAATGAGGACCTAATGCCAGGGGCTTAAGTGGAGAGCAAATGTTTTGAGAATGATGAGGGCAATGAATGTACAAATGTGCTTT
>NW_022111372.1:18369646-18382261 GCF_000313985.2 Echinops telfairi
TATGCACACATTCATCTTCAGCGTTTATGCGTGGAAGGTGGTCACACAATGATGGTTTTTGTTATTTGGTGTCTGCTGCCTGTTCCCTTCAGCATCTATTTGGATTTTTTAAGTTAAACTTTCACAGTGTGATGCATCAAGTCTCTCTGCCCTCTCTGATGTTGCTCTGTTATATGCCATTGAGTCTGTTCTGACTCACAGTGACCCTACGTACAACAGAATTGAAACACAGGTAAACATCTTCCTAGTATTGGGTTTTCTTCCAATATCCATTTGGTGTCAGCAATTATATCCCTTGTTCCAAGTCCTTTTCTGAATCTGGCCTGAGCCTCTGGCAGATCTATGTCAAGGTACTGCTGCAACCATTGTAGATTGATCTTCAGCAAAATTTTACTTGCATGTGATATCAAAGATATTGTCCTATAATTTGAGTATTCTCTTAAATCTTCTGTCTTTGGAATGAGTATAACTATGGATCTCTTCCAGTCAGTGTGCTAGGTAGCTGTCTTCCAAATTTTTTGGCATAGACAAGTGAATGTTTCCAGTGCTTCATCAGCGTGTTGAAATATTTCAAATGGTATTAAGTCCATTCTTTAAGCCAGTGGTTCTCAACCTTCCTAATGCCATTACTCTTTAATACAGTTCCTCATGTTGTAGTGACCCCCAACCATAAAATTGTTTTCATTGCTACTTCATAACTGTAATTTTACTACTGTTATGAATTGGGTGACACCTGTGAAAGGGTCATTCGACCCCCAAAGGGGTCACAACCCATGGGTTGAGAATCACTGCTTTAAGCCTTGTTTTTGACTAATACCTCAGTATAGCTTTGATTTCCTTCCTCAGTATCATTAGTTCCCGGTCATATGCTACCTTTTGAAATAATTAAATGTCAATTAGCTTCTTTTGGTACAATGAATCTGTATTCTTTCCATTTTCTTTTGATATTTTCTCATTGTTCAATATTTTGCCCACAGAGTCTTTCAATATTACAACCAAAGCTGGGATTTTTTTTTTCAGTTTTTTCAATTTAAAATGTGCTGTGCAAGCAGCCATCTAGCTGAGAAGCATCAAAGCCCACATGGAAGAAGCACACCAGCCTGTCTGACCATGAGGTGTAGAAGAGACCAGTTATCAGACATCAAACCACAGTATTAGAACAAATCATTCTGGTGCTGAGGTAAGATTTAAGTAGAGGCCCAAAGTCCATCTTCTTATTTGTTACACTTACATATGAATACATATATAAACAAATACACATATATTTCTATATTTACATTTATATATATACTTTTTTTCTTCTTTCCTCTTTTTCATTTTTTCCCTCCTGCCCCTATATTGTGCTTACCCTTCATTCACCTCTCAGTAATTCCTCTCAGATACAACACGATTGATCAAACACAGCTAGGAAAGGTACACCCTCCAGGCCATCAATTTTAGAACACTTATTCACCTGTACCTGTAATTGTTGGCTCCCATTCACCTGCACCCCCATCCATCTCATGCCCCCCAGGACCTTCGAACCAGTAGCTGTCTCCATAAGATTGCCTTAGACAGGACAGGCAATCCATTCTGTTCTTGAGATGTTCTCAAATTCAAGTCAGATATGCTCAAGGTACTATTTTGACTCTCACAGACTTGTTTCAGTGTTCTCCCGCTTCAAGTTGAACTTACATATGAGTAATTGATGGTCTGTTCCACAGTCAACCCCCAGCCTCATTTTAGCTGCTGATACTGAACTTCTCCACCACCTTTTCCCACAGATGTCATCGATCAGATTTCTGCATATTCCATCTATAGACGTTTACATGTATAGTTAGTTGCCTTTTGTGCTGTTGGAAAAAGGTATTTCTTTGCAACATTCTATTTGTTATCTCCTGCTTCATTTCTATCCCCAAGTTCATATATTCTAACTACTGTTCTTTCCTCTTTGTTTCCAATTTTTGTATCCCAAACACCAATAATTGTCACTGTATTTTCATTACACATTTGATATATTTCAGACTGAAGACATTGGTAAAATTCTTCAGTTTCTCTGTCATTAGAATTATTGATTAGTGCACAAAATTGAATAATAGTTGTATTGGTTGGATTTCCTTGTATCTGGATATATGTCCTATCACATGACACCATTGTATTTCAAAATTGATCTTGAGATATCTTTTTTGACAATAAATGTGGTGCCATTCCTCTTTAATTTATAATTGCTGGAATAATAAACCATATGATTTTCTGATTCAAAATGGCCAATACCAGTCCATTTCAGCTCACTAATGCCTAGAATATCAGTCTCTATGCATTCCATTTCATTTTTGACAACTTCTGATTTTCCTAGATTCACACTTTGTATGGTCCAAGTTCCGATTGTAAATATATGTTTGCAGCTGTTTCTTCTCATTTTGAACCTTTATTCCATCCATGTCCTTATGGTCCACTCTATTTTGAGAAGGCAGCTCTCCTCCAGTCCTATTGGAGTGCCTTTGAACCTAGAGGCTCATCTTCTAGCACATATCAGACAATGTCCACTGCTACTCCTAAGGTTGTCAGTGGCTAACTCCTCAGAAGTGGACAGGCTCTTCTTTCTTCATAGTCTGTTCCAAGTCTGGAAGTGCTGCTGAAACCTGCAGAAGCTATCCTCTCTAGTTCTTGCAGATTTGCAACTGGATTAAGACCTTTATTAACCAGGTTTGATCCCTCTGAAAAGTATTGGTAGTGTCTCCCTTTTTTGTTAAATTTATGGATTATACCCAAATCATCATTTTCGTATGCCAAAGGGAGAAATTATTGAACTGTCTATTCTTTATCATTTATTAAATGGAATACTCATTATTCTAATAATACTTTTAAATCATTTTATTGCGGGCTCTTACATCTCTTATCGCAATCCATACATACTACTATTGTGTCAAGCACAATTTGTACATATGTTGCCATCATCATTTTCAAAATATTTTCTTTCTCCTTGAGCTCTTGATATCCGCTCTTCAGTTTCTATCCCTCCCTCACAAACCCTTGATAAATTATAAATTATTATTATTTTCATATCTTACATCATCTGCTGTCTCCCTTCACCCAACTTTCTGTTGTTTGTCCCTCTTGGGGTGAGTTATATGTCAATCATTGTGATCTGTACCCTTTCTCCCCACACTTTCCCTCTACCCTCCTGGCATCGCTACTTTCATTATTGGTACCAAGGGGTTTATCTGTCTTGGATACCCTGTGTTGTGAGCTCTTATCTGTACCAGTGTACATGCTCTGGTATACCTGGGTTGGTAGGGGAGAATTGGGGTCATGATAATGTGGGGGGGGATCATTAAAGAAATAGAGGAAAATTGTACATTTCTTTGGTGCTATACTGCTCTCATCTACTATTACAAAAATAATTTTCAGTTCAAAACTAGGAAGCAAAGGACATTTATAGAGGTATAAATATAGGCATGTAAATATAATAATATATAATAATAGGGATAAAGGTCTATGCACATATATTTATATGTTGAGTATCAAGGTAGTGTCTGGACTTTGGGTCTCTACTCAAGTCCTCCCTCAATTCAAGAACACTTTGTTCTAATAACCTGGCATTCTAAGATGCTCACCTTTCCAACATGATTGCTGAAGTCAAAAATGGGTGCATAAGCAATTGTGGTGAAGAAAGCTGATGGTGCCCAGCTATTAGAAGATACAGCATCTGGGGTCTTAAAGGCTTGAAGTTAAACCAGCGGCCAACTAGCAAGGAAGCAACAAAACTCACATTTTGTTTGAAGTGCACCAGCCTGTGTGATCATGAGGTGTCGATGGGATCAGGTATCAGGCATCAGAAGATCCAAAACAAACAATCATGTTGATGTGAATGAGAGGTGTGTGGAGTGGAGACCAAAAGCCCATCTGCAGACAATTGGCCATACCCTCACAGAAGGGTCACAAGGAAGGGACAAGTCAGCCAGGGTGCAGTATAATACTGGTGAAACACACAAATTTCCTCTAGTTCTTTAATGCATCCTCCCCACTACTATCATGACCCCAGTTCTACCTTACAAATCCAGTTAGTTCAGATCGTGTACACTGGTACAGATAAGAGCTTGCAACACAGAAAACCCAAGACAGATAAATCCCTCAGGAACAATAATGAGAGTAGTGATACCATGAGGGTAGAGGGAAGGTGGGGGAAGAAGGGGCAGAAAGGAGGAGCCAACCACAATGATCAATGTATAAACTGCCCCAGAGGGACAAACAACAGAAATGTGGATGAAAGGAGACAGCAGACAGTGTAACATATGAAACTATTAATAACATATTATATCAAGGGATCACAAGAGGAAAGGGTAAAAATAGGAGCTGATACCAAGGTTCAAGTAGAAAGAAAATTTTCTGAAAATTATGATGACTGCTTGCGTATTTTTAAGTCTTTATGACCCCACATGCTATAAAAGCATCACCACCACTGTAGAAGAAGCACGCCAGCCCGTGTGATCATGAGGTGTCAACAGGATCAGGTACCAGGCCTCAGAAGACCCCAAACAAAACCAAAAAAATCATATCCATGTGAATGAAGGGGAGGGTGGAGTCAAGCCCTAAAGCCCATCTATAGTCATTTGGATATCCTCTTTCAGAAAAGTCACAAGGAAGAGACAAGCCAGTCAGGGTGCAGTATAGCACTGACATAACACACAACTTTCCTCTAGTTTTTTAATGCTTCCTCCCCCCACCCCCCACCCCGCCACTATCATGATCCCTATGCTACCTTACAAATCCAGTTAGACCAGAGGATATACACGGGTACAGATCAGAGCTCAAAACACAGGGAATCCAGGACACATAAACCCCTCAGGACCTATAATGAGCGTAGCGATACTAGGAGGGTAAGGGAAGGTTGGGGGGGTGGGAGTGGAATAAGGGGGAGCCAATCACAAGGACTGACATATAAGCCCCTCCTAGGGGTACAGGCAACAGAAAAATGGGTGAGGGTAGACAGAGCTCGGTGTAAGACATGAAAAAAAAAAAATTTATAAATTACCAAGGGTTTATGAGGGAGGGCAGGGGGGGAGGGAGGAAAAAATGAGAAGCTGATATCAAGGGCTCAAGTAGAAAGAAAGTGTTGTGGAAATAATGATGGCAACATATGTACAAATATGCTTAATACAATTGATGTGTGGTTCTGGATTGTTATAAGAGCTGTAAGAGCCCCCAATGAAATAACATATTATATTAAAGGGGAGGGAATAAATAGGAGCTGATATGCTGATATCAAGGGCCTCAAGTAGAAAACAAATGTTTTGAAAATGATGATGGCAGCATCTGTACATGTTTCCTTGATGTAATTGATTTACAGATTATTATAATATCTGTAAGAGCCCCCAATTAAATGATCAATGAAAAAAAAGATAAAGGAAAAACAGTAATTTCCAGTTCATATGGGATAAATAGTTGGGGTTTTTTTTCTATCCTTTTTTAAAATCAATTTTCAATTTTTTATTAGTTCCATTATGCCAGGGTGCTGAACATGTTTGATGAGTTCCCTCCAGGGCAATTAAATTCCAAATGGTCCCATCTTTGGCCAGTGAAAGCAAGCCCCTTCAAGCTGCATCTGAAACGTTTCCCCATGGCCCTAATGAGCCTGCTCGTATAGTGATTTACTCACCGAGCTGCTAACCACGGGTCTGCAGCCCAAAATCACCTGCCACTCCTGTGGGGGAAAATGAGACTTTCTGCTTCCATCACGATCTACAGCCCCAGAAACCCACAGGGGCAGGTGTACTCCGCCCATCATGATGCGTCCGAATCGATTTAATGGCAGTGGAGTTGAGTGATCCCTGTAATTACACAAAACTAGTTGCTCCAGGTTCCTGTGGGGAACAGCCTGCTGCAGAGCCTGGAACCAGCCATTTCATACAGTCTGGTTCCCTTTCATGAAAGAGAGCATTTCAACATACAATTTAGGTACTGGCATCAATGTTTTTTTGTTAAATATCATGTGGCTTGTTGGGTTACGAATTCCACAGCAGATAATAGAGTATCAACAATGATGTTAGAATATAGTTTGGACTCAAATGATTACAAAAGAATATGCATTTTACTATTGAAACGATCTATGAATCCCCGACAACATTGAGGATAGCTAACTTTTCAACGATTTTGTTAAGCATTTCATAATTTATGTGAGGAAAATGGCGTTGTTACTTCTGGAATAAGTTTTCACCCTTGAAAGTTAAGATTAGATGAAAAACTACTCGGTGGCATATTGAAAATTTCTACTTTTATCCAATTGGAAAGGAAAAAGGCTACCTCCTACCTTGTTCATGATTTGACTAAAGAACAAATTTTGTATGTCTGTTTTCAAACTTCCCAAAAAACTTAATTCGAGAATGCAATATATATAGGGTACTTAAATGTATAAGTTTCAAAGCACACATTACATTCATTAGTTAAAACTTACTTTTAACTAAAACACTGTTAGTTAGTTGACAGTGAGTCAGTTCTGACTCAGGGCCATCCCAAGTGTGACCAGAGGGTTTTCAAGGCTGTGATGTTCAGCAAGAGATGACCAGAGCCTGCCTTCTGAGGAGCCTCTGTATGGGATCGAGCTGCCAACACCCATCGCCCATGCTATTAAAAGAAACAAAATTGACCCCAACAATTCCTTTCAATTCTAATATTCAATGATTCCAGATACCTTTAAAAAGTTACTTAGCAAGTATTTGTTGAGAGATTCCTCTATTTGGTAGCTCCTAGTGGAAGGGAAGAAAAGAAAGGGTATCTATATGAAAATAATAATAATAATAAGCACACCAAAATAGTGCCACACTCAAGAAACTTAATCCTAATGTACAGAGACATAAATTAATTAGAATTAAAAGTATAGGTATTTACCATTGCTGAAAATACTGTTATAGAAATAGACATATCAACATGATGGCAGTGAGTTTGGTTTTGTTGGGAAAGTAAGATGAAAAATAGAATACCGAATAGTAAGCATTTTATGATGCCAGGTCTGCTTTTTTAGAAAATAAAAGTGTTTCAGAAGTAACAAGAGAAGTCTAAAAGGAGATAAACCAAAATGTTCACAGCATTGCTTGTATTTAATGCTTTATGTTACTCTTAGTTGTTATTTGAATTGCTCTGAGTCATTAGACAGGGTAGAACTGCTCCATAGGATTGCCAAATCTGAAATTTTCGGAAGCAGAACACCCAGGATTCTGAGGGTTGGGTTGGGCCCAAACTCCCTACCTTTTTGTTAGTAGTCCAGCACTTCACAGTGTACAGAACCTTGAGACGTCTGTCATGTAGTAACACCTTAAAAATATATGACACATTAAACACAAAAACTTGCTCAAATATGTTTAATACTTGACATTATTCTTAATAACCAAAAGACAGAATCATCCCAAACACCCATCAACTGCTGAATAGATAAACAGCATGTGCTAGCTACACCTAATGGAATATTATTAGACCATAAATAGGAATGAAATATTGACACATGCCATGACATGAATGAACCTTGAAAGCCTTAGACTAAGCCAAAGAAATGAGGTGTACCAGGGCCACATTTTATATTTTTCTATGCATATAAAGCATCTAGGAAAGGCAAACCCAGAGAAAGTCGAATGAGTATTTGCCAGAGGCTGAGAGCAGGGGTGAAAGCAACATGTCTGCTAATAGATACTACATTTATTTGGGGAGCGATGAAAATGATCTGGAATTACAGAGTGGTGATGACTGCACAACTTTGTGACGATGCTGGAAACCACTGAATTATACTTTTAAAGCGATTGTTATGGTAGTCTATCACAATAAAAAATACAAATATATATAATCTTCACAGGAACATAATTTAGTCAACAGATATTCAGTTTTCATAGAGACCCATAAAATCAAAGAAGAGGTAGCTGGAGCCAGGAACGTCTTTACCCAAGAGGTGGAGTTTTGTAGCAAATTATTAAAGCTAGTATTGTGATAGAAATAACAGCTTGGTCAACATGATTTATAGTATTCTTCACCTAATAAGCATTGCCTTTTAATCCAGATCCATGGAAATTAAAAAGTTATGCCAAGTATTGGATGTTGATAAGCCCACCAAAAATGAGGAGTATCACAGGATATTACCTGTATTTCTTTACCAAAATCTCCCTGTTCCCTCATCAACATTCCAATTGCTGCAGCAGCAAAAGTTAAAGTGACACCCATGAGGCATGCCACAGCCTGCCAAGGGTAAGTACATTTTTATCTTTTGGGGATCACATCATCTTGTATTCACAGAACGTGCAGAAAAACATGCCTTTTCCCTTATCATGCGAAGTACAATGAACCTCTGCTGTTGGCCCAGCTGGTTAACACAACTGAACTTGCCCTGAGTATGGCAGGGACATGCTTGTAATCTTATCCATCTGAGAGGTACATTTATCAATCGCCTCTCAAACACTGTCAGGAAGAATTTCTGGAAAACGTTTATCTTGTGTTTCTTGAATTAAAATTCAGCCTGGACTTCCCACTTCTTTACTCATGCAAACAGAGGGGTGCTTTTTGTTCAATTGATTTTCTGAAAAATGCCTTTATTTACAGATTTCTAATTACAGATACACCTTCGAGGAAGATCACCATTGCCCCTCTGTAAATCAGAAACCTGGCAGCCGATTTCTCAGGCAACTCTATTCCTCATGCACATTGGTACCAGGTACATTGTGTGGTTCATTTCCTGATTAATGTACTTCTCCTGGCCCTGAAATATATGTTGCCCAACATACAGAATTTACTCCAACTGAATTTGCAGGGATGTCTTATAGACAGCCTGTTTAACTCACATGAACCATCTCTGGCTGCTATTAGTACTATGATGAAGCAAAGAAAGCATGCAGGTGCAGGAAACCTATCATTGCACTAAGCTGTCATCAGCATTATAATGCCCTAGCCTAAAACATCTTTAGGCTTTAAAGTTTCCCTCCATCCTTTCTGGTTAAAGTCTTAAAGCCATAATAGAGTGGTACAAATGGCTACCACGTAAAGTTAGAAGTTCAAATCCACGCAAAGGCAGCTTGGGAAAAAACAAAGGCCTGGCAATATTCTCCTGTAAAATCAGCCATTGGAAGTCCTCTGGTGCGCAGTTCTGCTATGACCAGCACGAATCATCCTGAGTCGAACTGACTCAATAGCACATGAATTTATGGCACACAAAACCACACAATCTGGCTTCCTCCAAGCTTTTCTGTCCTCGCTTATCCCTTTAAACATTTCATAATGTGCAAACTTGCATTTCCAAATGTGTAACCTGCTTGCTCTATTTTAGTTTCCTCTTCCATTTCAACCTGGAACATCTATCACTTCCTGTGATTTTTTTCATCTTTGGATTGTCCTTCAGGCATTACTCCACCTAACAGCTAGGAGGATAAAGTTGAACATATATTAATGATGAATTATGAAAAAAATAGCAATTACTTATAGGGAAACAATTTTTCCACTACCTATTTGAAGTCATGTGTAAACAAAATATATTTTCATTTGTTAAATATAGAGTGAGTAGGCTAAATTTTTTCAAAAAACAGACTTTAAACATTGGATGTACCTATGTGGTGGATAATGGGAACCCATAGCCAAGACTTAGCAAAACTCACATTATTTTGTAGATTTTGCTGTATTTGTGATACAAATTAACCAAATATAAGTATCCAAGTGAGTTTTTCACCTCTAGAGGGCTCACCCTCTGATACTGTATACATAATCTACTTCGTATTACCTTGCTGAAGGTGCTGTTGGAACTCATCTTTTGAAAGGACCGTCTGAACCAAACTCTATAGTTCTTCATTAAAATCCAATGCTATATTTAACAACAAATACTGATCCTATAGTTCTTTGTTAAAAATCACTACTAATAAAGTAATTTATCACCCATTTTGTTCACTGGAATTTACTACAAATGGATTGTAGCCATTTCCAAATTTCAAACTTACCTTAAATGGTTAAGAATATTCTAGTCTTTAACAATAATGGAAAGATAGATCTGCTATAAAATAAAAATAATCAGATAAAACTGTTTTAAGGAAAATCATTACTTTATGTTATAACCATATATGTGTATTTCTATGTGTCCATATATGGGGCGATATTAATAAAGATTAAAGAGAAGATTGGGTTGCTTATTCAAAATATTTGCAGCTTCCTCCCTATCATGTATCAGCTCTTGTCTACCGGCTCCACCTGTGCTCCAAAAATTTCACTGCAATCGAGTTGATGCCGACTCATGGCAACCCTATATTTTCCTTAAAGTTACACTGTTGGTTCAGATGCATCAGGCTTCATCATGTGACTTACTACACCAATGAAATGTGAGTAGAAGTGACATGGGTCACTTCTGAACAGAACTTGAAGATGAATGCCATGTTCAACCACTGTTCTATTCCCACTACTCCTTCCAAGCGAAGTGCATATGGAGCAGCATTGAAGCCACGTCACTGCCAATGTCACACAGATGAGAAGTACAATTTTGTTATTGTACGCATCTGAGGTTTCAGGTTGTTGGTGGCTGCATCATAACTCTGCCTAAACTGACTGATATAGACAGTATTTTGGGGAGAAATATGAATCACCTAAAGAGTATGAAACATTTATTTTTCATTTGAAAAATAAGCCATTTCATTGTAATTTTTAACAGTCATGATTCTTTAATTGTTATTTCCACTGATAAATTTAACCCTATATGATAAAATATGCACTATTATTCTCACAGAGGGGGAATGGGGTGCACCTAGAAACTAAAATAAGATGACTTGTCATAATTATAATAAAGTGATTTAATACTGTCTTCTATTAATCCATACTTTCAAGACATTTAAACAGATTTAAAATGATGCTACTCTTCTTCCTAGTGGTTTTTGTTTGGAAAATTATTGCTATATTTCATGAAAATATTATTTATGCTAATGTTTACTGGATTTATTATTTTAAAAAATAAATTAATAAATGCATAATACATTAGTTTAATTTTTTTAGTATAGGAAATATCAACAGCATGAACCACAAAACATGAGCTCTTGGATTCTTCAATAATTTTTGAAAATGTAAAAGGGTTCTAAGGAGGTCAAGGGTTGAATACTTGCCAACTAACTAAAAAGTTGACAGTTTCAATCTAACCAGCAATATCTCCGAGGAAAGACCTGTGGTTTAATTCCAAAAGTTCACCTTAAATCCTCTGTGGAGTAGTTTTGCTCTGACACATGGAGTTGTCATGAGTTGGAATCTACTCAATGGCAATTGGTGTTTGGCTTTTTGAAAAGGGATGTGAGTTTAAAAAGTCTGAGAACTGCTGGACTTTTCAAGATTCAACTGTCATTTCCTCATTATTCTTACATAAAACTATTTCTTTTTTCAAAGAGTACCATTATAGTTCTTTAACTCTTTATGTTTACTATTAGCATAATGGTTATGCATTGTGCTGCTAACCACAAGGTCAGCAGTTCAAACACACCAAATGCTCCCCAAAAGAAAGATGAGGCTCTCTACTCTCAGAGAGAGGTGCAATCACAGAAAGCCTCTTCTATAGGGTTGATACAAGCCAGAATTGACTCAGTGACAGTGAGTTGTTTTTTGAGGGTTTTGTAAATGGTCTCAGAGTTGTTAAGATTGAGCAGAGTTTATATAGCAGGAAGAAAGGTACAATAATAATAGTATCGTGCAGATAATAACCCTGATTTCACAAATTGTGGTTCAGAATCGGTATCTCAAATTAAATGTTCATCTTCCAAATAATAATTTTATAAACTGGGCTTATTTTTAATCTTGAAAGTACAAGTATTTCTTTTCCTGTGATTGTGATGTCTATGAAGAGGGGGGAAATGGTCAAGATGGAAAGGTAATAAAATTTTTATGGGACTTATATTTTTAAATATGGGTGAGAGAATCCTTAAGAAAGAAAATGATAAATATAATAAGTAAAAATTTTGTGAAACTAAATTTTATGAATAAAATTGCTTCTCCCAAAATATGTGTCAACTCGATTAGGCCATGATTCTCAATATTACAAATTATCTTCCATTTTGTGATCTAATATAATTATTTTATGTGATGTCTATCTTAAGCTTGAAGATGTTAGTGAGACAGGAGCAGAGGTAGTTATGTTAAGGAAGCAGCACACAATCTAAAGGAACAGATTGTTTCTTAAGTCAATCTCATTTGAAATAAAAAAGAGATTAAACAAATAATCAAAGATCAGAGAGATCTTAGATCTGAGGGATCTCTTACCAAGGAGAGCCAGGATAGGAACATATCCTCTGGGCCAGAGATTCCTCCTGAATCCAGATGACAGCTTTACCATCAGAGGAGCAGCAGCAGAACCAGAAGCCAGAGCATAGAACAGAGGGATGGACTTCCCGCCTCAAGGAGCAAGATAAGATACCGTATATACTCGTTTATAAGCCGAGTTTTTCCAGCACATTTTTTTAAAATAATCATTTTATTAGGGGCTCATACAACTCATCACAATCTGTACATATGTCATCTGTGTCCAGCACTCATTTACGACACCCACTTTCCACTTGAGCCCCTGGTGTCAGCTCATTTTTCCCCGTCCCTCCCCCCTCCCCCCAAACCCCCGATAATTTACAATTTATTATTATTTTATCATATCTT
>NW_022111372.1:18382545-18396929 GCF_000313985.2 Echinops telfairi
AGAGGAAAATTGCATATTTCATCGTTACCACACTGCACTCCGGCTTGGTCCTCACCTCCCCAGTTTCTGTGGTAAAATTAGGTGCTGATATTCAGGTCGGTTTACACTCGAGTATATGCGGTAAGTGCTCTTGTGCAGCAGGCTGGCATGCAGTGGGGTACTTCTGGGCACTTAATTGGGGAAGTTGGCCTCTCTGGCCCACAGAACTAGAGCTGGATGCCTTTGGGCTGAGGATTACTGGAATGGGGTGTCTCTGGGAACTTAGTTTAAGAAATAGGGTTTGCTGACCCATGGAGCTTGAGCTGAATGCCTTCATGTTGAAGCTTACAGCAGAGTGGTATGCCTCTTGGGGCATTTGTTAGCAGACCGAAACCTTTGTAACATATCCTGATACATAAGTACCCTGAGCATTTCTCACTAGTATTGCTTGTTAACATCTTAAATAAACTCTTTAATCATAAATTTTGTTATGAGTCTCTGTGAAGTCATCACATTGGATATTAGAAACTAGGCACTAGGTAAGTCAGAGCAATTGGTCTGGGAGCAGGGTGCATCCTTTGGACCTGGGGTTCCTTCAGTGATGATAACCTCCTAGGTCAGCAGTTCTCAACCTGTGGGTTGTGACCCCTTTGGGGATCAAATGACCCTTTCACAGGGGTTGCCCAATTCATAACAATTCATAGCAAAATTACAGTTATGAAGTAGCAATGAAAAGAATTTTATGGTTGAGGGGGTCGCCACCACATGAGGAACTGTATAAGGGGTTGCAGCATGAAGAAGGTTGTGAACCAGGTGTTCTTAATGACAAGCCACATGAGATCTCCCAAGGATGCTTTTCCTCATTGCTAAGAGAAAGGGTAAGGCTCTCCCTACAATTGTTGCCCTGAATTTGGACTGCTCATCTGCTAAACTGTGAGACAATAAATTTCTATTGAAATCACCATTCACTTGTAAGGGTTCTGTTATTGCAGCACTAGACGAGGTGCTAGATACGTTTCCTGCTTCCAGGAGGAATAAAATTCTTACCAATAGAGCCATCCCATGGCCATATTTTCCATGGGCCCTCCTTCTAGGTACATGCAAGATAAGATAAGCGTGACATTTGCTGATGTTCTAACAAGGATTAGCAATTTTTAAATAATAGAGCCAGAATCTTATAGAATATTTAGATGATCTTTCAAATAGAATCAAAACGCTGGGGAAAGGTCAAGATGGGGCAAGAGAACAGAGAACATAAACACACTAAGCTTCTTAGTGAGAGAAGAACAGGTTCTCTCTCTTCGTGCTTGAGCAATTTTGCTTGACTTTTGGCCAAAGATGCCTAGGGGGAGACCGGAACATACAAATGAGGGCACCAGTAAAAAGAGCGTAAGGCATTTACTCTGGGTGTAAAACTACCAGTGCTGATGCAGATTGAAGCCAACGAGGAAGTTTGCCGAGTCGTGGAAGCATAAGGCCTCTCTCGCGACATGCTCTCTCCTCACAAGGGGACCAGGACAATCTCAGTTCTATTCACAGTCAGCAGTTTTATAGTGAAACTTTGCACATGTTGCCGCCAATTTTTATTTGAAGTATAGTAAGTGATTGGATTTAAATTACTTAGAGATACTTTTAATATATCTTAGGGCCAACAATTTTCCTAGGAGATAAAGCCTGGAGGTCGGGGGGACATTAGCTTCCCTAAAAGAATTTTATTTTTAGACGACTTTTCTCCACGGTGGCCATTCAGAGACTACCTACATTTCATAGCCTTAGTTAAAGAATGATTATTTGCCCAAACCTCCTAGAACATGCTGAACATTACAGTGAAAAGAAAAGAAAGTCTAGTAAAATTACTAAGCATGTAGTTTAGAGCTACCATCCTAATCATTTGGGTTTTGCCCAGATGTTGTCCCAGTTTCCATATAAATTTCTATCAGGACACCAGGAAAACAAACCTTTAACCAGCTGTGTGTTTTATTTGAAGTCTCAGGACACTTTGAAATTGCCTCCTGAGTATAAAAAGGTTTGATTGTAAGAGCAATGAATTTGGAGGGCTGAAAAAGAACCAAAATAGGCAGGGAAGGAGTCTTCTACGTGGTCTGAGTTGAACTCCCCCCTGGGGTTTAGCTTATAGAAACTCAGCATGTTGAAATATGCTGGGCTTCCTTCCACAGGCCTCAGACGATTCAGCTGACTTAGCTAATTTCCAAGGCACAAAAAAGTTCAATGAACTTGACCTCCTAGCTAGTACTTGTACATGAGGGTTCCTTTTGTCTTATAATCTTACATAATACTGTGGGCATTGTTTTAATTTTAAGAAGACAGCGGGCCAGGTACTGTTTCAAGTGTATGTGAACATCAGTGAATATTTACCATGACAACCCAATATGAAGCTAATAGGAAGTGCTAGTGTCATGGTTCCATGTTGGATGGCTAGCCACAAAGCCAGTAGTTGGAAATAGCTAGCCACTCTCCAGGCGAAAGACGAGACTTTCTACTTCCATAAAGAGGTAAACTCGTGCAAATAGACAGGTGTCCTTCTATTTTGTCCTATGAAGTCGTTATGCTTGGGAACTGGCTCCACCGCAATGAGTTGGATTTTTGTTTTATTGCTAGCTATAATGTTATTACAGTGCAATTTTTTTCATAACTAAATCCAAATCAGACCATCCAATAAATTTTACACAAGATTAGGTACATCTATAAAAACACTGGTCTTTCCTGAGCCATTGGTTAATGATAAAAATTTGGGTCTGGAGCATAAGATATTAGGTCTAGTGGCGACTGTCATAGGAGAATATTACTTATTGAGCCTTGGACACAGTACTGGATTTGAAGTTAGGTAACCTGTATTTTAGACCTTTCACCCCTGGCTAAGGACTGCGGTTGCTTTTTCTGTAACATATATCAATAACACCAATCTTAAAGTGCTATTGTAAAGACTTGTTTGAAAACTTCTACCTGTCTGTCAGTTTGTCACACTATGATGGTTGGCATGGTGCTAAAAGGCTAAAAGCTAAACCATCAGTATTTCAAATACCAGTGGGGTTTTACAAACTAAAACAGATTACAAAGAAAGGTCATGACCTACTTCGAAAAATTGGCCGACGTAAATTCTATGGCTCATCACAGAATATGGTCCAATGATAGTCCTGGAAGATGAACCCAAACCTTCCACTGGACATGAAGAGAGTGCAGCACTGGGGAGTGTTTTGTCTGGTTCTACATAAAAGTTGTCATGCGTTGGTGCTAACTTGACAGCAATGAACAACAACTTGCTAGAAGAGGAAGCGAAAACCATTCAAAATTGTGAGTCACATACTGCTGGCCAGTCAGGTGGACTTTATTCTTCCCTTAGCTTTTACCGTGGAACCACACCAGTTGCCGCTGAGAGGACTGCTCCATGGAACTCTTAAACGTCTATCACCAGGACTTTCTTCTGAGGCCCCTCTGAGTCAATGCAAATCTTTTGACAGCAGAGTGTATTAACTACACTCCTCAGGGAATTAATCTAGAAAAATATATATAACAATGCTATTTTCCGCTTCCTGGAAATATTCTCTCTATCTAGCCAGAGATTTTTTAGTTAAGTAGTGAATCCCCTTCCCCCCACTTGGCAGAAGGCCAGACACCAGGTTTTGATAACCACTGATATTCCTGGAAAGCTCTCCTCAGGCAATCACCCTTTCAAAGGACATTGATTGTAAATGACTACTGTGCTGTAATAAGGGACTGTTTTGAGACCCAACCCAAGAGGGCAGTAGAGAAGCTACACGGTGCAGGTGACCCCTGGCTGGAAAATGTGAGGAAGTGGGTAGTGCTTGCAAAGAAGGAAAAGGTGGACAAGCCAGGAACATGTTTGTGCACCAGAGGTTAAGCGCTCGACTAAGCAGTTCAGACTCACCAAGTGGCTCTCCAGAGAAAGACCCTGGATCTCCTCCCTTAAAGAGACAGCCGAGGAACACCTACGGGAGCGGTTCTGTCATACGGGGTCACCATGACTCAGAAACTGGCTAGATGACACTGAAGAGCGGCCTCAAGAATGGCACACACTTTCAGTGGCTGTGAGGGGTTGGCACAACTGCTTTCTCATCTTCAGGATCAGTTGCTGGTTTATTTTGTATTGAGATGTTTTGGAAAAAGAAAAAGAAATCAGTCAAGACCTATAAAATTGTATTGAAGAAATCTAAGCAATAGGGGAGAACATGTTTACTAATGTAGTGATTTAATGGTGAAATGCAATGCAATTAGCTTGAGTGAGGGAACTTGGCACATAAGTAGCATGATTTTAGTTCCCGTTTCACTGGGCATGACAAAATCCTATCTGAACCATCTGTTTTTGCACAATGTTAAGAATCTCAAAGTTGAAGAGAGGACAGATGCGTTTGTGCTTGCAAACTTATCTTTTAAATATGTTCAAAGAAAATTTATATGCTTGCCTTGGCCATCCACCCATTTATTGATTATATCTTTTTAGGGGGGAAAAATCTTTAACATTTGATAAAATCTTAAAATCAGTATTAAAGCTCAGTGTATGCCTTTGCACCTTTCTCGAATCTCCAATGAGGTCCAGCAAACTTTTTTAAAAGGAAAGGGGGTGTAGAAAGGGGGAATCAATCACAAGGATCTACATATAACCTCCTCTCTGGGGGATGGGCAACAGAAGGGTGGGTGAAGGGAGACACAGGGCAGTGTAAGATAAGATACAATAATAATTTCTAAATTATTAAGGGTTCATGAGGGAGGGGGAGGGGGGGGAAGGAAAATGAGCTAATTCCAGGAACCCAAGAGGAAAGCGAATTTTGAGAATGATGAGGGCAACAAATGTATAAGTGTGTTTTACACAACTGATGTATTTATGGATTGTGATGAATTGTATGAGCCCCAATAAAATTATTTTTAAAAATAAGATAATAAAGAAAAGAAAAAAATCCTTGAATTTGTTCTGGGCACAATTATTTCTGGCTGGTTCCATGACAGAATTTTTTTCCCTGGCTTTTTGAATATTGATGGAGTGTTTTTCTTCTTACACATCATTTATATTTTTATCTTTGTTACTATTATGATTTCATTCTTACCACTTAGTTTGGTCTTGTTTTATATTCTTTTCTGTTGCGTCTCCCAGCTGTGAAGTCCAGGAAGAATGGACACATAATGAGAATAACTCATACAAGGGATGCAGGAAATACAAGGGGGGGGGGCAGAAAGGGAAGGGGATTTGGGAAGTAAATAAAGAAGACAGGAGTGGGGAGGGAACACTAGAACTGATTGTGACTGCATCACTCATCTTACAGGCAATTTAACCATGGGGGGGTGCTCCAAAATTGATGTGGTAATGATTGTATAATTCCCTTTGATATGATTGGACAATTGAACTATTTAATTGTATGATATGTAAAATACATACCAATGAAATGGTTAGAAAAATCATGAATTATTTAAAATTTTTATTTGGTCTCATATAAATATTTATTCTAAAATATATCTCAACTCAGCTTACCAATACATTTAGCTCTACATTTTGATCCAATTAACTACCTTCAGAATCTTCCTTGGACAATTTCAGTGTAGTTATAGTTTTTCCTAAATGTGGATGTTGCATAATCCACAATCACCACTGAGCCATCTTTAACTTTTTGTTTTATTGGATTTCAGGATTTTCTGTGGTAAACATTCAATGACTTTGACTTTCAAATTTCCTAGTTTTTAGAAACGCATTTTTAAAAAGAAATTTCTTGTGTCAAAGTAAGCATATTGTCCAAGTATGCTGGAATCAGACTGATTAATTCTTCTTTTTAGATAGCAAAATTCTACAGAACATATTGAAATCAATTTTCCTGATATAGTTTAGCGTTCATATTTTATTTCCATTCCCCATTAAATTATTTTATTATAATTATGAAGTCATCTTATTCTAGTTTCTAGGTCCATCCCCTCACCCCTCAATGAGAATAATAGTGTGTTTTCTACCAGATAGGGTTAAATTGATCAGTGGAAATCATAACAATTATGAATCTTAAATGTTAAAAATTACAATGAAATGGTTTATTTTTCAAATTATCCAGTCATTTTAGATGATTCTTACTTCCCCCCAAAGTACTGTCTATATCAGTCAGTTTAGGCAGAGTTATGATGCAGTCACAAACAACCTGAAAGCCTCAGATGCGTACAATAACAAAAGTGTACTTCTCATTTGTGTGACATTGGCAGTGACGTGGCTTCAATGCTGCTCCATATTCACTTCGCTTGGAACGAGTAGTGGGAATAGAATAGTGGTTGAACATGGAATTGATCTTCAATAGTTTTGTTCAGATGTGACCCATGTCACTTATATTCACATTTCACTGACGTAGAAAGTCATATGATCAAGCCTGATGTATGTGAATTAATAATATAATATAAATTTTACTTCAATATGTATGCTGGACAAATAATTCAAGAAACTGGACTATATCTAGAGCAATAAAGCAACACAATTTGAGAAAGACATATTAACAACCTGTAGTGTGCATGTAACAAAATCCTGCTTGTTGAAAGTGAAGACTAAAATCATTCGCTGATGAAGATCAGAGACTACAGACTTCAGTGCGTATTAGCTCAACATAAAGGGGGGGTGGGAAATCCTCATTGCTGAGCCAAGAACCAACAACGTGATATAAAAAGAAAAGAAGATTGGAGTTGCCAATTATTTCATTTTACTTGTATTCACATTTAATATCCATAGAAGCAGCAAAGTAGCAGTCAAAATTTTCAAAGTTTTAAAAAGTATGCATGATATAAACTGCACTGGGAGGATGTAGAGAAAAGGAGTGGGGCATAAGGTATATAAGAGTGTTTCCTTTTTTCCAAGATAAGGTCAATAGATAATACCTAAATAGCGGGGAGGAGATGAGCCAGTCAGGGTGCAGGGCAGCAACAATGAAACATACAACTTTCCTCTAATTATTTAATGCTTCCTTCCCCCCACTATCATGATCCCAATTCTACCTTACAAATCCGGCTAGACCAGAGGATGTACACTGGTACATATAGGAACCGGAAACACAGGGAATCCAGGACAGATGATCCCTTCAGGACCAGTGGTGACAGTGGCATACCAGGAGGGTGGAAAAACGGTGGGACAGAAAGGGGGAACTGATTACAAGGATCTACATGTGACCCCCTCCCTGGGGGACACACAACAGAAAAGTGAGTGAAGGGTGACGTTGGACAGTGTAAGACATGAGATAATAATAATAATTTATAAATTATCAAGGGTTCATGGGGGAGGGGGGAGCGGGGAGGGAGGGGAAAAATGAGGAGCTGATTCCAAGGGCTCAAGTAGAAAGCAAATGTTTTGAGAATGATGAGGGCAACAAATGTACAAATGTGCTTTATACAATTGATGTATTTATGGATGGTGATACGAGCTGTATGAGCCTCCAATAAAATGATTTTTTTAAAAGACCTAAATACAATAAATCAAGGTAACAGGAGCATTATGTTATTTAAAATTATGGACGTGAAAACCAGAATAATTTTGGTAGCTACTTCCAGCGAGAAGGATAAAGGCGATGCAGGAAAGTTCTGTTGTCATTTTCACAGTTTTATTGGCACTTCATCCACATATCATACAATTCAATAGTTCAATCATATCAACAATAGTTAGTTGCACAATCATTACCACAATCATTATCAATTGTAAAACATTTTCTTCTTCATAACTCATTGTTAGGGAAAGTTCTATTTTCAAGATAAGGTTTATAAGTCAATTGACTTGTAGAGTGCCACATATGTATAAAATAATCATAAAAGAAAAAAGTCCAAAGCGTATTTAAAGAGACCTCTTTAAAGTATTCAAAAGCAAAAATATCACTTTGAGGACTAAGATGCCCCTGATTCAAGTCCTGGTATTTTTCAATTATTTCATATACAAGTTAGACAATTAGTACAGAAAACCAAAGAAAAATTAATGCCTTCAATTATGGCATTGGCGAAGAATATTAAATATACCATCGGCTGGTAAGAGAATTCATAAATCTATCTTAGAAGAAGAATTGCCAGAATTCTCCTTATAAGTGGGAGTAGTGAGATCACATCCTTGGGACATGTTATCAAGAAGGACTAGTCCCTGGAAGATATCATGCTTGGTAACAGAGAGAGTCGATCAAAAGAGGAAGGCCTTAAATTTAATGGATTCATACAGTGGTTTCAACAATGGACTCAAAGCAACTGTGAGAATGGTGCAGCTCCCGACAGTGTGGCTGCAGTCGAAAGGGTCACTGGAAGTAGGAACTGACTTGAACGGACCTACAAAATAACACTGGAAATTTCTCACACCAACCTTTACGTTCATTATGCTACAATCTAGTTTAAGTTAAAACATGGCCTCACACGTGTAATAGATATGTAGTAGGAAATAGAAAAATTATTTTAGTGAGCTTTTCAGATTATTGTGGAAATTTTTCTTTCAGACTACACCAAACTCAACAAATTGTAATCCTAAGAGTTAGTGTGATAGTTGGGTTTATGTGAACTTGGATGAGGCAGTATTCTCCCATGTTATGATGGAGCATAGTGTGGCCAAATCCATGATGGAATCTTCTGTAAAGTAGCCAAGTGGCTGTGAAAAGAACAGGGTGAAGTCCCTACATCTCCACATCACCTCATTGCCATCTAGTGGATTTTGTCTCATAATGACCCTATAGGACAGAATAGAGGGGGAAGAACTCCCCCCAAAAAAGTGAATTTTTTTCAAAGCTATGTATTCAAATTTTTTACAAAACAATCTTCTCACATTCAAATTACTCTCCATTGCACATAGAACATTTGTCAAATCTGTGATTCCATTCTTGGAAACATTTTTAAAACTCATCTGTTTGGATGGTTAACAGCACCTCCCTCATTTTTTTTCTTCAACTCTTCTACTTCAGCAAATCACTATTCTTTCATGTCCCTCTGCATTCGCAGAAACAAAAAGAATTAGGACAGAACAAGGTCAGGTGAGTAAGGTGCTCAGGGCAAGAAAGGC
Organism: Echinops telfairi; assembly: GCF_000313985.2. Taxonomy (NCBI): domain Eukaryota; kingdom Metazoa; phylum Chordata; class Mammalia; order Afrosoricida; family Tenrecidae; genus Echinops; species Echinops telfairi. Next base: position 18,391,538 of record NW_022111372.1, read on the forward strand.
ATGCTCTTTTTGCCAAAAACTGGCTCATTGAGATGTCTGCGTGAGCAGTTGAATTGTCATCATGGAAAAATAGTCCCCCGTCTGCCACAAATCAGGCCTTTTATTGTCACACACTGTTATGCTATCTTTTCAGAACCTCTAAATAGAAAACTTGATTAACAGTCTTACCTGGTGGAACAAACTCCAAATGCACTAGGAGCGAACATTTTCCTCTGTTTGCGAAGTTCATGGATGTCCAAAACAAGGCTTGTCATCAATTGACAGTCACCTTTTTTTAAAATGTGAAAGCCACTCATACACTTGAGTTTTTCCCATAGTGCTGACCTTGTAAGCTGTGTTCAACATCACAACCGTTTCTATGGCATTTTTTCCAAGCAGGAACAAATTTTCATCACCAAACACTGTTCTCTTAATTTGACCTTCACAAATAAAAACAGGTTCACGTGAAACTGCTTTTACAAAAAAATCAATGTGACCAGAGAGAATATTCCCAGGCAAAGCTACTGGATGCACTAACTCAGAGCAAGTTGCTCCATCGAGTGGGGAAAATGCATACTACAAAAGTTCCGTTCTGCCCAGCGTAATTCTGGTTTGGGTGGGGGGTACTTCCTCATATACAAGTGAGGGAGGATTCACTCAGTGTGGCTTACTAACTCACTGCTACTGCTAGATCTGCATCCTGCATTTGATTTATCCACCTCCTGTTACATTGCCTGTGATTCCAGGAACCAATGACCTTAAATTAATTCAGTTCTGCAGACACCAGCATGTACTCTTTATGTTTATCTTCCTGCTTCCTGTTCATCAGCCCCTCTACACAAGTCAGGAGAAGCCTCCAGCTCACGTCTGACCCAAAGGTTTGAAACTGATTTGACATACTTTTATCATAGGAAGAGCCATTTCTTGATATAAATCTCTTTCTATATACATACACATGCAAACATCATTGGTTTTGCAACCCTAGAGAACACAGGCTGACATAGTAAAAAAAATATTTTAGGCCCTATGATGAATGTGACCTCAAAAAGGTAAATAATATATTATGATGATGATGATGATGAAAATATTTTACCTCATAAACTCCTGAGAGTTTATTACAAACCCTTTGAGTTCCCAGGTCACTCTTTCTCCTAAAGAGAAAGAGAAGTCTTTCTACTCTGGTAAGGGTTATAAAGGTCTAAATACAGGCATGTATGTATGTAAATATATTTATATATAATGATAGGGAAATAGATCTATGTACATATATTTATATGTTAAGTATAAAGATAGCTGACAGAAATTGCGCCTTTACTTAAGTATTCCCTCAACGTAAGAACACTTTGTTCTAATAACCTGGCATTCTGTGATGTTCACCTTCCTGATATGATTGCTGAGGACAAAGTGGGTGCATAAGCAAATGTGGTGAAGAAAGCTGATGGTGCCCAGCTATCAAAAGGTATCGTGTCAGGGGTCTTAAAGGCTTGAAGATAAACAAGAGGCCATCTAGCTGAGAAACAACAAACCCACATGGAAGAAGCACACCAGCCTGTGTGATCATGAGGTGTCGATGGGATCAGGTATCAGACATCAAAGATCCAGAACAAAAAATCATATCGATGTGAAAGAGGAGGAAGATGGAGTGCAGACCCAAAGCCCATGAGTAGAAAAATGGACACCCCCTCACAGAAGGCTCACAAGGAAGAGACGAGCCAGTAAGGGCGCCTCTAGTTCTTTAATGCTTCCACCCCCCACCCCCCACTATGACTCCAATTCTACCTTAAAAATCCAGCTAGACAAGAGCATGTACACAGGTACAGATAAGAACTGGAAGCACAGGGAATCCAGGATAGATAAGCTCCTCAGGACCAATAATGAGAGTAGCAATGCGAGGAGGGTAAGGGAAGGTGAGAGGAGAAAGAAGGAGTCAATCACAATGGTCTACATGTAACCCCTAACCCCACCCACCCCCAGGGGTCTGAATGACAGAAAAGTGAGTGAAAGTAGACAACAGTTGGTGTAAAACTTGAAAAAAAATAATTTATAAATTCTCAAGGGCTCATGAGGGAGATGCATGAGGGACGGGAAAAACTGAGCAGCTGATTCCAAGGGTTCATGTAGAAAGAAAATGTTTTGGAATTGATGATGGCAACATATGTCACAGTTGATGTATGTATGGATTGTGATAAGAGCTGTAAGACCCTCCAATAAATTTTTTTTTTTAAGTTTAGTCTCAGAAACCCACAGGAACAGTTCCACCCTGACCTGTAAGGTCACGATAATTAGAATCGACTCTGTGGCAGTGAGTTTACTGGCTTCATTGGCTTGATAAGCAAAGAGAAGATTTCATGGTGCGACCCTTCTTTAAGTCTGAATTAGTTGGGGCTGAGCACAGAAGAATTGCCTTCTTCAAGGATCTTGAACAGCCTTCCGATCAGACAGTGATCATGGTAATATTCATTATGTTGGATTAAACTTGATGCTTGGTCAGTTGACCTCCCTATTGACCCAACCTGAATTTGTTCTAGGTGAAAGGATCTCTTGCTTGTTCCATGACAAAGTTACTTCCCTGGCTTTTAAAATGTTGATGGTGGCCTTTTTTTCTTACTCATTATTTGTGTTTTTATCTTTATGGTGTCATTTTATTCTTAACACTTTATTTTGTTTGGTTTTTTGTTGTTGTTGTTTCTGTTGGGTTTTCCAGTTTGTGAAGCCCGGAAGGTAGTGGATGCATAAGTTTAGAGGTGATGTAGGAGTGGGGAGTGGTAGATAGGGAGGGTGAAGGGCTTTCGGGAGAAAACAATGAATGAGGTAGTGATGAGGGAGCACTAAATTAATTGTGATTACACATCTCATTTTAAAGGAAATTTAACCATGAACAAAAAAGAAAGAAAGAAGGAAGAATTTCCTTCTTATAAACAAAGTTTATAGAGGTACACTGGTTTACTCGGCTACTAACCAAAAGGTTTATTGTTCAAACCCATCAGCCACTCTGTGGGAGAAAAATGTGGCCAGCGGCCTCTATAAAAGTTGGGAACATTATGGAGTGGTTTTAAGTTGTAATCAACTAGACAGCAATGTGATTTTTATTAAAAAAAATTTGCTTCCTACATTTAGTAAATTTCTTCCTCTCAAAATTCTATCAAGTAATATAAAATTTACAAATGGAGCCCTATTAAAGATTTTTAATGTCAAAATGCTATGTTTACTGTTTCTCCCTACTATAGATGCTCCTTGCTCCTTTCAAAGATTCCTCTTTGCCTTTCTCTATCCATTGTGCTATCCTTGCTTATGCTGTCAATGGTCCTAATGTCCCAATTCACTCCATGCTAGTCCTAGATCATAATCCCTACGGTTTAGTTCATAACTTTCAATATATGGTTATAATCCCTAAGATATGAAAAAATAATATTTAATATAGGTACGTGTTAGGCAGTAAAAAAAATGTAAATCCATACTTACAGGTGGGTAGTTATGGCAGCAGCCAAAATTAGCTATGATCAAGGAAATGGTCTAGGAATCATGGATTTTCTTAAGAATATTCATCCTTTAGAAACCTTTAACAACAAGAGTCATGCTGAACATTAGCCAAAAAAGGATGCTTCAAAAGCTGTCTACAAACCTGCTGTTTCTTATACAAACCTGACTTATCTGCATGCCTAGAATACTGTGAGCAATTCTGACGGCTGTATCTCTAGGAAGACATAACTGACCTGGAAGACATCCAAAGAGGTTCACTGGAAACCTTGAAGGAATGGAGGCATTTCTCAAAAATGAGAGATTAAAAGAAGAAAAGAGATTTAGAAGAAAGAAGCTTTTGAAATCGTGAATCAGGGGTCCTCAAACTTTTTTAACAGGGAGCCAGTTCACTGTCCCTCAGACCCGTTGGAGGGCCGGACTATAGTTTAAAAAAAACCTATGAACAAATTCCTATCACACTGCACATATCTTATTTTGACGTAAATAAAACAAATGGGGCAAAGACACCCCGCAAGCTGGATAAATGTCCTCGGCGGGCCGCATGTGGCCCACGGGCCATAGTTTGCGGATGCCTGACAATAGAGTTGTCCAGGAAAATCTAAGAGTTCTTGAACTATCTTTAACTTATGAAACTAGTGAGTAGCATAATTTTAAAATATAAGTGAGTTCAGGTGTGGTTTAAGGGAAAATATTCATTGACAAGCTACAATGCTGGATAAAGCTTTCCCTACCCCATGAAATTGTCCTATAGTCTCAGCTACATACTTTAGATACAAAAATTATTCTGTGGTTACAATGGTATACCTTATTCTAGGATACACTGTCATAGGAGTGGAAGTAAAATGTTTATTTTAAAATGTCTAGTATTTCAACAGAAATGTATTATTTTTATTAAAATAACCCCTTAGTTAGTTAAAACAACAAAAACATTTTCATAAAGCCTTGGTGGGACTCAAAAAATTTAACAACCGGTTAACTGCATCAATGACCTCTTTTTATATTAATCATTTTATTGGGGGCTCATACAGCTCTTATCACAATCCATACATACATCCATTGTGTCAACCACATTTGTACATTTGTTGCCATCACCATTTTCAAAACATTTTCTTTCTACTTGAGCTCTTGGTATCAGCTCCTCATATTTTTTCCCTCCCTCTCCCACCCTCCCTCCCTCACAGACCCTTGATATCTATAAATTATTATTAGTTTTCCGTGTCTTACACTGACCAATGTCTCCCTTCAACCACTTTTCTGCTGTGCGACCCCCTGGGAGGGGGTTACACGTAGATCATTGTGATCGGTTTCCCCTTTCTTCCTCCCACCTTACCCTTATCCTCCTGATATCACTACTCTCATTTGTCCTGAAGGGTTTATTCTGTCCTGGATTCCCTGTTTCCAGCACTTACCTGTACCCATGGCATGCTCTGGTGTAGCCGGATTTGTAAGGTAGAATTGGGGTCAAAATAGTGGGGTTGGGGAAAGCTTTAAAGAACTAAAGGAAAGTTGTATGTTTCATTGGTGCCATTCTGTTCTCTGACTGACTTGTCTCTTCCTTGTGACCCTTCTGTAAGGGGATGTCCAATTTTCTACAGATGGGCTTTGGGTCTCCACTCTGCACTCCCCCTCATTCACATTGAAATGATTTTTTGTTCTGAGTCTTTGATGCCTGATACTTGATCCCATCGACACTTCATGATCACGCAGTTGGTGAACTTTGTTGCTTCTCAGCTAGGTGGCTGCTTGCTTGTCTTCAATCCTTTAAGACCCCCAGATGCTATATCTTTTGATAGCCAGGCACCACCAGCTTTCTTCACCACTTTTGCTTATGCACCCATTTTGTCCTCAGCAATCGTATCAGGAAGGTAAGCGTCACAGAATGCCGGGTTATTAGAACAAAGTGTTCTTGTGTTGAGGGAGCACTTGAGTCAAG
>NW_022111372.1:18397029-18419995 GCF_000313985.2 Echinops telfairi
TCCATCTGCTATCTTAATACTTAACATATAAATATATGGACATAGACCTATCTCCCTATCAATATATATAAATATATTTACATATGTACATGTCTGTATTTAGACCTCTATAAGTGCCCTTTGCCTCCTAGTTCTTTCCTCTATCTCCTTTTATTTTCCTCTTGTCGCGCTATTGTGTTCAGCATTCATTAGGGTTTCAGTAATTCCTCTCAGCTACATTGCCCTTGATCAAGCCCTACCAGACATCCTACGCCCTCCTTGCCATTGATTTTAGATCACTTGTTCCCTGGTCCCTGGGTTTGTTAGCACCCACTTCCTTTCCCCTGTCTCCTCTTCTCCCAAGTCGCCTGGAACCTGCAGTCCATTGCTTTCTCTTCTGGATTGTTTATCCCACATAACTTATGTAAATAGACATGCAAAAAGAATAATAAGCACTAAAATAAGGCAGAGCAAAACAAAACAACAAAAGATAACCAAAAAATCAAACAACAACAAAAAATAACAACAACAACAAAAAGCCTATAAATAGTTCCAAGTTTGTTTGTTTGTGACCTTTAGGATTGTTTTCTAGGTTGAGTCTGATGGTGTGCCACACCACGGCCCCAGTCTATTCTTGGTATTCCCCAGGGACTTCATTGCTTTGCTCCCCTTGCTGCTCCACCGTATGCCCTCAGTGTTTCGCCCAGGTATGGTGGGGTCAGATGGGGCACAATTCCCACACTGTGCCTCCAGTCTTTTCCTTCTTAGTGCTATGAGTCTGAGAGGGTCATCGTGTCTCATGGTTGGGCCTGACCTATGATCCTGACCAATGACCATTTTAAGTATAAGAAAAACGATATACCAGAAGGTAGTTGATTATTTCATAGTTAATATTTTAATATAAACAATAAAAGAGGTAGACAAAAATAGACTGTTATATGATTTTTTAATGTTAATGAAAATATTAAATAATACCTGAAAAAAACAATAAAATGATATTTATAGTATCTCCATATTGCTTCTTAATTGATGTTCTCACTGGCAATATTCTTCGCTTTTATCTGAGCATCATTGACTGTGTGATTTTTCCTTAACCAACTTTTCCCTGTAGAAGAAGGATCCCATTCCTTTAAAGGTAGGCCAATTAGACAAAAGTCTTTGTGTTTCATATCTTAGAAGCAGTTAGTCAACTTCTCTTCTCTGAACATAGTATGTTCGACTTTGAAACAACCCTTTCTGCTTCTGATGAACTTAAAGTAATTGTTCTGACAATACTTTTTTGCTCTGTGAATATTCTTACTCATAATATTTCATGGGAATTCAGGACATAACACAAAGTTGAAAAGAACAAATTGCATGCTTTCACTTACAGTGTCTCGTGGGGATTTGTGACATAGCACAAAGCTGAAAGCAATGACACAATGGCACCATCTGGCTGACACTTTCGCTTTGAGTTATATGTATATATATCGAAGTAACAAACAGAAGGAATAAAAATGTAGCATTTCATCAAAAGTATAATGAGTTTTCCGAAATGAATGAATAAATAATACAAGTAGAGTTCCATCTAATTTTTTATACCTATGAATGAAATAAACATTAATATGAGCCCTAGGAATATACTGATGTACAAATGAACTTTTTTTTTAAAGTAAGGAATTCAAATTTGTGATTTCCATGCTGGATAATTGTCTAGCATCCACCTTAGAGAGAACCCTGATTACAAGTGTCATTTTAACAACTGGTTCGCCAAATTCAACCAAAAACTAGGTATCAGTTCTGCCAAATCAGTGAGACCAGCTGAATCCCACCACTGTTTGAGCCTGATTTATATGTTTCAATGTATTTGCAAAGCTAAAACTAAATTCAAATTTACTATTTGAGTCTTGTAATGCACTCCAGTCAGAGTTGTCAGTTGTCATCCATACCCAATTACAGGGACTTTTCCAATCAGGTGCGTTTGTCTGGTTGTGTTATAAGCCACACAGTTGTTTTCATCGCCATCAGTGTTTAATTCCGTGATTATGACAAATGTTATGGTGTTTTAGCTATGACACTGTGGTGATTACAATCAAGAAATCTGTGCATCAGGGTTGTATCCTTTTACCATACATATTCAACCTTCATGGTGAGCAAATACCAGATATAATCAAGTACAGTCCAAGTGTTACAGCACATTTTTTGTGCAGTTTTGTGGTAAAATTAGGTGCCTTGGTGGATATTCGGGTTAGCTTATATGAGAATATATACAGTAATTCAAAAAATTGGACTGTATGAAGAAGAATGCTACATCAAGATGGGAGGAAGGCTTCTTAACAAGCTGCAATATACAATTGACACAAGCTTGCTTGCTGAAAGCCAAGAGGACTTGAAGCTCTTACTGATGAAGATAAACGGGTACATACTTCAGTGTGGAGTACGACACAATATAAAGAAAGCCAAAGTCCTCACCAAAGAAAATATAAAATATTATGATAAATGGAAAAGGTTAAAATTGTCAATGATTTAGTTTGGCTTGGATTCACAATCAATATTCTTGGGAAGAATGGTCAAGAAATGTATTTGCATTGGGCAAATCTGCTGCCAAAGACCTCGTTAAAGTGTTAAAGAGCAAAGATGTCACTTGGAGGGCCAAGCTGTGCGTGATCCAAGCCATGGTATTTTGCAATTACTTTGTGTTTGTGTGTGTGTGTGTGTGTGTGTGTGTGTGTGTGAAAGCTAGAAATAAGCAAGAAGATTGAAGAAAATTTGATGTATTTAAATGCTAGTGTTTACAAGGAATATTGAAAATACCATCGACTGCCAGAAGAACACATAACTTGGGGCCAGTATAGCCAGAATGCTCCTTAGAAACCCACCCCGCACCCCACCCCACCAAGAGGATGAACAACAGAAATGGGAGTGAAGGAAGACAGTGGTCAATGTGTAAGATATGAAAATGATAGCAATTTATCATTTATCAAGGGGTCACAAAGGTGGGAGGGAAAAAAGAGGAGCTTATACCAAGGGCTCAAATTGAAAGTAAATGTTTAAAAAATGATGATGGCAACATATGTACAAATATGCTTTATACAATTGATGTATGGAATGTTATAAGAGCTGTAAGAGCCCCCAAAAATGATTTAAATAATAATGGTAATAAATAAACTACCTTTATTAAAATAAAAAAGAAAGAAGGATGGTGTGATAGGTAGGTTTATTGTGCCAACCTGGCCAATGAACACATGTGGGATTAATTGAAGGGCGGAGAGATAAATGGCTCTCAGTGAGCTTCACTTTTCTTGTTCTTGCTCTTTGATGATGAGACCAGTGTGCGGCTGCCCTAACTTGTTCTTTGCCTTAATTTGCAAGCTACACTACCTGTGGGACACGTAACCTGTGGACTGTGTCACTGTAATTGGAGCTTCCTTCAAGACCTGTTTCACCACTATACTGGAGTATCCATCGCTTGAGCTGGGAACTGTCAGACCCTGTCATGTGGCTGACTGTTGATGGCCTGTCATGCTCTTTCCTGCCTGTGGCTAGATAGCCTAAATTGCTCTACAGAGGACTACCCGGTGGCCCTCAAGACTTGAAGGACTGCCAGTGTGTTAGCTGTCCCATGGAAGTGAGTTGCACTGAGCCATTTGTACTGCTTTAGAGATTAACTGTTTATTTCGTATGTGATATATATATTGTTTCTCTAGAGAACCCTGTCTAACATAGATGGTAAGATTTTGGTTCACATTCCTGGACATGTTATCAAGAGAGACCAGTCCCAAGAAAATGACATCATGCTTGGTACAGGAGCAGTAACAAAGAAACAAGATCTCAAAGAGATGGATTGGTGCAGCAACTTCAACAACAGTTGTGAAGACGGCACAGAGTGGGCAGTGCTTCGTTTTATGTATGTAAGATCACCGTAAGTCAGAGTTGGCTTGATGTCACTTAAACACATCAGCATCAATAATTTTTTCAAGAAATAAGTAGCAATTAAAGAAACTGAAGGGGAAAAAATTAAAAAGCGTTTTTCTCAGTTGCTCATCGTGTTGTAACTAACATTGTAACTAAATGTAGACCCTCCTCCCACTCTCTCTGTGTGGGTCTGGTTGCTGAGCTCGTGGCCATCCCAGAGTTTTGCCTTGATTGATGCACAATCAATGCTCTTGGAAGCAGCAGTCAAGAGATCAAAAAAAGTCTTGCATTAGGTGTATTTGCTACTCAAGACCACTTGAGAGTATTGAAAAGCAAGGACGTTACTTGGAGGACTAAGTTGTACCTGACCCACGCCGTGGTCTTTTCAATGGTTTCATGTGCGTATGAAAGCTAGACATTGAATAAGGAAGACTGAAGAAGCCTGGATGCGCCTGAATGTTTGTGCTGGAGGAGATTACTGAAAGCATCATGGACTGCTCGAAGTATAAACCAGTCTTTCTTGGAAGAAGTATGGCCATTAGCGTGCTCGCTAGAGGCAAGGATGGGAGACTTCATCTGACCAGTTTTGGGCAGGAGAGACCAGTCTCTGGAGAAGAACATCGTGCTTAGTAAAGTAAAAGATTAACAAAAAGAGGAAGACCCTCCACAAGATGGAATGTCACAGTAACTGCAACAAGGGCTCAAACATAGAACAATTGGGAGCATGGCGCAGACTGGCCAGTGTTTCATGCTGTTACGCATAGGGTCACTATGGATTGGAAACAACTTGATGGCACCCAACAACAATAACAACTTAATTTTACTATTGAAAAATGTTACTTAGTTGGAATCACATAATTCATAGCTTTTTCAGACTGACTTCTATCACTTAGCAATATGCACTTAAGGTTCTTCCATGTCATTTTGTTTTTGGTTTTTGGTTTATTTTGTCATTTTGTTTTGACAGCTTGTTTCTTTATTATTATTGTTTGCTTTTAAATAGTTTTCTTGGTATTTTCTTTCTTTGGGGGGTCCAAAAGTGCCTTTATATTTTAATTTTATATTTTTATTAAAAGATCATTTTATCGGGGGCTATTACAGCTCTTATAACAGTCCATATATCAGTTGTATCAAGCATACAAAAAACTTGTAGCAAGTATATTTGCACATATGTTGCCATTGTTATTTTCTAAATGTTTACTTTCTATTGGAAAAATAAGTAAATAAAATAAATGTAGAAGGACATTACAAACAATTTTGTTGTTAGTATTCAAATGATCTAAGAAATAGTACATTAAGCAATTAATGACTACAAGGTTAAGTCAAAAATATTGCTACTGGGGTTTCAGTCCATACGTCATGCATGAATGGGTTTATTCTGAGCAATGCACACCTCCAAAGTCAGTTAACTGCAGGTAAGTTTTCTCAATAATAAATTTATCTTTGTCTCTTTAGGGTGCCTCCAATCAGAACAGTGGCTTCTGAGGGGATCTACTGAGTCCTTTAAATGGAAATCAGAGGGGTCAACTCAAAAGTAATGGCCATTGTTTCTTGGGGGCTCTCAAGGTTGATCCTAATAGCTTTTCTAAAAGGAAATCATGGGGAGTTATTATGAAGAACTTGTAAGAAAATTGAAGCTTGATTGGTGAGGAAAATGCCAAGAAAGTTGCACCAAGAAGGTTTCATTTTGGGTTTTCTCCATCACAACGATATACCTGATCATTCTTTGCACATAATAAGAGCTGTGCTATGAGAATTTCATTTGGAAATCATATCTCCTCGATTCTATAGCCCAGATCTTGCCCCTTTAGACATCATGTTTCCAAAACAAAAGGACATTTTCATGGAGCAAATGCGAGTCCCTCAAGAATGCCAAGGCTGTCATTTTCACACAGTGTAAATCAAGGAGAGTAGACTTCTTCAGGGAAAGGTGAGAGAGATGGAAGCACCACCTTCAGAAGCAGGTCGACCCTAAAGGAAGGATATATTGAAACACAATAGCTTCACCTCTTACTATTTTTGTTTCATAAAGTTTCTATTATTGTGTTGCAATACTTTTTTATTTACTCTTTTATATGTATTACATATTATTCTATTATTAACATTGATCATAACATTAATGAGGACTTTGTCTGATCTGGTACAAGAAGAGGTTCATGGGGACGGGGGGTGGGGGGGTCATGCATGTGATGCCATGAATTATCTATGAACACCACACTGGCTAATGCCAACCCTATGGGTAGTACTATATCAGGGCCCCTTACCTATCCCACCCAAGTAAAAGATAATCTTCTATCTTTTTCTAGTCTCTCTTCCACTAACCCCTCTAAGGAACACTTACCTCCATTGAACTGATTCTTTAGAGTTTTTATAGACAAAGTAGGAGTCCTGGTAGTGTAGTAGTGTGTTCGTCTGGGTTGACTAGAGAAACAAATCCAGAGAGACACTCAAATGTGTATAAGAAAGAGCTTTATCTACAAGAGCAATTGAATATTGAGAAAATATCCCCGCCCAGTCCAGATCAAGCCCATAAGTCTGATATTAGCCCATATAAAGCCCTCTTCAGACTCATGGAACACATGCGATGATGCCAAATGCAGGAAGATCACAGGCTAGTGGGTGAAAGGTCTTGGGGATCCAGTGACAGTGTAAGCACCTCAGCACTGGCAAGGGTCTCCATGTGGCTTCTCCAGCTCCAGAGCTCTCGCTCCACCAGCCTCTCCCCATGTGTCTTCCCAACTGCCATACCTTGCAGAGAGTGAGTGTGTGTGTCCCATCTCCAGCAAACTATTTATCTCCTTCACGCATCCAAATGAGGTCATCAAGTTGCAACCTGATTAGCAGGCCAAACTCCACCCCTTCACTTGTAAGTGTCAAATTGACAATAGATTATGTAACTATAACAAGTATATTATGAATTGGGATGTTAACCACGAAGTCGGAATTTGAACCTACCAGCTAGCCATTCCTGGGGAGAAAGATGAGGCTTTCTGCTCTCATAAAGATTTATAGCTTAGGAACCCACAGGGTCAGCTCTACTCTGCTCATAGAGCCCCTCTCAGTCATAATTGGCTTTTTGGCAATGAGAAGAGCAGATTAATGATGGAGCAGAGTAGTGATGATGAATAGGAAAGACATTTGAAAATAGACCCAGGTACACCTGCAGAGAATATGGGCATTATATAGAGAAGAAATAAGAAGAAAAATAATTTGTAAAGGCATTGCTATTGAGAGATCTGAAGAATTTAAATTACTTTGAAGCTAATTTTGGTTTCAGTGCTATATTCTTTGGACCACTCTGCTGCCTGAGGCATAGCCAGCCACACCAATCAAAGCTCCCCGTGTGGATTCATCCAATGATGCCCTTTGGCATTCCTTGTTAAAACACCTAGAATTCCTATTTAATATTCCTGCTCCACCACATGACCCTCTTCTCTATAAAGTGGTTAAATCAAACTCCTTGGAGGACCTCATAAGTTAGGTAATTGGAGCGCAAGGAAGAATCTGTCATCAGATGCCCTTCACTAAGTTAATTACCGATAAAACCAACACGAAGTGGTTAGAAGCAGAGGTTACAATTTCACTCCCTTGGCCTGGGTATACTAATGAATTAAACTGCTGGGTTGCATTGGCATTCTGCTGGAGCTATGATTTGGAAACAGAAACACCAGCCAATGAGTGATCTGATTTTGTTCTTGAAAGTCACGTGCAGTAACACAGACTCACAGAGGCTCTACCTTGCTTTGGTTTTAAAATGGTGTTGGAGATAGGAGTTGTGCAGGCACATAGCAGAACCCGCACACTCTTTCTCAAGTAAAGATGCTTTCTCCATATGCGTGTGTTTCACAAATCATCGAAGTACATTTATTTTTATAACTTGGGTCTGAGACAGCAATTCAGTGCTGATTCATTGCTCAAAAATATGAGTACACTCCACACATCCAGAAATCACATCACCTTAGAAAGTAGCCAGTGCTGTGGAGTGAGGAAGAAGAAGGAGGGAAGGGGGGAAGAAAGCCCAAAAGCCCAAGAACAGTGAGTTCTTCTAACATCAGGTAAATGAAATTACAAGGACCAATCTGCTCCTTTGAATATGCTTCATATAAAAAAAATTTAAGACTTCAAGAAGCACATTCCTAAACTAAAGCTCTGTCCAAAATCCAAGTGCTTCATTAAAAAGGCCTTATATTACATTGCTAGTGAGGAAATTCTCTCTTTTTTTTAACTATGTGGTTAATGACTCCCATGTCCCATGATAAGATTTTATAGCCTTTCCTGCTGGGGGCACTTAGACTCTAAAAACAGCTCAGGCTCCAGAGCCTTGCTATTTTCCACTTTATTTCTACATTCAAAATAAATTCTATACCCTGATTTTTAATATGTTCATCCATTAAAATTTATTAGCCAGAAAACCTTGGTTCATTTAATAAATACACAGTCCCTTTGGCAACTTCCTCTTTTCCTTCCCAAATACTATCCTCTTAATTGTCTTTGGAAGAGCAGGTGGCAGCGTTCCTGCTCTCTGTGACTTCCGGGTCTGCTCTATTCACCAAAAGGTTGGTCGTTCAAAGCCACCCAAAGGAAGCTTGGAAGACAGGTCTGGATATATGCTTTGGAAAAGTCACAGCTTTGACCTATGAAGTGGTTCTACTCTATACACACTGTGTTGACATGTGTCAGAATTGACTCAACATTGACTAATAACAATACCGAATACAACTTAGAAATCAGAAAATCCTGTCTAGGTTTATATGTAGGTATATAAAGAGCACGGCAGACCTCTTTCATGTCTCTCACTTAACGTTTCCCTTCATTACACACCTGTGGTGACATGCAGAGGGGGGAAGTTTTCTTCCTGCAGAAAAAGCCTTCTGACTGCTGAAGCATATTTGGCCCAGAAGTAGGATAGAACCTGTTGCTGTTAGCTGCTGTCCAGTCAAGTCCAACGCCATCTGTGCAGAATAGAGCTGTGCCATAGGTTTGCAAGGCGGTAGCCTTTGGGGAGTAGATTACCCTGTCTGTTTTCCAAGGAGCTTCCAGGTGGATTTGAAACACCAACCTACTGGGTATCAGTCAAGCACTTAACGGTTTGTACCACCCAGGAACTCCAAAGAATAATATAAAATGTTTTTAATTCTAAAATTTATAATAGAGCAAAATAAAGATTTCGACAAATTGGACCACTTACAGTAAATCTAAATTTTTTGTGTATATATGTTAAAAGTTACATGTATATGAAAACTATCTTCCATGAATAAAAATAAATTTTATATTATGCACTGCAGTTTCAACCTTGAAAAAAAAAGTCTTCATGTAAATAAAGGCAAAGATACTATGCAACCTTGGTACTTTTCCAGTGCTTTCTATTACAATGACTAGCATTATCAGATGTTCAATTTCTACTCCAGAACACGAGGACATATTTTAACACTTTTGTTCTTCAACTATCATATCATATCCACCTTGAAATTCTGTCAATTATACCTCCTCAATATTTCCCAGATCTGTCCACTTCTCTCTGTCTGGTCTTATTGGGTAGGTATCAATGATACAGATTTATCCTCTCCCCTGCCCATTCTAGTCTCCTCACATCAGCTCATATCTCTGCCTGGCTTAAAGTCCTTCACGGGCTCCCCACTGCCTTCAGGATAAAGATACAGATGCCACTTAACCTACAAAGTTCAACCTCTTCTCTCAGAACTCACTTCTCATTTTACAAAGTCCAGTCACATAAGTCAATCTTTGCTATTGTAACTATTAGCTTACAACTCACAGCCACCCTATGTTCAACAGAATTAAACTCTGCCCCATCCTCAAAACTGTTATGTATGCCTATTGTGCAACCTCTTGTCAAGCCGCCCCACTGAGGGTTTTCCATTTTTTTCTCTGACCCTCAACTTTACTAAACTACTTTAACTCTTTATTTCCACTTTTCCTCCATCTCCAGGGGACATTCCCTCAGTACAAGAGACAGTCTCACCATCTCCATGTCTAAAGATCATTCTAACTGTACTTCTTGCAAGACAGATTTGTTCATTATTTTAGAAGCTCGTGGTACTTTTAATATTCTTCTCCAACACCACAATGCAAATGAAGCAGCTCTTTTTCAGTCTCTTTATTCTTTGACCAGCTTATGCCTCCTTATGAGGTCACTGAAAGTGCCCTGACTTGGGTCAGACACACCTTAGTCCACAAAGTAATGTCTTCACTCTTTAACACTTTAAAGAGCTCTTTGGCAACAGTGTTTCCAAGAGGGGAAAAAAAACCACATCACCACAATCTTGGGAGTTTTGCACTTCAACATAATTCTTCTTGCCAATATGTATCCTTTCCCCAGACTTTCCCTCCTGCTTTACCTAGCGGATCCTCGCTCTCCTTCAGTCCTTCACCCAACAATGCTCTTCCTTGGTGCCCCTGGACTCTATGTAATAATCTCTTAACGACGTTTTTCCCCTTCCCATCTTTTGTTATCTTTTTCGTCTGTGCTATTGGATTTCCTGCCTCTCTCTAGATGATAGGTTCTATGAAGTTGTCACATAGCAGAAACGTAAAAGGTATTTGTCTTCTTTAAAACGTATTTTAATATTAAGTTGCCACAAAGACATCATATGTCACTTGACATGTGTTATCTATTTACACTCAATCAAAGGTAAGAACATTAAGGCTTAACCTCCCATCCCCACTGCTGTGGAGTTGATTCAGACTCATAACAATGCCATAGAACAGAGTAGAACTATACCCTATAGAGTTCCCAAGCCTGTAAATCCCTAAAGAAGCCAACTGCAGCATCTAGCTACTGCTGCGTGGCTGGTGGGCTTGAACTGCCAACCTTTTGATTAGTAGCCCAGTGATTTAACCACTGTGCCATAAGTGGGTCCAAACTAAGGCAGAGACTACTAAAATTCATGTTTACTTGGAATTTAATCCTAGTTTTGTCTTACTTGAGTTGTCACGACTTACTGAAATTTTTTTAACTTGAGTTCGCTTGAGTTATGGGAGACTTTTTGCATTTCTCAGTTTTCTTTTATAATGTAGCTCTGGTGTCTGTTCAACAAAATAGCCTTCCATATGATGGGCAAATTTTTCTAAACTTTATCTTCTCCAGTACCAGTAGGTTGTGGCAATCATTTTGAAGCAGGATGGGAAGAGACAATGAGATAAGGCTGAATTATACGAAGTCAAACCCAGGAAAGTGTCCTTGTTTGGCTATAACTGAATCATATCATTGTCTTAGTTAAAGAACAAATGTTGTTAAATAATGACTATTAGAAATGAACTTTAGTAATATACAAAGACTGAAAATTAGCATTTTAAAAATCTTTTTTTTTTTGAGAAAACATGTCTGATGTTCAGCGTAACAGATAAGCCAGTATAATCACATAATCAGTATATATTTTAGATTTGTTGCTGTTTTTCCTAATTAAATTGGAATCCTTTGCAATATGTGCACATACTTTGTTTATTTAAAAATATATTTGACATAAGAGATGATTGTGGAAAATCAGGTCAACTTGACTGATGATAAGACAAAACTGGATGAAAAAATATCAACAGTTCTTACACAATCTGTCTGACTGAATGCAAACATCAGCTAAGGTATTGTGTGCAGCTATAATCTTTTGCTGATATTTCTAAGAAGACTGCTTATACTCTACACAGCCAGTTCCCCAAACATGAAACCCTGGGTACCACAACTGTTTGTCAGGGTGGACTAGTCTTATCAACTCGTTCTTTGACTCAACCTATTCCTTTTCATAGTCTCCCTTTATAGTCTCCTTATTCTTATCAAGAGCCCAGGAGGTTCAGAATGTTTGGCTGTTAACTGAGAGGTGCCTTGGAAGAAAGGCTTGGCAATATATAGCAGGAGGGGAAATAAGCTCTGGAAACTGGATAAAACACAGTTGTATTCTGACACACATGGGATCATACTTGGTTATTACTAATCCAATGGCAACTTTACCTCTTATCCCCTGACAGTGCAATGTACTTGGTGGTCACTGCCAACATCGAGACCACTCCCCTTAGCCTACAGCATTTATGCCTGCCCTCCAACCAGCTGGGAGAGCTCCCCCCCTATGAAGCCTAACCTGAGGCTGGGGACAGCCCGCCCACCCTCCACAAGGGGATATCTCACAAAACTTCTTCCAGGGGAAATTATGTCCACTTTCCTCCTGGGAAAATTGTGACCACCCACCTGCCCACCCTCTGAAGTGCTTAACATGTGGCTGGGAAAATCCTGCCACATTCTTCAGGGTAAATCCTACTTGTGTGCCTGCGGGACCTCCTGTCCATCTTCTGTGGTCCCACGTGACTGAGGAAACGTCTCCCCACCTTCCATAGTGGCTCACATGGCCTAAGGCAGTTCGGCCAACATTCATCAATGTTCCACACTGCTGTGGGAACCTCTACCTAACCTCCGCAGCAATCTACATGACCAGGGCAATTCTGCCCACCACTCACGGTGCTCTACATCAAAGCGGGCAACCCCCCAGCCTTCCCTGACACTCCCGTTGCAGCAAGCACCCCAAGCTGCCATGGCCACACCATCATATCTTCTTGTGAGATCACCCAATACAGCACCATGCTCACAGGTCCAAAACAACCTAACCAGCATCACCTGTGAGCACCATCCAAATTGCCCTCCAAATAACAGAATACTGGTTGACTAAGGAAAGAGTGAAGCCACAGGAGGATAAAGTGGTAAGCCAATAGTGAAATTACCTTCAAGCAGTTCGAAGAAGCATTCCTATTAGTCTCCCAGAGAAAGCCCGTTGAAAAGGGCACCTGACTCCTCTAAAGCAACGCAACACAAAGAGCAATCAGCCCCAATGACCTCAACAAAAAAAGAGAAGAAGCAAAAGGCAATGGCAGAAGATGTCCTAAAAAAAGAAATCACAGCCACGGCAATTATAGTAGATGACTTCAATATACCACTCTCTGAGAAAGATAAATCACAGGGAAAGAAATTCAACAAGGAGACTAGAGATCTAAACATTACAATTAGACAATTTGACCCGATAGATTTTTACAGAGCTCTACATCCAAATTTTTAAAAATCACATTCTTCACAAGGCCACATGGCACATATTCGAAGATAGACCACATGCTGGGGCATAAGGCCAATCTGCATAAATTTAAGCACATTGATATCATACAGACCTCGTTCTCTGACCACTGTGCCATAAGGCTAGAAATCAACAAAAGGAGCATGAAGAAAACAAGACGTCAAGAATCTCAACAGACCCATAACAATAAAAGAAATAGACAAGGTAATCAAAGGATTCGCACCAAAAAATCCCCTAGACCAGGTGGCTTCACAGGAGAATTTTACCAAGCATTCAGGGAACAACTGACATGAATCCAACACAAACTCTTCCAGAACATAGAAAAAGATGGCAAACACCCAAACTCCTTTTATGAAGCTGGTATAACTCTGATACCTAAACTGGGTAAGGTGGATCACAAACCTTGAGGTAAACCCCCAAGCTATTAGGGCCATAGGGAATTGGGACAAACCTAAGAACTTTGGCACAGGGAATACTTAGTCTATCAGAAATAGGGAAGGACACAAATACAGATGAGTCACAAATTGACAAGTGAGATGTATACTGAAGATAAAATATCTATGTACATCAAAAGAATTCACCCAGGGAGTAATAAGAGAGCCCACAGACTGGGAAAACATCTTTAGCAAAAACACATCAGACAGAGCCCTTTATTACCAAAATATATAATACTCTGCTAGCTTCCAAACAGAAGGAAAAAAAAAAACTAATTGCCCACTGAAGGGGTAGGCAAAGGACCTGAACAGAAGTTTCACAAGGGCAGAAATCCAAATGTCCAATAAACATATGAGAAAATGTTCCCGATCATTAGCCATAAGACAAATGCAGCTTAAAATAACCTAACACCCTCAAAGATAGCCTAGTTTAAAAAATCAGAAAGCAACAAGTGTTGGAGGGGCTGTGGTGAGATAGAAACTCTCGTACCCTGCTGGTGGACCTGTAGGTATGCACAACTCTATGGAAATTGATTTTGCGATTTCTAAAACTGATGGAAATTGAGCTACTGTACGACCCAGCAATCCCCCTACTGGGCATATACCCAGAAGAAGCAAGAAACAAACCACGGCCAGACATCTGTGCTCCAATGTTCATCGTGGACAGTTCACAATTGCAAGGAGTTGGAAACATCCCAAATTTCCATCAACTAATGAATGGATTAAAAAACGGTGGTACATACATACAATGGAGCACTACGCATTGCTAAAAGGTAGTGATGAACGTATGAAGCATATCACCGCATGGGAAGAACTGGAGGAAAATTATGCTAAGCGAAGTAAGCCAAGCACAAAAGGACAAGTACAACATGAGTTCGCTGAGGTAAGCTTAAATATATATATATAGCAAAAAATGGCTATAGGGAAAAAGCTACTGTATACAAATATTCCTGGGGTGAGGTTCAGGTATTATTGCATGGGCCGGACCAAATCCAGAGATACATATGGTAGCCAACTAAAAAGGAGGTGAGGGGTTGGGGAAAAAAAAGAAATGGGTAGCATGGAAACGGGGCACTAAACCACCTCAGGGGAGGGTACTGTTTATATCTCCACAGGGTAAAAGAGACCATACTTCAACCCGGTGCTCAAAGATGTGAGTGCAACATACCAGCATGAAACAGGGAACCAGCAGAGAGGTCTGAGGGGTCAGCCCAAATCCCAACTACATGGACAACCGCGCCCCCCACCCCCACCCCTATCGCCAGAAGAATTTATTTCAGAGGACAGCACTGAAGCTACAGCTCAGGGAGAGGGGCATGTTTGATCAGAGCACACAGAAGCAAATGAAGGGGGAGGAAGAGAGAGTGGAGCACATCCTGGCTCACCAAGCCCTGAGGACAATATCTCTGCTCAGAGCAGCCAATGCACAGACGGGACCATATGGCCGGCCCTACTATGAGACATGACATCCTTCACTGACCCATAGCCCTACGTGGGAAAACACTGGAGATAGAGTGTGGGAATTGTGCCCAATCTGACCCCACCACACAGAGACAAAACACTAAAGGTGTGCAACAGAACAGTGAGAGGAACAGAGCAACGGAGTCCTGAAGGAATACCAAAAATAGACTTTGGGGCCAGGATGTGGCACCCTATCAGAAGTGACCGGAAAACACACCTAAAGGTCAACAAACAGACCTTGAACTATTTATAGGCTTTTTAATTTTGTATCATTGGTTTTTTGCTGCTGTTGTTTTCTTTTCATTTGTTGCTTTATTTTGCCCTATCTTTTTTGTGTGTGCAACTTATTATCTCTGCAGATCTATCTAGATAAGATAGGCAGGATAAACAATCTGGAGGAGGAAACAATGGATGAATGGTTCTGGGGGGGATATGGGAGAGGGGGAGGCGGGGGGAAAGGAAATGGGTATTAACTAACCCAGGGACAAGGGATTAACAAGTCATCCAAAATCAGTTGCAAGCAGGGTGTAAGAGGCCGGACAGGGCTTGAAAAGGAGCAGTGTAACAGAGAGGAATTACGGAAACCCAAATGAAGGCTGAACATGAGAGTGGGCCAAGAGGAAAGTAAAGGGAAATAGGGAAAGCACTAGAAGGGACATGGGCATTATATACATGGGCATGTACACATGTAAATATATTTATATATAAGGATGGGGAAATAGATCCATGTGCATATATTTATAGGTTTAGTATTAAGGTAGCAGATGGGTATTGGGCCTCCACTCAAGTACTCCCTCAATGCAAAAATACTTTGTTCTATTAAACTGGCATTCCATGGTGCTCATCTTCCCTATGCAATCGCTGAAGACAAAGCAGGTACATAAGCAAATGTAGTGAAGAAAGCTATCAAAAGATAGAGCATCTGGGGTCTTAAAGACTTGAAGATAAACAAGCTGCCATCTAGCTGAGAAGCAACAAAGCCCACATGGAAGAAGCACACCAGCCTGTGTGATCACAAGGTGTCAAAGGGATCAGGTATCAGGCATCAAAGAACAACAAAGCACATCATTGTGAATGAGGGAGAGTGAGGAGTGGGGACCAAAAGCCCATCTGTAGGCAAGTGACATCCCCTTACAGAAGGGTTGTGGGGAGGAAAGGAGCCAGTCAGGGTGCAATGTAGCAACGAAACATACAACTTTCCTCTAGTTCCTAAATGCTTCCTCCTCCCCCACTATCATGATCTCAATTCTACCTTACAAATCTGGCTAGATGAGAGGATGTACATTGGTACAGATAAGAAATGGAAACACAGGGAATCCAGGACAGATGATCCCTTCAGGACTAGTGGTGAGAGTGGCGATATCTGGAGGGTGGAGGGAAGGTGGGGTAGAAAGGGAGAACCTATTGCAAGCATCGACATATAACCCCCTCCCTGGGGGACAGACAACAGAAAAGTGGGAGAAGGGAGACATCCGGAAGTGTAAGACATGACAAAATAATAATAATTTATAAATTATTAAGGGTTCGGGAGGGAGGGGGAAAAATGGGGAGCTGATATCAAGGGCTTAAGTAAAAAGAAAATATTTTGAGAATTATGATGGCAATAAATGTACAAATGTGCTTGACACAATGGGTGGATGTATAGATTGTGATAAGTTGTACGAGCCCCCAATAAAATGATTTTTAAAATGAAAAAAGAAACCAAATTCACTGCCATCAAGTCAATTACAACTCATAGCCACCTGTAGGCAGGATAGAACTGCCTGCGCCTGTGGGTTTTGAAGACAGTAACTGTACAGGAGCAGAAAGCCTCATTTTTTTCCCACCGAGCGACTGGTGGTTTTGAACTACTGACTTTATTAAAATTATCTGGAGAAAGTATTACATAAATTATTCCTCACAAATGAGGTATTATTTCAGAATTTAGTCTTCATAATGTTTGGTAGTCTTTATGTCAATTGTCTAGTGTGTTACCCACAAGTCAAAATAGCCATTGAGCATTTGAATGTGGCCAGTCAAATGAAGATGTGTTGGAAGTATAAAACAAGCTCTAGATTTTTAAGACATACTGTGATTAAAATCATGTGAAATATACACTTCTTCATTTTTAACTGAATACTGTAGGCCAGAAAAAACAGTGAATAGTAAAAGTCCATGTTTTCAGATGAACTAAACTTTGCTGCTGATGATGAACAGTGCCTTCAAGCTGGTTCTGCCTCACAGTGACCAGACATGTACAACAGAAAGAAACGCTGCCTGATACTGTGCCATCCTCACAATTGTTGTTTTGCTTTGAGCCCATTGTTGCAGACACTTCGTCAAACACCTCATTGAGGGTCTTCCTCTTTTCTCTTACCTACTACTTTACCAATTGTATTAGTCTGGGTACTTTGGAGAAACAAATCCACAGCAACTCATGTATAAGAGAGAGTTTTATGCAAAGAAAATGTGCATCACGAAAACATCCCAACCCAATGCTGCCCAAGCCCACAAGTCCAACATTAACCCATTAACCCAACACCAGTCCACAAAGTCCTTCACCCCACAAAACAGAGGCAATAATGCCGACTGCAGGAGGAAAGCTAAGTCAGTGAACGTGTAAGCATCTCAGCACTGGCAGGGGTCTCCACACGGCTGCTCCAGCACCCAGGGCTGCATCAGGATAGATCCATGCGGCTTCTCCTTGGGGATGTCTTGTAGGAAGTCAATCTTGCAAGCTGAAGCAGGGAACTGCTAAGGCAGCTGCACCCAATGCAACCATCACAAAACAAGAGACCGGAGAACTAGAAAGGCGAGGCTTCACCACCCATTTATCCCTCCGCCTTTCAACCAGCACCACATGTGATTATCGGCCAGGCTGGCACAATTAACTAACTCACCAATCATGATGTTCTTTTCCAAGAATTAGAACTTCCTGATATGCTAATTAAACTTCTTCGAAGACAGATTTGTTTGTTCTTCCATGGTTTACTCAATATTCTTTGCTAACACCATCATTCAAATGCTTCCATTCTCCTCTGGTCTTCCTTATGAATGGTCTCATTTTCCTTTGCATATAAAGTTAGTAAAAAAATGTATGGCTTGAGTTAAGAAAACATTAGTACTCAAAGTGACGTCTTTGTTCTTCAACACTTTTAAAAGGTCTTTGGCCAAAGATTTGTCCATGACAGATGTCATTTGGTTTTTTAATAAGCATTTTTTGTGTGAATTAGATGAAGTCTTACAGAACAGATCATAGTTTCACATTCGCCAACTCAGACACGTTCTGATTCAGCAAATCCTTGTTGTTTCATCACTTGTCCCACTTCCTCTGTTTCTATCCCTGCTCCTTTCTTAATCCACTAACTGTGCTTGAGTAACTGTTGCTGCTTTTTATCTTAAACAATTGATTATTCTACTGTGGCCATCATCTCGTGGGTCCCACCAATCTCTAACTGACCAGGGAAACTGGTCTGTTATGATTCTGAGTTTTGTTCCACATTTTTCTCCCGCTCTGTCCAGGACCTTAGTGTGAGCCTTTTCAGAACAATTAGTAGTGGTAGCAAAGCACCACTTGATCCTTCTGATCTCCAGGTGGTGTGGGCTGATAGTTCCATAGTCCAATGGACTAATTATTTTCATGTGCATTTTAATTTTTTACTTCCATGAGCATTGATTGTGGATCCAATAAAATGAAATCATTGACAACTTCAAAATTTCTCCATTTATCATAATTTTTTGTTTTCTTTAGAGGGAGGTGTCATCCATACTGAATGCTTTATTTGTTGATTTCATCAATTAGTTCTTCAAGTCCTGTTGGCTTTCAACCTCCAAGGTTGTATCATCTGTACACAAGGGAGCACCACCCCTCCACTGGATGGAGCTTTTGTAGTACAGTATTTCCTGCTAGGCAAGCATGGAGCAACTCACTATGAGTTAGTGAACCCAATGCCATCACCTGGGAAGGTTTTCTCTGGTCACAGTGAACTTTTTTGTAAAAGCCGCTTTGCTCGAACCTCATTTTCTGTGGTGGCCAATTTAAGAAAACAGTGTGAAACTGCGAAATGTTTCCTGCTCAGGAAAAATGCTGCAGAAACTGTTGTGATGTTGAACACAGTTTACAAGGACAGTGCTATCGGGAAAACGCCAGTGTACAAGTAGTTTTCTTGTTTCAAAAAAGGTGAAATGTCAACTGATGACAAACCTCATTCTGGACATCCATCAACTTCTTGAACAGATGAAAATATTGATAAAATTCATGCACTTGTGCTTGAAGACGGATGACGAAAGATCAATGAAGAGATGGGGAAGTGATCTGAAATATCTTGATGCTCAGTTCAGCAAATTTTAATGGATGATTTGGGAATGATAAGGATCACTGCAAAATGTGTGCCTCAGGTTCTGACTTACCAGCAAAAAGAGCGTTGACTGAAAACATGACGTGCTTTGAAGGAACAACTCCAAATCCACCCTGACTTTTTCCCAAGGTCATTACTGGTGATGAGACATGGTGATATTCTTACAACCCTGAACCAAATATAATCAAGCCAGTGGAAGATGCCATCATCACCTCAGCCAGAAAAAGCTCATCACATGAAATCAATGATCAAGATGAGGCTCATTTCTTTCTTTGATGTGAGAGTGATAGTGCATTTGGAGTTTGTTACAAAAGATCAGACTTTTAATCAAGCTTTCTATTTAGAGGTTTGGAAAAGATTGCATAAGAGTGTACCACAAAAAAAGGCCTGATTTGAGGCAGATGGGATACTGGTTTTGCCACCACAACAATGAACCAGCTCACACAGCCATCTCAGTGTGCCAGTTTCAGGCAAAAAATAGCATGCTTCTCTTGCTCCACACACTTTACTCACCTGACTTGCTCCTTGTGACTTCGTCTTGATTTCACAAATGCAGGGACATGAAAGGACAGTGATTTGACAACATAGAGGAGGTGAAGAAAAAAGAGTGAGGGAGGTGATGTTAGCCATTCAAACAAATGATTTGGAAAATGCTTCCAAGAATGGAATCACAGATTTGAAAAATGTATTAAGCGTAATGGAAAGTGCTTTGAAGGGGATAAAGTTGTTTTGTAAAAAAGTTTAAATACATAGCTTTAAAACAAAATGTTTGGGCTTTTTTGGGTACCCCTCATGTGGTAGGGTATTAATGAACATTCCTCCAATCCTAAAATGACATTATTCTTCATATAGTCCAGCTTCTCAGATTTTTTGCTCAACACACGAGCTTATACAGATCAAATAAGTATGGTAATGGATACAACGCTACACACATCTTCCCCAATTTTATATCATTTATTATCCCCTGGTTCTGCTGAATGACTATCTCTTGGTCTAAATGAAGATTATACATGAGCACGATTAAGTGTTCTGGAATTGCCATTCTTTACAATATTATACAGAGTTATCATCTGCACTGTAGAATGCATTTGCATGGTCAATAAAACACGAGTAAATATCTTTCTGGTTTTCTCTTTCAGCCACACTATCAGCAACAATATCCTTCATTTCATATCCTCTTCTGGAAAGCTTGAATTTCTAATAGCTTCCTGTCAATATACTGTTGCAACTGATTTTAAGTTATCTTCAGCAAAATTTTATTTGAATGCAATATTATTGATATTGTTCAATAATTTGAACATTCTGTTGGGTGACCTTTCTTAGAGATGGGAACAAATATGGATCTTTTCTGTTGGTTAGCCAGGTACCTGCTTTCCAAATTTCTTGGTATAGACAGGTGAGTGCTTCCAACTCTGCATAAGTTTGTTCAAAACTTTCGATTGGTGGTTGTAGCATTTTCTGGAGATTTTTTTTTCATCGATGTCTTTAGTGTAGCTTGGACCTCATCCTTTGGTACTATTGGTTCTTGATCATATGCTACTAGACCTTGAAATAGTTGTTCATCACCCAATTCTTTTGGTACAGTGACTGTATATTCCTTTCCTCTTTTCTTTCTTTTTTTTTTTTTTTGATGCTTTCTGTATCACTTTACACTTTGCACATAGAATCTTTTAATATTTCAACTACAAATTTGGATTTTCTCTTCAATTCCTTTAGTTTGATATATGATGAGCATGTTATTCTCATTTTGTTTTCTAACTCCGGGCCTTTTCACATTTCATAATGTTTTAATTTGTCTTCTCTAGCTGCCTTTTGAAATGTTCGGCTTAACTCTTACTTCATCGTTTTTCCCATTTGCTTTTGATTCTCTACATTCAACAGCAAGTTCCTGAGTCTCTCCTGATGTCCATGTTGTTCTTTTCTTTATTTCCTGTCTTTTTAATGAACTTTTAATTTCTTCATGCATGATATTCTTGATGCAATCCCACAATTCCTTTGGTCTTCTGTCATTTGTACTCAATGAATCAAATCTATTGTTGAAATGATCTCTAAATTCAGATGGGATATATGCAAGTTCATATTTTGGCTCTTCTGAACTTGTTTCAATTGTATGCTGCTGAAAACTGAACTCACATATGTTGGTGATCTGTTCCACAGTTAAACTCTGGCCATATTTTAGCTAATAATTTTGAGCTTCTCCATCATGTCTTTCCCACAGATGTAGTCTGATTTCTGTGTATTCTACCTGGTGATGTCCATGTGTATAGTTGCTATTTATGTTGTTTAAACGGTATTCACAATGAAGTCATTGGTCTTGCAAACTTCTACCACTCGTTCTCTCTAGCTTCATTTCTTAAACCAAAGCCACTTTTCACATTCCATTCACTAGCAATTATACATGCATCATTTTTTTTGAGCCATGCTTTTACATACGTTATTTGATCACTTCAAAATAAAGAAGTTGGTAGAATTCTCCCCCCCCCCCACCCCATGATTAAGATGTTTATTAAGGAAGTTAACAGGTTGTAATGTTAATGAGACATGCTCAAGATCTTTGTTTATTAGGACATATTACAAAGTTTTTTCAGGTAGGCTAATAATGCTCAAAGGCGCATACGATTCTGCTGAAAGCCTCAACTTGAAGGCATTCAGCTCAAGCTATGTGGGTCAGCAAACCCAACTTCCTGAATTAAGCGCCCAGAGCCACCCCCACTCCAATAAGCCTCAACATGAAGGCACGTAGCTCCACTTCTTTGGATCACCAAGCCCAGCTTTCCCAATTAATTGCCCAGAGGCACCTTACTCCACAAGCCCACCTCCTGCAGAAAAGCACTCAGCTTTCATGGCTCCATGGGCTGGAAAATGTATCACTTTGGTCTAAGCTCTGGCTCTTGCATCTGCTGCTTTCCTCTGATGTTATGCTGTGTTTTCATCATCGTTTTTAGTGATGCATTGTATTTTATTGTGTGTATGTGCCAAAGTTACTTTGTCCATTCTTCTACTAATATGCATTTCCAACAGCCAAGTTGGCTGTTTCCAACTTCTTGCTGCTGTGAAGAGTGTGACAAAAGAACATAGGAGTGAATGTCTGTTTATGTTAGGCCTCTTAATTCTTTTTTTTAAGCATTTTATTGGGAACTCTTAAAGATATAATACCAATCCATAATTCAGTTAGATCAAGTATAATTGTACACTTGATGCCACAATCAGTTTCACACATTTTCTTTCTTCTTGAACTCTTTGATATCAGCTCTCTTTTATCATTTCCCACCCCCACCCTACCCCTCAGGAATCCTTATTATCATACAATTATATGCAGGTGCAATAAGATCAATGAAGTAAACCCAAGACCATAATAGTAAGGTGAGAAAATATTAAAGAATTAGAGGATAGTTATGTGTTTCATCAGTACTATACTGCTCCCTAGCCTTACCATCCCTTCCAGGTAGCCCTACTGTCAGGGACTGTCCAATTATCTTACAGATGGGTTTGGGGGGTCTCCACTTTGTTCATGCTCCTTCATGTCCACTTGATTGCTTGTTTTTGAAACTTCTGATACCTATTCCCATTGACACATCATGATAGTACAGATTGATGTGCTTCTTCCATGTGGGTTTTGTTGCTTCCCTGCTAGATGGCCGCTTGTTTAACTTCAAGCCTTTAAGACTCCAGATGCTATATCTTCTTCTTTTTTTTTTTTTAATCGCTTTATTAGGGGCTCATACAACTCTTATCACAATCCATACATACATCAATTGTGTAAAGCACATTTGTACATTCATTGCCCTCATCCTTC
>NW_022111372.1:18421698-18438591 GCF_000313985.2 Echinops telfairi
AGTGGGGCTGGCCTCTCTGTGGGCTGGCTGCTCTAATTGGGGTCAGCGTCCTCAAAGCCTGGTGGACCAGGATGTGCTCCAGTCTCTCCTCCTCTCCAGTCATCTGCTCCTGTGTATTCTGATCAGATATGTCCCTCTCCCAGAGTTTCAGATTCAGTGCCGTCCTTTGAAATAAATTCTTCTGGGGGGAGGGGTAGGTATCCACTTAGTATTTGGAACTGGGGGCTGCCCCCCAGACCTCTCCACTGGTTCCCTACTCCGTGCCGGCATGTTGCATTCACACCTTGGACCAGATCAAAAACAGGGATGCACATGGTAGACAACAGGGGAGGAGGTGGGGAAAGGAAACAAAAAAAAAAATGATGAAAATAAGGAAGAAATGGGTAAGCGGGGCACGGGGCGCTATATCTTCTAATAGCCAGGCACCATCAGCTTTCTTCACCACATTTGTACATGCACCGATATTTTTTTTCTTTTAAACATCTTCATCATTGACTTGAGTAGTTGGTGTGTAAAACTCAATAACAGTTACATTAAATGGTCTTCTTTATAGGGGTGTAATTATTATCCTATCACAAACAGTATTATACATCAATATCATCCCCATTGCTGTCAAGTTGCTTCTGACTCATAGGAAGCCTACACAGTGTTTTTGAAACTATATATCCTTATAGGTACAGATAGCCTCATCTTTCTCCCAAGGAATACCTGGTGGGTTTCAACTACTAAGTTTGTGGTTAGCAGCCTAAAAATTAATCCACAACTCACTAGGGATGTGGATTTTTCCAGCTAGATATTAAAATGGGTTTTCTTTTATAATGAATGTGATGCCATTCCTCTTCAATTTCTCATATCCAGCATAGTAAACTCTAGACTAGAGAAACAAAGTCATAGAGACTCACATGTAAGAAAGAGGTTTATATACAAGAGCAATTTAATATTGAGAAAACATCCAGCCCAGTCCAGATCAAGTCCATATGTCCGATACCAGTCTATAAAGTTCTCTTCAGACTCATGAAACACACGCAATGATGCCACATGCAGGAAGATCACAGGTGGGTGGGAAGTCTTGTCGATCCAGAGGCATTGTAAGCATCTCAGTGCTGGCAGGGGTCTCCACGTGGCTTCTCCAGGTCCTAGGTTCTGGCTGCATCAGGGTAGGTCAATGCAGCTTCTCCTCAGGGATGTCTCACAGGGAGGAAACAGAGAGAGACAGTGTCTCCTACCTCCAGGGAGGAAAATCAGGAGTTCCCAGAATTCTCAGGAGAAGGCCATGCCCACACGGAGGCCTCATTTGTTATATCTTGATTGACAAGCCAGATCCCAGCCCTTCACTCATAATCCTCTCAAATTGACAAGTTATATAACTACCACATAAACCATGTCATTGCTCAGGTCACCATGGTAAATACCAGCCCACTTTAGTTCATTAGTGCCATGGACCCTGATTTTTACTTGTTCTATTTCATTTTTTGACAACTTCCTTTTTTATAGAGTCACACTTCATGCTCTGCTGGTCTGTCAGTTTGTTGTAGTCTGGTGGCTTGTATGCTGTTTTGATGCTGAAAACTAGGCCAACAGTATCTACAACATCTATAGAGCCGCCCATATTGGACAGGTTTCAGCAGAGCCTAAGATACATGAGGGGGGAAAGGAGGTCGACTTCTGAGGGATTGGCCACAAAAAAATTTATGAATAGCAATGGAATAGTGTCTATTATATTGTGGGAAGATGGATTCCTCAGGTTAGAAGCCACCCAAAGTATGACTGTAGAAGAAAGGGGTACCACTTGAAAGTAGAGTCAACCTTACTGGCATGAATGGACCAAAGATTTTTGGACTTTATCTGATGGGACACAACTCAGAATGAAAATAAAGTGCTGAAAATGTCTATTAATACTAATATTTTCTAACCAGATGAGAAGCCAAGTCAACAGAAACAAAGATCTGATGGGATGAACAGAAAGCTGCTAAATAAATGGAATGGCATGTGTAAAACAACCCCCCCAACCCCCCCAACCCCACCCCCACCCCCCGCACCAAGGTCCCTGGATTAAATGTCTTGTTTGTTTTATTAAATCATCTGAAATTGTCTGGGTAAGTTGTTTTCACTTAAAGAATATTAGTTATATCCACTTTTCAGCCAAAGGGCATCAAAATTATTCCTATCCTCCACCCCCCACCCCCACCCCACCCCCAGGAAGGAAGGTATCGAAGAGAGGTGATGAAGAGAACTGAGCTTCTTTTATATCCAGGAGATCTATAATTCTGGAACTTCCTACAGGACATATAGATTTCATTTCAGAATGCTGAGAACAATTAGAGTACATGCCATAGTCTATGTGCATCTCCGTCAACTCTGGAGTACTTGCAGAAGGTACAGCACAGAGAGAACTGACCTAAAAGTCAGAAGACATGTATTCTTGATCCCTCTCTGTCACAAACCGGATATTCCAATAGTTTCTTTTCTAAAATGAAAGGATTTCTATAAAAGAAAGTTAGACACATAGATGTTAAAAAGTATAGTATTGTTATTGTTAGTTGCCACCTAGTCAGCTCTGACTCACAGCAACCTTACATAGAAGAAAATGGTGCTAGTCCTGCACCATCTTCATTTTCATTGATATGTTTGAACCTATTGTTACAGTCAGTGTGTAGTGCTTTCTAAACCAGAGGCTCATTGACTGGCAGCATACTGAACAATCTGGATCCCTGGTGGTGTACTGGTTATGCATTGGGCTACAATCTGCATGGTCAGCAGTTCGAAACCACCAGTAGGTCTACCAGTGAAAGACTGGGCTTTCTCATCTGGTAAACAGTTACAGTGACAGAAACCCATAGAGAGTTATTATGATTCAGTATGGACTCAATAGCAGTGAGTTTTATTTTATTTTATTTATTGGGGGAGGAGTGTTTACATTGAACAATAATCTTCTGTGATCCATAGCTTTTCACTGGATAATTTTACAAAAATCCAGGATTTTCTTCATTGACTGTTTTATTCTAGAAGCTCTATTGAAACCTACCCTGTCCACAATGGGTAACCCTACTGGTATCTGAAATATGATGGCATAGCTCTGGCACCATTAAAAAGAAGAAGAAAAAGAACTACCATCAAATGGATTCTGACTCACAGCATCCTAAAAGGGTTCAAAACCTCTCTCCTGAATTTCTAGTACAAGGACCTGTTCGTGTTAACCTCTCAAAGCCTTTTCATTCTTCTGTAGAGAGAGATGATCATGCCAACCTCACAAGTTGATAGAATGGTGGGATGAGGTCAACACTGTAAAGTGCTTGACACAATGTGTGGCACCTGGTAAGCACACTCACATAAAATTATAAGAATTAGATGATAATTAAGTTTCTTTCTGGCTCAGACCTTCTATGCCTAGAAGCCGCCAACACAGCCGTGTTATGCTGTGCTTTTTTCCAGACCCATGTCTGTTCTTTATTTAAAATGTTGCAACTATGTGGTAAGAGAACTTACCCAATAATTTGGAACATCAAAAAAACCCAAATTACCTGACACCAATGCTCTTGTGGGAATGCTAAGCCTTAAAGTAGCCTTCTTCTTTCACAGGAAAGAGGGAGGCTGCCCCTTACCAAAGATGACACATGTCAAGTAACTATGCTGGAGGGATGAGAAACTCTGAGTCCCCTTTACATGCCCTCTGGCTCTCATACTAATAACGTGTGAAAGTTATTAACACTCGTATTCTTCCTCTCGATGTTTGGTTTTCTCCAATTACAGTTATAAAACAGAACCCTCTGCTCAAAGCACAAAGTTAAATGCTGGGTAAGACTGTATATTCAGATTGCCAGCAGGCAGTGAGGCCCTCCTTAAATATTCGAGTTAAAAAGGAAGCCTTGCTTAGAAACTTTATTCACCGGTGCAAAATACATACATATATATATGTATATATAATGCATGTTATACACTTTATAACTGCACAATTAAATTATGAGGGTAACATTCCAAAACCCAGTTGTATATTTTCATAATTGCATTACAAGCGTTTTCATGGACCAGAAGGAAATTTAAGAAGGAAATCTTGTTTATTTACCATTAACTCCAGAATAGATTATGATGTCTGCTGGCCCTTATTTTATTCAACTGTTGGGTTAAAACCAGACACCATCGCTGTGTTCTTTCACAGTCACTAGACTATGCCTAGAAATGTAGGAAACAGCTACCTGGCCAACAAACTGGAAAATATCCTTTTCTGTGCACATTCCAAAGAAAAGCTACCCAATAGAATGTGGAAATAAGTTTAAAATATCATTAATATCACATACAAGTAAAATTTTACTGAAGATAATTTAAAAATACTTGAAGGAGGCTACCACAAATCCGAGCCCTATTCAAAAGAGGATGTAGAACCAGAGATATCATTGCTAGTATCTGATTCATCTTGGCTGAAGGCAGATAAATGTTTTCTTGTGTTTTACTGACAATCCAAAGGCAATCTATTGTGTGTTTCATAACAAACTATGGATAACATTGCAAAGAATGGGAATTCCAGACAACTTCATTGTTTTCATATGGAACCTGTACAAAGTCCAAGAGGTAAACATTGAAATTAAATAAGGAAATGTTGCAGAATCTAAAATCAGGAAAGGAGTGTATCAGGGTTGTATCCTTTGAGCACACTTATTCAATCTATATGCTTATAAATAAATAGTCCAAGAAGCTGGACTATATGAAGCTAAATGAAGCATCAGATTGGTGGAAGGCTCATTAGCATCCTGTCATATTTATGTATTCATGGGGCCTTCAGTCTCTGACAATATTCTGCTGCTGTTCATACGGTTTTCAGTGGCTAATTCCTCAGGAGTGGACAGCCAATTTCTTTGTAATCTGTTCTTAGTCTGAATGGTCCACTGAGACGTGTTCATTTTGGGTGATCCTGCAGATATTTTGAATACCACTGGCATTGCTTGCAGCATCACAGCAACATCAAGTCACTACAGTATGAAAGACTGACAGACAAGAGAATATTGCATGGCTAAAATGAAGAAACCTGTACATTAGGATTTTCTCCTCTCACCTTATTTATTCAATCTGTATGCTGAGCATATCATCAGATAATCTGGATTATATGAAGAAGAATTTGGTATCGGGATTGGAGGAAAGCTTATTAACAACCTACCATATACAGATGACACAACGTCCTTGCTCAAAAGGAGGACTTGAAGCACTTGCTGATGTAGATCAAGGATCACAGCCTTTAACGTGGACTTAATGTAAAGAAAACAGAAATCCTCACAACTAGATCAATAAGTAACATCAGGATAATTGGAGAAAAGATTGAAGCTTTCAAGGATTTTATCTTATCTTGCTTGGATCCACAATCAATGCTCACTAAAACAGCAGTCAGGATATCCAATGTCTCATTGCATTGGGTAAATCTGCTGCGCAAGACCTCTTTAAAAGGTTAGATACTTTAAAAGCAAGGATACTACTTTGAGGACTAAGACGTGCCTGACCCAAGCCATAAGAGCCCTGTCTAGTGGCATAGTGGTTACCCCTGGAGCTACTAACTAAAGTCACCAGTTCAAAACCAACAGCCATTTTTTGGGAGAAAGATGGGTCTTTCTACTGTAAAGAGTTACAGTCTTGGAAACTCACAGGGGCAATTCTACCCTGTTCTCAAGGGTCACTATGAATCAGCATCAAGTCCATGGCAGCGAAAGAAAGTTTTTGAGAGACTCATGCCTGGTATTATCAATTGCCTTTTATGCCTGTGGAAGCCAGACATTGAATAAGGAAGACTGAAGAATCATCACTGCATTTGAATTGTGATGCTGCGAAGAGTAGTCACAGTACTACGGACTCCCAAAGGAACCTCCAAATAAATCTGTCATGGAAGATTATAGCCAGAATACTCCATCTCACGTACTTGGTACATGTGATCAGGAAAGACCAGACACTGGAAAAGTACATCATGTTTGGTAAAGTAGAGAGGCAAGAAAAAAGAGGAAGAGCCTCAACAAGATGGATTGACATAGTGGTTGCAGATATAGGCTCAAACATAACAATAATTGTAAGGATGGCACAAGACAGGGCAGTATTTTGTTTGGAACTATACATGGAATCACTGAGTCAGAACCAACTCAACCGCATCTAACAGCATATGTGGACAACACAACCTTGTTTGCTGAAAACAAAGAGGACTTCAAGTACTTGCTGATGAAAATGAAACACTACAGCCCTCAATGTAGATTAAAACTCAGTATAAAGGGGGAAAATCCTCACAATTAGATACACAATCAAAGTTCATGGAAGCAGCAGTCACAAAATCAAATGACATATTTCACTGGGCGAATCTGCAGCACAGGAGTTCTTTAATATGTTAAAGAACAAAAATATTGCTTTGAACTCGAAGGTGCACCTGACCCATGCGACATTATTTTCCATCACTGCATATGTATACAAAAGCTGAGAAATCTGTAAGAAAGGCCAAAGAAGAACTGATGTATTTGGATTATGATGTTAGTAAAGAATATTGAA
This sequence comes from Echinops telfairi, assembly GCF_000313985.2. Classification (NCBI taxonomy): domain Eukaryota; kingdom Metazoa; phylum Chordata; class Mammalia; order Afrosoricida; family Tenrecidae; genus Echinops; species Echinops telfairi. The sequence goes on from NW_022111372.1 coordinate 18,428,209, forward strand.
AGTACCATGAACTGCAAAGAGAACAAAAAATCTTTCTTGGAATAACTAAGTACACACGTGAGTATAAAGCAGCAGCAGAAGAAAAAGTGAGGAGAGTAGACTTCATGTCTCAAATTTTGGACAAAAGTGGCAGCTCCATAAATCTCCTGTCAACTTGAGTGAAGGGGTGGAGTCTAGCCGGTCAATCGGGTCATAGACAATGAGGCCTCTGTGTAGGCATGGCCTTCTCCTGAGGATTCTGAGATCTCCTGTCTTCCTCCCTGGAGGTAGGATACACTCTCTCTGCTCGACATTCCTGTTGACAAGCCACATGGAGTTACACTGATGGAGCCAGAGCCCTGGAGCTGAAGGAGCCACGTGGAAATCCAGCACTGATATGCTTCCACCACCACTGAATCCACAAGACTCTCCACCCACTGGCCTGTGATCTTCCTGCATTCAGTGTCATTAGTTACGTTGCGTGAGTCTGAAGAGGAATTTATATACTGGTGTTGGACATATGGGCTAATATCAGACTTATGGACGTGATCTGGACTGGGCTGGGGTGTTTTCTTGATATACAATTGCTTTTTTATATAAAACGCTTTCTTATACACATATGAGTGTCTATAAATTTGTTTCTCTAGTAAACCAGAACTAACACAACATATTACCAAAAGGTACCAGTTACCGGAGAATGGCACCATGCTTGGCAAAGTAGATAGTCAGAACAAATGAGGAAGACCCTCAACAAGGTTTGACACAGTGGCTGCAACAACGGGCTCAGACAGAACAATTGTGAGGATGCTACAAGACGCAGAAGTGTTGTGTTCTATTGTACATGTTGGAACATACTCAATATTAGCTAACAACATAATGTTTGCAACTTTTGGCTTCTCACCAAAATTTGACAGTTCAAAGCCACCAGTGGGAGAAAGACGGGGCAATCTGACTCTACAGAGCTTTACAATCATTTAAACACTATAGGATTATTCTATCTGCTCTATAGGGTTACTATATGTCAACAGTAACTCAACAGCAATGAGTTAGGTTTTATGTTTTGGTTATATCAGGCAGATTTTATAAACTAGGGAAAATGTTTAATGAAAAATTGCAGAAATTCCTAAAAATGACACAATAAATTTTATTGTCTCTGCATTTACTTTCTAGCTTTCAACAAATCAGTTCTCACTATTGCTATTGTCTCTTATGATTGGTTTATTTGAGCTCAGATTTTCTTTCGTATATTTCCCTAGATGTGTTATGGATTGAATTTTGTTTTCCCTTTTCTTTCCCCACAAATATGTTGCAAATCCTAACCTCTATTCCTGTGGTTATAATTCCATTTGGGACTGAGCTGTCTTTATTATGCTAATGATGCAGAATTATTATAGAATGTATCTTGAATAAATCTCTTTGGAATTCTATAAAGAGATTAAGTAAGGCGGGTCGAGAGAGATGAGGTAAGCACACATGGAAATCTTTTTAAAAAAAGGAAGCAGAAGCTAACAAAGAAAAAAAGCCTTCTCCTTGTGCCGGTGCTCTGAATTCACACTTCTTAGCCTGCAAATTGTGAGAACATGAATTTCTAGTCATTAAAGCTATCCACCTGTGATGTTTCTGTTATAGCAGCAGTGGGTAACAAATTCAGTGCGCAAGGAAATGAGTATTCAGCAATCCTAATCATTTCATCAGGAAACAGTTATCAAGTGCCCCTAAAGACTACCTAGCATGCACCCAAAAAATGTATGCTAAATTGGCTTGAAATTTGTTGCCTTCTCTGTGGGGAATTATCTTATGGCACATGTCTTGTTTCTTGTGCCTCTACCCCCCGAAATCAGATCTTCACAGAAGATCTCAGGAAACACAAAAAGAGAGCGGAGGAAGTGAGACAGGGAAAGTGAAAAATCTGAAAAGGGCACATTCATGAAACGGGTCCTCTGTCATCTATACCTGTACAGCCTTGATAAGTCAATCCACCTCACTAAAGTTTCCCTTGTTTTCACGGACCCTCTACTTTACCCATCATAGTGTCCTTTTGTAGTGATTGGTCTTTCCTAGTGGTGTGTCCAAAGCAAGCGTGACAAAATCTAAAGACAACCCAGGACCAGGCAATGTTTCATTTTGTTATACTTAAGGTAACCATAAGTCAGGGGTAACTCAACAGCCACAATGAGATGGGTAGATCTGTGGGAAACGAAGGTCAAAATCTAGTGGTGACCTATAAAGAACTAGGTATTTGGACAAAATTTCATGAAATTCTTGGCATTTGCCCACAATGCCATCTTTCCTATGTCCACCTGCTTCCCAGGGATTCCTGGAAAGAGCAAGGACTTAGGTTCACCAGTTCTCAGATTAGACCTTGGAAATGTTAACATTCTTTGCCCTTTTTCCCTACCCACAATTCCATATACTATCAGAGGCAGCTCCTCACTCTGTGGCTCTCTCAAACAAGGCTCTTTTCCATCTCCAGCCTGTACATTATTAAGCTCATTGGAAAACTGACATTCAGATCACTGTGGCTGATTTGTATGGCCTGATATTCAACTCTTTTTCCTCATCTATTTCAGCAAATAATTCTAGAGGCATTTTATCCTCTAACACATTTTTTGATCATCTGAGTGATACAAACAGTGAAGCTGTAAATGCATCCAGCGGCACCATGAAAAGAAGGGCTGGCACTCCACTCTGGAACACTCATTGAAACCCTGTGGAACACAGTTCTACTCTGACACACGTGTTGTCACCATGAGTTAGTCATGGCAACTGGCAACACATTGTTTAGTTGACAGTTCAACGGTTTTTATCATAAGTTTAGGAAGTTGCTGAATGTGATTTTCAATGAATTGCAAATATTGAACAACTAATATAACACGATTACCCAATTTTTAAAAAGATTTCCAGTAGACTTGAATTCCAAGGAATCTGATGTTCACTATTATCAATTTTTAAATGTGAATACATGTTTGCCTTGTTTTATAATGTTACTTAAGTTCTTATTTCCATGCCAGTCTCCCCACAGAATTTTATTCTAGTATAAAAATGTATAACACATTAAAGAATTTTATTAAATGATTCACCTCTTTTAGAGTTGAACAAATAAGTTCGAAGCACTGCTCAGTAAGATAAATGATTGTAATGAAAGGTGCAAAGGTCTGGAGTTAGAAAACCAAAAGGGAAGCACAAACTCAGCATTTCCCATGCTAAAAGATCTGAAGAAGAAAATTCAAGCCTATAATTGCAATACTGAAGGATCATAGGGGGAAAATATTGAACTATGCAGACAGCATCCAAATGAATAAAAGCAATACACACCATCACCAGACTAAAGAGAATTGGTAACATTAAAGCATCTCAAGAGGTCACATATGACTAAGAAATAAAAATATTGAAGCAGAAAGTCCAAGCATCACTGAAGACATTGGAGAAAAACAAGGTTTGGGATTTATGGAATACCAGTTGAAATATTTGAACAAACTGAAGCAGAGTTGAAAGCACTCGTTGGTCTATACCAAGATATTTGGGTGACAGCTACCTGGCCAACCACAGAGAAAAGATCCATATTTATGTCCATTGCAAAGAACGATGATTCAGCAGAATGTATAAATTATCAAACAGTATCATTAATATCACATACAAGTCAAATTTTGCTGAAGATAATTCAAAAATGATTGCAGCAGAACATCAACGGAGTACTGCCAGAAATTCAAGCTGGATTCAAAAGAGGATGTGAAACAAGGACTATCATTACTGACATCAGATGGATCTTGTCTAAAAATAGAGAATACCGGAAAGATCTTTACTTGTGTTTCATTAACTGTGCAAAGGCAACCTACTGTGTGTATCATAACAAATTATGGATAACACTTCAGAACTTTAGTTGTGCTCATACAAATGCCAAGAAGCAGTCATTCAAATAGAACCAAGGGATCCTGAATTGTTTTTTTAAAGAGGAAATATGTATGTCAAGGTTGTATATTTTCACCATACTAATTAAATCTGTATGCTGGTAAATAAAAAATCCAAGAAGCTAGATTCTATGAAGAACTGAGGAATGATGATTGGACTAAGGCTCATGAACAACTTGTCCTATGCAGTTGACACACCTTGCTTGCTGAGAGAAGAGAACTTGAAGGGCTTACTCATCAAGATTCACCACTTGTCTGTCAGTTTGTGTATTATGGTGGCTTGGGTGTTGCTGTGAGGCTGGAAGCTATGTCACTAGTCTGTCAAAGGCCAGCAGGGTCACTAAAAGTGAACAGTTTCAGTGGAGCTCCCAAGCTGAAAACAGACTACAAAAAAGGAATGGCTGCCCACTTCCAAGAAAACAGATGCTGAAAGCCTTATTCACAGCATGGAAACATTGTCAGATACTCAAGGTCTTGTGGAACCAGAACATTGTTAGAGGTAGTGCCGGAGGTTGGGCCCCCAGATCATAAACCTCTCAAAATGTGACTGAGAAAGGGTTGTTTTCTCAAAGTAGAGTCGATCATGTTGACGTGAATGGAGGAAAGCATGTAGGAGTGGAGTCTTTGGAACCTTCATTTGCTGATAGGGCACAGCTCAAGGTAAGAAGAAACTGCTGCAATAATCTAGTACTAATCTGAACTTGTAATGTATGAAGTATGAACCTAGGAATGTTAGAAGTCATCAAAACATGAAATGGAATGCATAAAGATTTATATCTTAGATATAAATAGATAGAGGTCATTCTGAATGAAAAAATCATATGATTTACTCTGCCAGGAATGACACATTCAAGAGGCATGGCATTACATTCATTGTCAGAAACAACATTTCAAGATCTATTTGGAAGTACAATTTTGCCTTTGATAGGATCACAGCTACCTTCAAGAAAATTCAATGCATACAATTATTATTCAAATTTATTCACCAACCACAAAAGCTAGTGATGAAGAAATTGATCCAACATGCAATCAAGACGCATTGGTAATTACTGACTATAGAATTGCAGAAGGTTGAAACAAAGAGGAAGGAACAGTAGTAAGAAAATATGGTCTGGGTGATCAGAACAAAGCTAGAGATGCCATGATAGCATTTTTCAAGACCAATGGCTTATTTGTAGAAAATATCTTTTCTCAAAAACAGAAATAGCAATAGTACACATAGACTTCTCCAGATAGAAGACTACATGTGTGGGCATAGACAATGGGAAAACTCAATATCAACAGCTAACACCTGCCCAGGGCTGACTGTGGAAACAGACCATCAACTGCTCATATGAAAGTTCAGATTGAAACTGAAGAAAATTAAAACAAGTCCAAGAGAGCCTTGAGTCTATCCCACCTGAATTTCAAGAACAGATTTGATGCATTGAACACTAATGACATAAGACTTGATCAACTGTAGGAGGACATCAAGAATATCATTCATTATCTACAGATGGGTTTTGGGGCTCTGCTCTGACCCCCAACCCCCCACCCCCCGCCTTGTTCTCACCAATATGGATTTTTTTTGTTCGTTTGGGGTCTTTTGGTGCCTGTTACCTGTTCCCGTTGACATATCATGATCTCACAGTCTGGTGTGCTTTTCCACGTGGGTTTGTTGTTTCTCTGCTAGATGGTCACTTGTTTAACTTCAAGCCTTTAGGACTCCAGACACTATATCTTTTGATAGTCAGGAACCATCAACTTTTTTCACCACATTTGCTTATGTACTCATTCTGTCTTCAGCAATCGTGTTGGGAGGGTGAGCATCACAGAATGTCAGGTTGTTAGAACAAAGTGTTCTTGCATTGAGGGAGGGCTTGAGCAGAGGCCCAAAACCCATCCCTAGACAATAGGACATCCCCCCACAAAAGGTTCATAAGGAAGGGATGAGTCAAACAGGGTGCATAATATCACTGATGAAATACACAATATTCCTATGGTTCTTTAAGGCTTCCTCACCCCCCACTCTCATGACCCTAGTCCTGCCTTTCTGTTCCGGCTAAACCAGAGCATGTACACTGATACAGATAAGAAATCATGAAACATGAAATCCAGGTGAGATAAACCCATCAGAAACATAAATGGGAGTAGTGATACCAGGAGGGGGAGGGGAAGATTGAGGGAGAAGGAGAGGAAGGAGGAACCAATTGCAATGATTGAAGCATAACTCCCCACCCCCCAGGTGGACAAACAATAGAAACGTGGGTGAGGGAGACAGTGGTCGGTGTAAGATATGAAAATAATAACAATTTATAATTTATCAAGGGGTCACAAGGTGGGGAGCGGGGAGGGAGGAGGAAAAGAGAAGCTGATATCAAGGGCTCAAGTAGAAATAAAATGTTTTGAAAATGCTGATGACAACATAGGTACAAATGTTCTTGATACAATTGATGTGTGGATTGTTAAGAGCTGTAAGAGCCCAATAAAAAGATTTTTTAAGAATATCATTCATGAAGAAGGCAGAATTCCATTAAAAAGACAGGAAAGAAAGAACAGATCAAAGTGGATGTTAGAAGAGACTTTGAGACTTAATCTTATTAGCAGAGTAGCTAAATCAGATAGGAGGAATGATGAAATCAATGAGCTGAACAAACTATTTCAAAGGCAATTTGAGAAAATGCAAATTTCATTCAAATATTATAATGAAAGATGCAAAGACCTAGAATTAGAAAACCAAAAAGGAACAGCACTGTCCACATATCTTAAACTCAAGAAACTCATAAAAAAATCAAGCCTCGAGTTGTAATGTTGAAAGATTCTATGTAATGATTCCTCATCCCCACCCCCATTATCATGATCCAAATTCTACAAATCCGGCTCAACCAGAGGATGTACACCGGTACAGATAAGAACTGGAAACACAGGGAATCCAGGACAGATAAACCCCTGAGGACCACTAATGACAGTGGCGATCCCAGGAGGGGAAGGGGATGGTGGGGTCAAAGGAGGGAACTGATCACAAGGATCAACATATAACCCCCTCCCTGGGGGACAGACAACAGAAAAGTGGGTGAGGGGAGACGTCAGTGTAAGACATGACAAAATAACAATAATTTCTAAATTATCAAAGGTTTGTGGGGAGGGGGTCGGTGAGGGGGAGATGAGGAGCTGATACAAAGGGCTCAAGTAGAAAGCAAATGTTTTGAGAATGATGATGGCAACAAATGTACAAATGTGCTTGACACAATGGATGGATGAATAGTGATAAGAGTTCTGTGAGCCCCAAATAAAATGATTTTTAAATGACAGAAAGAGAGAGAGAGAGAATGAATGAATGAATGAATGAATGAATGAATGAAAGAAAAAAAGAAAGATTCAATGGGCAAAATATTGAATGATACGTGGAGCATCAAAGAAAATGGAAGGAATACACATAGGCACTGTCCCAGAAAGAATTAGTTCAAGACTCAACCATTTCAAAAGGTAGTACATGATAAAGAACCATGCAATATTCCCTTGTTCTGTTCACACAACTGCCTTTTGATCCAGGTACAAGTTTCGAATGAGCATAATGAAGTATTCTAGAATCCCATTCTTCTCAAAAGCATCCATAGTTTGTTATGATCCACACAATCGAATGTCTTGGCTTAGTCAATAAAACACAAGTGCACACCTTTCTGAAATTCTCTGCTTTCAGCCAAGATCCCTCTGACATAGCAATGAAATCCTTTGTTCCACATCTCTTCTGAATCCAGCTTGAACTAGTAGCAGCTCCCTGTCAATTTACTGTTGTTTCTTGGGTGATCTTCAGCAAAATTTTACTTTCATGTGATATCAATGATACTGTTCTATAATTTGAACATTCTATTGGGTCACCTTTCTTTGGAATGGGTACAAATACGGATCTCTTCCAGTCAGTTGGCCAAGTACCTGCCTTCCAAATGTCCTGGCGTAGATGATGTGCAGTTACGTAATCTCCTGTCAACTTGCGAATGAGTGGAGTCTAGCCTGTCAATCAGGTCACAGCTTGATGACCTCATTTGTAGGCTCTAAGGAGATAAATAGCTCACTGGAATTGGGACACAGACACTCTCCCTGCGAGACATTCTTGTTGACAAGCCACATGGAGCTACGTTGATAGAGCCAAAGCCCTGGAGCTGGAGGAGACATGTGGAGACCCACACCAGCACTGAAATGTTTCCACCACTACTGGATTCACAAGACTTTCCACCCACTGGCCTTTGGTCTTCCTGCACTTGGTGTCATTGCATGGGTTACGTGAGTCTGAAGAACACTTATAGAATGATATTTGACATATAGGCTCATATTGGACTTATGAGCTTGAACTGGACTGGGGTAGGATGTTTTCTTAATGTACAATTGTTCTTTGACATAAAGTTCTCTCTTATACACATATGAGTCACCCTGGATTTGCTTCTCTAGTCTACCCGGACTAACACAAATGAGTACGTCCTTCTAGTGATTCATCAGCTTATTGATACATCTCAATGGTATTCCATCAACTCCTAAGCCTTTATGTGACCTTTGCTTTATGTAAACAAATTAGATTAAATTTGCATTAAATATGCTTTCATTTTTTATGACTCTTTAGGTGGTATAAATGCTTAATGTGTTTGGCTACTAACCAACAATTTGGTGATTTAAATCCACCCAGCGGATCCTCAGAAGACAGACTTGACCATTCACTTAGGTAAAAATAGCCATTAAAAACAATCTGGAACACAGTTCTACTGTGACAAACATAAGGTCACCATGAGTCAAAATCAACTGGACAGCCGCTGGTTACATGTTTATCTCGTGTTATTACGTAAGTGTAATAATCTGGACCAATCTTCTGGCTTCATTTTAGAAACATATGTGTATAGCAATATAGACCAATTGTTCCCTAAACTAACTTTTAATAAATGATTTATTGACTGGATTTGTGGTGGCTTGTTCCAAGGCAAGCTGGCATTCCAAAATGGCCTGATGCAAAGTCCAGCACTTCCCTGTCATGACCCAGAAAGTAGCATTCTTTTCCAAGCATGCATCTAATAAAATGTCGGTCATCTTTACAAATTGACCACCTAGACATAATCCATATGTATCATACATTAAAAGCATTTAATGGTTCCTGAAATAAACATTCTATTCAATAAAACTATGAAGAAGGGTTGATATGTTGTATTTAAAAAATCCAAATGCTACTTTTCTGGTTTTAATCCCCACTCCCACTACACCATAGTTGAAATAGGACACAAGGGAAGAAATCCTTTGTCCTTTGATTACCAAAGTAATCTAATTTAACTATGAAAATAAGAGAATAGTTAAATAGAAATTGAAGAGGTTGAATAGGAGAAATTGAGGGTTATTAAATCACCAAAGTTAATTGTCATTGACTCCATCCTGACTCATCAAATCTATGCAGGACAGAGAAGACCTGTCCCGTTGGGTTTCCCAGGCTGTAACTTAGTATAGAAACAGACCGTCTTTCTTCCACAGGCCCCCACACTGCAACACCGGGCTTCTCTAGAAGACAAGAGATTTACCAAGTGGGTTTCTTCCTACTTAAGTAGTTATGGTTTTCCATAACTACACAAACATGGAAGCTGAACACATATGTGTATATCACATCCAGACACATCCTCAAAGGAAAATAGTTGCTCTTTTTCCTAAATTCATGATGTTGGTCAAGCAGAAGTAAAGTCCGAAGACCACTGGAAATGAGAAAGTATCTGTTTAAAAAAAAAAAAACATTTTTTGAGAAGAAGAATCTGATCCAAATGTCATGGGCCAGCTTGAATTCTGTTAAACCTAATGATTTTTGAAAAATATCTGTTAGAACTGCTTCCCATGCCAGGCTCCAGGGTAAAACCACAAAAAAAAGGGTTGATATATTTTATTTTATAAAATCCAAATGCTGCTTTTCTGGTTTTCATCCCCACCACCTCCACCCCATGGTTGAAATAGGACACAAGGGAAGAAATCGAGGCAGCATATTTGGCCTTTCTCAAGTTTCCAGGCCCACATATTTCATCCACTTTCACCCAGAGGGAGTCAAATGCCAATTTGTCCACCCCAGCCCTCGAAGCCTTGTAGTCTCTAGTAAGAGCTTACTTGTACTATGTTCACTCCAAGACCTTGTTTGAAAAATGTCTAGGAGAGGCCAAAGCTTTGTAACTGAATGTGTACTCATTTAGTTTCACTGACCAAGAAACGCAAGTGAGAAAAAGCAAAGTGTGCCCCAAAACTTGTTATTGCTTCTGGAAACTGTTTAACCATTTAAAAATAGTTTAGGTGTCTTACTCTGCTTCTTCCCAAAATAGCATATGATCAAAATATCCACTATGATCAAGCAAGATAGTCTATTCTCTTAATATGACTGAATTATTTTTAATCATTTTATTAGGGACTCATAAACTCTTATCACAATCCATACATACATCAATTGTGTAAAGCACATTTGTACATTCATTGCCCTCATCATTCTCAAAACATTTGCTCTCCACTTAAG
>NW_022111372.1:18439948-18457078 GCF_000313985.2 Echinops telfairi
AAAACACAACAAGAAAGAAAAGCTTGTAGTTAGTTCAAGGACTGTTTGTTGGCCTTTAGGAGTGTTTTTCAGTCTCGTCTAGTCTAGTCTGTTGGGGCACCATGCCCTGGCCCCAAAGTCCATCTTCAGCATTACCTGGGGACCTCGCCACTCCATTTCTGTTCTGTTGCACCCCTTAGTGTTTTGCCTCGGTGTGGCAGAATCATGACTGAACATTGATGACTGCTTAAGTCCCAAAATTCCTTGTAAAGTGGTTTCATATGAAATTGAGCTTTCTACTACTGAGCTCTGGGGCTTGAATGAGGGTTGAGGGGGGCACTGATATGAGTGAATCACGCGGCCTTGGCGTTGATATGAGTGACTCTCCCGTGGCCTGGAGAAGTGATGCCGGGGGTTTGGAAGTGAGGGGTCCTCAAAATGCAAACTCCCCTAAGCACTGTTGGTTAAATCCCCCAGCTATGACTAGAAAGAACATGTTTGTTTTTATGGACAGCAGAGAAATTGGGAAAATACAATCGCAGGCCAATGTGGGTTTGATTCCCAACTACTTTACTTGCTGACTCTCTGTGACACCAAAGGGCTTCCCTAACTACTCTCTGCCTTAGGGTCCTCTGCTGTAAAAACAATGACAAAAACCTTCCCCCACAAAGCGCTTGTAGGAACCAAAATAAAATAAAATACAAAGGGTAGTGGAGAATCAAAGAACCTGTGTTCTTTAGCATTTCCCCTGTATCAATTCTTAAAAAGAGCCTTGGGAAAGCCTTCGTGTTAAGTCTTTTGTGGAGGGGTTGGGTGAGTGATAAATAACACATCTCTGTTTGCCCAGATTTAAAATTCATAAATAAGAGGAAGAGAAAGAGAGAGAGAGAGAAGAAAGAAGTTGAGGAAGGGGAGACAAAATGGTCGTATTTGTTTATAATAAAGGCAGGGTTGAGAAATGCATTTACATCAGGGTGGGGGTTAGGGGTGGCCATGAGGAGGAGGTGTCCTAAACTGAACACAAGAATTAACCAGAACAAATTGTGGTCATAGATAAGAATATTGAATATGATGTGGGCTGCCCAAAGAAGAAGCAAAGCCGTCTTAGAAGAAATACCATAAGAATGATCCTTAAATGCTAGGATGTTTAAGACTTCATTTCACAAACTGTGAACATATGACAAGAAAGATCAAATACTGAAAAAGGGTGTTGTGTTTGATAAAGTAAAGGGCCAGGACAAATTAGGAAAACCTTCCATGAGATAGATTGGCACAAGAGACATAATTGTGAACTCAAATATACAAATACAAATGATCATAATGGCCAGGGACTGGACACTGCTTCTTTCTGTTAGATCATTCTGAGTAGTCCGAGCTGCCTGGATGGCAATGAACAACTAATAGCAACAACTCGAGCATTAATGTGAACTATTATTGTTTAACAATAACCCTAAAATTTGCCAACTTGAAACGATCCACGGTTTCTGTGGGTAATCTGGGCTTGGCTTAGCATGGTCTCATGGCTCGATGTCTCTCATAGAATGTGATCAAGTTGTCGGCCATGATTGCAAGTCCACTCAACTGAGAGAGAATCCGCCTCCAAGTTCACTGATGTGGCTTCTGGCAAGAATTACTTTCTTATGTGCTGTTGGACTGCAGGCCTTCACTCCTTGCTAGCTTTGAGCCAGAGACACCATTCCCTTGCCAGGCCAGCCTTCCGTAGAACTGTAGAACCCTGTTTTCTCTTAAAAAAAAAAAGAGGAAGATAAGATCATGAAGACAAAAGTCACAGTCTTCTTTGTAATCTAATCTTAGAAGTAGCATCCCATGACTTTGCCATATTCTGTTGGTTAGAAGTCCAGGATGTGGGTTTCACAAGCTTGGGAGTACTAGGAAGTGGAGATCATTGGGTGCGATCTCATGGGCCTGCCAGCACATTCAACTCAGTCCTGCTTTGGGATGTCAGGCAGCCAGCCTCTCAACACTGTCTCAACTAAAACATACTCAGGATGCCTGTAAGCATATTGCCCCAAGAGAAGTGGTAGAAGGGAGATATAGGACAGTGTAAGATACAACAAAACAATAGTAATTTATAAATTATCAAGGGTTCAGGAGGAAGGGAGGAGAGGGGAGGCAGGGGAAAATGAGGAGCTGATGCCAGGGGCTTAAGTGGAGAGCAAATATTTTGAGAATGATGAGGGCAATGAATGTACAAATGTGCTTTACACAATTGATGTATGTATGGATTGTGATAAAAGTTGTATGAGCCCCTAATAAAATGATTTTTTTAAAAGACAGAAAATAAGGTGCAGTGCACTTATACTTGCTCTTTCATGATCACCTATTAGGCAAATAAACCCTGGGTGAGTGAAGGAGTAGTAAAGAGAAGTTACAAGTTTTATGCTAATAGAAAGCAGTGGGGTGGCAGAAGTATCCTTTAAAATTAAGGTAAACCAATTGTGAAATGCACATAGAGTCACTATGAGTCAGGTCCAACACCAGCAACTGTTTTTTAGCACTTGCAATACCCAATTTACAGTATGAGGCCATTTTACATTAAAAAGACCATGAACTTTAAAGAGACTTCATAATGCAAAGTCACACAGATAATATGTGTTGGAGCCAGGATCCATTAAACAATCAGTCTCTGGAAAATGCCACATTCTGTATTATAATTACTTTCTCCATACTTAGACTCTGCCCAAAACCAACTACCTGATGAAAACATTTGTACTTGCCAGTGTGAATATCTAATTTCAGGAATAAGACATAATTGTTTCTTCTTTGTCATGAAATGTCCCCTGAATCTTAAGTTTTATGATGGTGATGAAACAATAGCTCTGTTGGAAAGTAAAATATGCACCTGGCCTGTGAATGAGCAGTCACCAGTCAGCAGCCAGCACCAGGAAAGGTGGGGCCGTACATCCACTGTTTTCAGCCGAGAAACGTACCAATGGCTCATAGCCCAGACAGAGGTGGTGATTTGCCCAGAGCACATGGGTGGGATATGTCACTTCTGATACAGGACACTGCACAAATCTGAGACAAAATCCTTCCTTTCATCAACCAACCAGACTCGCCTGCCCTTTGTTCACTCACATGGGCTAAATCACAGATGGTGGCACTGAGCTTCCTGAGGCATATGTCTGTATGATTGCTAGATTGTACAGCGTGTGCACAATAATATAATGCCTGAGAAGCTTTGTCTCTTCAAGAGTTCACATGCTAAGAAGAACTGACAAGTTTATTAAAATCTCCACTGAAGACTCTCCTTCTGTAGGTCCCTGGGTGGTATGAATGATTCATCCTTGAGTACTAACATAAAGATTGGCACTATGAACCTACTCAGCAGTACTGACAAAGAAAGACCTGGCAGTCCTGTCTGATTCCAGGCAAGACCTATATAGAGCAATTCTGCTCGGTAACATGTGGGGTTGCCACGATTCAGAATCACCTTGACAAGAATGAGTACAGTCATATATATTTAAGGCATGGAAAAGCAACGATTTTTACTTTTATGACTATAGCTCACTTGATCCAAGCCATGCAACCGCCCCATAGGCAGATGAAAGCTGGACACAGAAAACAGAAGGTGGAAGATGCCTTAGCAGCGTGGCATTGTTGAAGAATGTGCATATACCATGACTTCCATAAGAAGGGACAATTGGGTCATGGCAGAAATACAGCCAGAATGTTCCTTAGATGAAGATGGTCAAATTTGGTCTTGCTTACTTTGGACACATTACCAGGACTGGCCAGTTCTAGAAAAGAACATTCTGTTTGGTAGAGGATCAGATAACAGGAGGATAGCCTTCCATGAGACAGTCTGACACAACAGCTACAAAAATGGACTCAAACGTATCCACAGTTGTGAGGCTAGTGCAGGAGCAAGCAATGTTTCATTCTGTTACACAAACGTTCACCGTGAGTCAGAGCTGACTCAAAGATACCGAACAACAACAATTCAATGCATATTTAAATCCTCACTGTGTGACAGACTCTGTAGCATCTACTAAAGCTCAGAGATTATATTGAACAATTGAATTTTGAGAAAATGTCCCAGTCCAGTGCAGATCAAGTTCATAAATCCAAAAGTAGCCCATATGTCCGATACCAATCTATAAAGTCCTCTTCAGACTCATGAGGTATATGCAATAATGCCGAATGCAGGACGATCACAGGCCAGTGGGTACAAAGTCTTTGGATCCAGTGGCGGTAGAAGCATCTCAGCACAGGCAGGGTTTCCATGTGGGTCTTCCAGAGAACTTCATTTCCAGTGGTGTCCACAGTGAGAAATAAGGAAGAATATAATCGTCCTGAGATAGCGAAGGTGGCCTGTCAACATGCCTAGAGCAGGACTTTCAGTGGTCTGGCAGTAGTGATCATTGTGAGGCGCCGTCAAGTTGGTTCCACGCCTACGTAAAACAAAATGTAGCCCTGCCTGGTCCTGTGCCATCCGCATAACTGTCGTTACGTTTGAACCCATTGATGCAGCCGCTGTGTTGATCCAGCTTGTGTGGGTCTTCTATTGTTCCCTGTCCCTCTACTTTACCAAATATGATGTCCTTGGTCAGGGACTGACTCTCCTAATAACATGTCTTTTTAGTTAACGCATTCTTCCTTTAGTGCCATTGGTTCCTGATCCCATGCTGCCTCTTGAAATGTTTGAATGCCAACGATCCTATGGTGCAGTGACTGTGTACCCTTTCCATTCAGTATTTTGCCCATAGAATCATTCAATATTGAAACTGGAGGCTTGAATTTTTTCCTTGCATTCTTTGTTTAAGATATGCTGATCTAATTCTTCTTTTTTAACTCTCTAATTCTAGATCTTTGCACATTTTATTATAATATTTTACTTTGTCTTCTCAAGCTGCCCTTTGAAAATTTCTGTTCAGCTCTTTGACCTCATCATTTCTTCCATTTGTCATAGGTACTCTTAAGTTTAAGAGCAAAGTTCAGAGTCTCTTCTGACATCCACTTTGATCTTGCCTTTCATTCATGTCTTTGAAATGATCTTTGGCTTTTCTCGTGTTTTACGTTCTTGATGTCATCTCACAGCTCATCACGTCTTCTTTCGTAAGTGTTCCACGTGTCGTATCTGTTCTTGAGATGTTCTCAAAGTCAGGTGCGATGTACTCAAGGTTACAGTTTGGTTCTTGTGGATTTGTTTTCATCTTCTTCAGCTTCCGTCTGAACTTACATATGAACAATTGATGGTCAGTTCCACAGTAGGCCCTTCACCTGCTATTAACTACTGATATTGAGCTTCTTCAACTTCTCTTCCCACAGATGCAGTCAATTTCATTTCTGTGTTGCATCCAGGGAAATTCACATGTGTTCCTGAAAAAAACATTTGCAATGAGAACTCATTGGTCTTGCAAGCTGCTGTATTGCAATCTTCATCTTCGTTTCTATCACATAGACCATGTTTTACATCTACTGTCCCTTCCTCTTTGGTTTCAATGTTTGCATTATAATCACCAATAATTACCCATGCATGTTTATTGCATGTTTCATCAATTTCAGGCTGAAAACATTGATAAAATTTTCAATTTTTGCATCACTGGTTTTTGTAGTTGGTGCATAAAATTGAATAACAGTTGTATTGACTGGACTTCCTGTTACAGACAGCATTGTACTTCAAAATAGATCTTGAAATTTTTGATGTTGAATTTGACACCCTTCCTTGTGCATCTCTAATTCCCAACATAATAAACCATATGATTTTATAATTCAAAATGGCCAATACCAGTCCAGTTCAGCTCACGAATGCCCAAAATACTAATCTTTATGGAAAATATACAGATCACATAAAGACTTCAATTTCCTTCGAGTCATACTTAGTACATTTGACATTCCAATTATAAATAGCTGTTTGCAGCTGTTTCTTCCCATTCGGGGTCATGCCTCAGCAGCAGATGAAGATCCCAAAGGCTCTACTCCATCCTTGTTTGAATCCATTAGGGTTGAATCTACTTTGAGAAAGTAGCCCTTCCTCAGACATATTTTGAAAGCCTTCTGACCTAGGGGCTCATCTTCTGGCATGGGTCAAGACAATGTTCTGCTGCTCCTCATGAAGTATTCAATATCTAAGAATGTTCTTCTGCTATCCACAGTGAGATAGTTTATTGTGCCAGCCTGGCTGATAAACGCAGGTGGGATTGACTGAGGGGCGGAGAGATGGATGGCTTGGTGAGCCTTGCCTTTCTTGTCTCTCGCTCTGTGATCATCGGACCAGTGTGCGGCTGCCTTGCTTGTTCTGTGCTTCAATTTAAAGGCTACACTGCCTGTGGGACGCCTAGCCTGTGGACTGTGTTGCTGTAAGTTGAGGTCCCTTTAAGACTTCTCTGGAGCTGGGGACTGGCGGTTGGTGACCTGCCTTGTGATTGGATGCTGTGCTGATATAGCCTAGCTCTCTCTACAAATAGAGGAAGATCTGGCATCAGACAGAGACTTGAAGGACTACTAGTCTCTCAACTTTCTCTCACGGACATGAGTTGCACTAAGCCATTTATAGTGCTTTCTAATTTAACTGTTTATTTCTTGTATTGTATATTTATCTGTATATGATTTAACAGTTCACTTCTCGTTATATATCTAATTATCTTTATAAATAAATATATTATATTATCAGGAATTTGGTTTTATCTCTCTAGAGAACCCTGTCTAACACACACAGGGTTTTCAGTGGCTAGTTCCTCTCAAATGGACAGCCTCACCCTTCTCTTTGTTTCTAATCCTTCTTCATAGTCTGTTCTTAAGCTGGAAGCGCTCCTGAAATCTGTCACTTTGGGTCACCCAGTTGGTATTTGAAATGCCACTGACACACCTTCAAGAATCACAGCAACACACAAGCCACCAAAGTCCACAAACTTACAGACAAATCATGGTCAAGCACAATAACTATCCAATATTTAGCTTTTCCTGGGACCCACCTGCAGTGCCCTATATTAGTGAACCTAAATATTCACTCATGGCCCCTCTGCAGTAGGACTTCTATATTGCTATTCTCCATCCTCACCTCTAATTTGTTCTCCCTCCTGCCCTCCTTTTCTCTATGAGCCTCTAGATGTTTCTAATTAAGCTTCTTACCCATTCCAAAACTCATGTGTCCATCTGTCACATTGTGGTGGTTTATACGATGCTGTGATGCTGAAAATTGTATGTCTTCATTTCCTAGTCCTGCTGCAGCATAAATACCATGGTTATGTCACAGTTTATGAGACATTGTTTTGTTCATTAGGTTTGAAGAGTAGTGTGATAGTTAGATTTTATGTCAATTTAGTGGGCCAGGATTTTCCTTCAAATCAATTTGAGTGGGCCAGGATATGATCTAACATAATGTGGTCAACTTCGTGATTGGATTTTCTGTGGAGATAATAGACCTCATTAATATGCTCACAGCTTTCATATGATTGAGGGAGGTTTCATTCAGGGTATGGCCTACTTTTAGTATAAATTGACAGCGTGTGGCAGCGAGCTGACTTCTGCTGGATTTGGATCCTACATCTGATTCAATGATCTACTGTTATATTACCTGCTGATCCCAGGACCCATCAACACCTTGTCAACAATGATATGATTTTTTGTTCTTTGATGCCTGATACCTGATCCTATCAACACCTTGTGATCATACAGGCTGGTATGCTTCTTCCATGTGGACTTTGTTGCTTCTTATCTAGATGGCCATTTGTTTATCTTCAAGCCTTTAAAAACCCAGATGCTATATCTTTTGATAGCCAGGCACCATCGGCTTTCTTTACATTTGCTATGCACCCGCTTTGTCTTCAGTGATCATATCGGGAAGGTGAGCATCACAGAATGCCAGGTTATTAGAAAAAAGTATTCTTACATTGAGGGAGTACTTGAGTAGAGGCCCAATGTCTGTCTGCTGCCTTAATACCTAACATTAAGATCTATATGCATTTAGATCTATTTCCCTATTGTTATATAGAAATATATTCACATATGTGTGTGCCTATGTTTATACCTCTAGAAATTTCTTTTGTCTTCTAGTTCTTTCCTCTATTTCCTTACACTTTCCTCCTATCCCACTATCATGTTCGACCTTCATTTGGCTCTCAGTAATTCCTCTTGGCTACATTGCCCTTGATCAAGCCCCACCAGGCATTCTACACCCTCCTTCCCATAGATTTTACATCTCTTGTTGTTCCCTTGTCCCTAAGTTTGTTGTGTCCCCCCTCTCCTTCTCCCCCACCTCTCCTCTCTCCTGTCCCCACAGAACCATGGGTCTCGTTGTTTGTTCCTTTAGATTGTTTATCTTGCCTATCTTATATAGACAGACATAAAAAAAAAGAAGAAGAAGAAAAAATGGGAGTGGTACCTATAAATAATTCCATCCTTGCTTTTAAGATCATTCTGGGTATATTTCTCACAAGACGTATTTGTTCCTTTGTCTAAGAGTACATGATATATTCAATATTCTTCACCAACTCCATAATTCAAAAGTATTCAGTCTACTTTATTCTTTGCTCAGCTTTCCCATGTATATGAGGCAACTGAAAATGTCATGGCTTAGGTCAGATGCACTTTAGCCCTCAGAGGTATTTCTGGGCTTTGTAATACTTCAAAGAAGTATTTTGCATCTCTTGACTTAGAAAATTCTTCTGAGGTTATCAGTTCCAATGTGATACTTAGGATGGAAGTTTGAATTCAGATCACTGACTCTAGTCTCTCTCTCTCTCTCTCTCTCTCTCTCTCTCTCTCTCTCTCTCTCAGCTCTGGGAGGGAGGTAGGGGAATCCTGTCTCATTCAGCCTAACCAACCAACTCACTGCTATCAAGTTGATGCTGACTCATAGTGACCCTGTAGGACAGGGTAGAATGGCCCCCTATGATTTTCTGAGACTAAGTCTTTAGGATGTAGAAAGTATCCTCTTTCTCATGCAGAGTGGCTAGTGGTTTCAAACTGTGGGCCTAGTGGGTAACAACCCAACTCCTAACCACTGTACCACCAGACTGCTTCCATGGTGTAAAGGCTTCAGCAAAGCTAGAACAAGACAGATTAGTTACAAAAAACGGATTATCTGCTTCTGAAAATTAGCTAATGGAAATCCAATGAATCA
Source organism: Echinops telfairi (assembly GCF_000313985.2). NCBI lineage: Eukaryota > Metazoa > Chordata > Mammalia > Afrosoricida > Tenrecidae > Echinops > Echinops telfairi. The sequence goes on from NW_022111372.1 coordinate 18,449,016, forward strand.
CAGCAGAATAGTGTCCAGTAGAGTGCTGATCGATGAGCGCCTTAGTCTGGAAGACACTCGAAATCCTCCATGGCCACAGTTATGGGCTCAAGCAATATCAAATAATGATCATGAAGATGGCTCAGGGTCAGGCAGGTAATGGTTTATCCCGGTATACAGAAGGTTGCCTTGGGGCAGGACTGAGTCAATAGTCGCTAACAGCAAGCCCCTCACTCCTCCACCTGCTGGCTTTTCACACAGAAGGGGTTCTCCCAGTCTTGACATTTAGTAGCAGTTCTGTTCTTTGCAAGCCACTATCCATTCTTCCCGTCCCAAGCCCCCAAGTGGTCTACTTTCTCTTTCTTATGACTGAAGACGCAAATGTCTGTCCTACCATCTCTTGGTTCATTTGGTAGAGAAATTAATGTGAAATGCTACAGCAGTCTTAAATTTCTAAAACCAAAATTCCCAATAACCATATTTCCAGGAGCCAGTGGTATAGTGCCATACATGTTAGGTTGCTAACTGAAGAAGTTCAAGCCCCCTAGCATTGAGTTGCTAACTGCAAGCTCAGCCATTTAAACTCATCAGTGGCTCCATGGGAGAAAGGTTAAGACTTTCTGTAAAGGTTTACAGCCTCAGAAAGATCTTTAAAGTAGCGAGGAGTCAAAACTGAGTTTTAATAACCATATCAAGCCTACTGAATAAAAGTGAGCCAACTACATATCTTTGTTTCATGGGCCAGCCTGTTCCTCTGAGAAGTACAAAGAGGCTTTGACCTGCTGAGACCACATTTGCCAAACAGCCTCCTGGGGTGCACTGAAGACAACTGAGACTCTGGTGAGAGGACATGTTTTCACTTTCAACACTGACGAAATGACTGCATCACCGAGATCATCCTCATCATCCGCTTTGTTCTCCCCACAGCAAGTCAGCATCTGACCATAATCAAAACCCTGGTGAGACAACAAAGAGATGGAGTACTTAGATTTCCAGTTATGAAAAGTTGTAGTGTTATAATTTACTTTGAGCTTCTGGTCATAAAAAAAGTGTGCAACTGAGTGCATCTATCATGAAAAGATTGAAGGTGTCAAGAATTTTGTCTTGCTTGGATCCATAGTCATTGCTCAGGGAAGGAGCAGTCAAAGACATCAAAAGACACTTTGCACTCAATAAATCTGCTGCACAAGACCTCTTTAAAGTGTTGAAAAGCAAAAAAAATAATAATAATAATAAATAAAGTGTTGAAAAGCAAGGGTGTTACTTTCAGGATTAAGGTGTGCCTGACCCAGGTCATGATATTTTCAATCACCTCATATGCATGTGAAAGTTGGACATTAAATAAGGAATACAAAGACATAACTGTTTCATTTGGTTTGTGGTTCTGGAAAAGAATATTTAAAGTTCCATGAACTTCCAAATGATCAAAAAACTGCATTAGAAGTACCGCCAGAAGACTCCTTAGAAGCAAGAAGAGCGAGACTTCATCTCATGTACTTCGGACATGTTATCAGGAGAGACCAGTCCTTGGAGAAGGACATCTTGCTTGGGCAGGTGGAGCAGTGGAGGAAAAGAGAAAGGCTCTCGACAAGATGGATTGACACAGTGACTGCAACAATGGGCTCCCAGGGGAACAAGGGGGGTGGCTCAGGACCGGGCTGTTTCTTTCTGCTGCATGTACGGTCCCGATAAGTCAGAGCCAACTCAGTGGCACCCAACAACAATAACAATCACAAATGGGAAAGACGGTAATGGATTTTTATGTTGCCTACAATCATCCTGATCAAACGTTTGCTACAAGATGGTTATATGTTCAGCTGCTAAAATACAAAAGGTTGGAAGCTGCAGTCTACTCGAAAGCCATGTCCAAAGGTCCGAAGATCCATTCCCACTCAATCAACCTTAACATCCCTGTAAAGCACAAGGGGGGGTCTCGAGTCAGAGCTGATTCAAAGGCAAATGATTGGGTTTGGGGGTTTATGGTAGTTTACTGGCTCAATATTGCATTGAATATCAACATCCTGTTATCGGGTAGGGAAGTTGCATATCTAGAGCACAATTCATTCCACCCTGTCAAAATGTAATATGTTCATGCCAAGCATTAATTTAAAAATCATTATTAAGTGCGGGATGTGATCAAGACGAGAGTTAGCTGTTGTTGTCTCACAACCCATCTTGAAAAGCATGGTCCAGACAAGCCTCATTATTTAGTTCATGATCCCACGGTCAATAACCTAGTCGAGAACCTCGGGTGGTTCTTCTGCTGTTAGCTGGCCCTCCTGGTTGCAGTAGGCCATGGGGTTGCTGGCTGGCAGTGGCTCTGAGATGTCTGACATTAGTCCTGAGGCCTCATTAGTACTGCTCCACGATGCCCTTCATGCTTCCGTGGCCACTCTGCATGGGGTCCTCTGACCCTGGCAAGGTCCACATATGAGAACAGAAGCGCAAGAGAATAGCACACGGTGCTTTCAGGTTGTCTAACTTTCCCACTTCTGCATAACAAGGTCCGCAATCCTAAAACTTTGAAACCACATCGATTTTATTAGCCCAGAGTTCTGCGACTAGGTTCCACGTGTCAGACAGGCACAGGTCTCTGGAAGATCACAGGTGGGAGAAATCCACTTTTATCTCCTTTTGGGTATTGGCAGAATTCAGGTCCTTATGGCTATAGGACTGAGATGGGACGACTCTCAGTAATTAGAGGTTCTCCACACTCCTTGTCATTTGCCCACATCGAATGGCCTTATCAAGACGTGTCAAATCCTCTCATGCAAGGAAGGTAAGGGTCTTATGAGGAACGTTGTTGGTTCTGGGAGCTGTGGTCAGCACACTACTACTAAGGGAATGCTGCCAGTATGGTCTCAAGGGAGAGCCTTTAGCAAGGGAATGGTACTAGTATGCCTCTTGACCCTGGATGCTCAGTGGCCACCTAATTCGGGGACTAGCAAGCATTGACCACTTCAAGGAGAGAGTGACGTCCAGGGGCCTGTTCTGCTACTATAAATCGGTTTTATTGGTAAGTCCCTTCTAACAGAAGTGCTGGTTTGGGTGCTACAGTTTAGATATTTTTCCCTTGCACCTTGGGTGGTGTCGGTTTGCCTTCTCTGTCCAATTCAGCCTCACAGTCTAGTAGTGATGTTCACTTTTTAATTTATGCTCACAGCAATCATTCAAATGCATCAATTCTTCTGTGGTCTTCTTTATTCAATTTCCAACTTCCGCAGGCATATGAGGATATTTAGAATACCGTGGTGTGGGTCAGGCACACCTTAGTCTTCAAAGTGACATTTTTGTTCTTCGGTACTTTAAAAAGGTCTTGTACAGTAGGTTTACCCAATGCAGTGCATTGCTAGACTTCGTGACAGTTGCTTCCATGAGCCTTGACTATGGATACAAGCAAAATTAAATCCGTGGCAACTTCGATCTTTTCTCCACTTATCATACTGTTCCTTACTGCTTTCATTGAGACTGAGTCGTAATCCATAGTGAAGGCTGCAGTCCTCGATCTTCAGGGGCAAATGCTTCAAAGTATCTTCACTTTCAGCCAGCAAGGTTGAGTGATCTGCATATCAAAAATTGTTAATAAGCTTTGTTTCCAGTCCTGATGCCTCATTCGTCGCCATGGAGTCCAGCTTCTGGGATGATTTGTCCAGCACACAGATTGAAGACGTATGGTCAAAGGATACACCCCTGACCCATACCTTTCCAGATTGTAAATCATGCAGTAGTCCCTCATCCTATTTGCACAACTGCTTCTTGATCCACATAGAGGTGCCGCATAAGTACAGTAAATGTTCTGGAATTCCTATTCTCGATGTTATCCATAGTCTGTTATGATCCATGCTGTTGAATGCCTTTCATAATCATTAAAACACACTAAAGATCTTTCTGGTATTCCTTGCTATAAGGTCTCCAAAAAATGTAAACCTTTAAAGAGCAGATAGATAGCTTCATCTTTCTCCCAAGGATGGCTGGTGGGTTTGAACCACCAAACTTGCAGTCAGCAACCCAGTGCTTATTCCATAGCACCACCAGGCCTCCTGTTCTAAAGGCCAGATCAGGCCAAATTCAAAAGGTGGAAGATTCCACATTGCAAGGGGAGCATAGACACAGTTGTGATGGGGGGTTGGGCACATGAGGCTTGCCCAAATAGACCAAGCCACTCAGCACCTACAGTAGCTCTTACAGTACAAAGTAGCCTGAAGAACGCTCACTTCTAATTGCAAAAAAAAAAGAGAGAGACCTTAGAAGGGTGAGCAGGAAACATCAATTCCACACTGTCCTTGAAGTGAACCCCAACACATGGATTTCCTGGTTGCTCCACTTCAAAAAGCCCACTCACTCCATCTTTGCTTCCTGTTCTGTCCCTGGTGTAACCAAACACCATTGGAAGGAGCTTACCCCTAGCTTCATGGCCACAGCGGGGGACTTCCTGTTCCCACACCAGAAACCTGAGGATGCTAATATCCGTCTAGGAACCCTGCGGACTGTGTGGCTCATGAAGCCCAGGGAGCTGCACAGTTATAACGGAAAGGGAAGCCACAAGCGGTGCTGATGGCAAAGTCCAAGAGACGGGTGGATTTCCTTTCATGCGTTGGTGTTTCAAGATTTGTGGGTTTGAATCTTATCCTCGTAACTCCCAGTCATACCTATCTCCCTCTCATATGTAAAACTGAGGAGAGGTTTAAAAGAAATGGGCAAAGGAAGGTGGAAGGAATGACGCATTCCAATCGTGGTGTTCACAAAGAATATTCAATGTACCGCGGACTGCTCGAAGACTGATAAATCACTAGAACCCGTTAGTCTGCTCCTTGCAAGAAAGGCTGGGGAACCTTCCATTCGATGACAGTGGACACGTGAGGGAGGGACCCGTCGCTGGACACGTGGCAGTAACCACCATCAGGAACAGCTCGGCTCTGGAACCTAAGAGAGACGCTCGAGCTGCCGCGCAAATACATACAGAGTTAAGTTTGCCAGTGTGGCTGGAAATGGCAAACGCTTCAGAAGCACTCCCATGGGGTCTAAAGAAAAAGACCCACGTTGTGCCAGTTGAAGGACTGCCCCCTGTCCAAGTTTCAGTGAACTGAAGAAAACAACAACAAAAACTAAAACGTTTCAGGCAGTAATTAAAACAAGTTAGCGAGACTTTCATCCTAAGCACATTGTGCACGCTTCTCGTGTGCATTCACTTCTCTGATCCCTGGAAGATATTCATCATGGACATTTCCCTCTGACAGAAAGCCTGTCTGTGTCACAGCAACCATACTTCCCAAGGCTGTTTCATAAGGCAGGGTTCTCTATTTACTTCTGTCTGCTTCTGCAGACCGGGCCAGGCAAGAAGATTTCCAATGTGGAAAGGAGAAGGAAAATATACAAAATCCTCTCTTGTACAGGTAGCCTTTGGAATGTCTCCACTTCCCTATGAGAACTGACATAAAACAGAAACTCAAATGACCCTCAGTCAAACCTGGAGAAACAGCCACAGGTTTCTGCTGGCGTTCTGTTCCTGCTCTATCATGGCCCATGCCTGAATGGTCGCATTTATTCATAAATGAATCCATAGAAAGATTAACAAATACGGTTTGCGGAGATTCTTGTGTAAGAGATGGGGTATCCTTTACCAGTCTCATATTAAGTGACTTCACACGCGTAATGTTCTTATAAGCCTAGAATTACAGTGATGCCCAAAGCATCCGTCCATCCCTACCTGCCCACATGGTGTCTATTCATAGAGAATGGATGATTTGCTTTCATTCATCTGGGGTCAGCTTTAGCCTAGACAAGTGGGAAATAGCCTGCTTGAAGGTCAAGGAATGCTTTCAGCGGGCAGAACAAATCTTGAGTCAACCAGGCAGTCCTGAGATCTGCTCTCACACTCCCTCCCCCTAGTCCCCTAATTCCTATAGGTAGATTTACTTCCTCATCGTGATGGTCTCTATCTGGACTATCTTCAACCCGGGATGCTGGCAAGTGGCCTCGAAGAAAAGCAGGTTTGGAATCAGCACCTGTGTGACCTTATTATTGGTCAACAAAGTAAAGATATCACCTTGCTGAGGATTGTTTAATACACCTAAGAATCCCTGGTGGTGCAGCAGTTAAGCACTCAAATGCTAATGGGGAAGTTCAAACTCACCAGCAACGCTGTAGGAGAAATAGGTGGCAGTTTGCCCCTGTACAGGCTGACAGCCGTGTTACCCTCTGGGCATGTTTTCTCTGGCCTGTGGAGTCAGCAGGAGCTGAAGTTGGTCCCTTGGGTGATGAGGTTTGTTTTGCTTGTTTATTTGCTTCTATGCAGGGCAATATTCATAGGTACATGAATATGTTATATGTTAAATGCAGGGCAATATTCATAGGTACATATATGGAAATACATCACTAATTCGATTCCGACCTCAGCACAATACCACAGCTAAACCTTTACTCCCAAGGTTAAGCCCAAACCAGATAGGGCCCATGGAGATACATAGGAAGAAAATGAGATCTCCCAAATGTGTTAGTCTGGGTAAACTCAGGAAACAAATCCACAGAAACTCATAAGTATAAGAGAGAGTTTTATATAAAGGGTAAGTGTACATTAAGTAAGCATCCCAACCCAGTGCTGCCCAAGCCTGTAAGTACAATATTAGCCCATATGTCTGACACCAATCCACAAAGTCCTCCTCCATATCACAAAACACACACAATGATGCTGACTGCAGGAGGAAAGCCAAGTCGGTGAATGTGTAATCATCTCAGTGCTGGCAGGCGTCTCCATGTTGCTGCTCCAGCACCCAGGGCTGCATCGTGGTAGGTCCATGCAGCTTCTCCTCAGGGATGTCTTGCAGGAAGTGAGCCTTGCCAGCTGAAGCAGGGAACTGGCTAAGGCAGCTGCACCCTGGTCCGACCATCAGAGAGCAAGAGACCCGAGAACTAGAAAGGGGAGCCATTTATTCACTCCGTCTTTCAATTAACCCAACATGTGTTTAGCGGCCAGGTTGGCACAATAAACTTAACTATCTCACCAAATTACATCCAGGTCCCCAAGTCAAGCTCACAAGTCAGTTAATTCCCTACCAGCATTTTACCACCAAAAAAGAAATGGCATATGATCATGCTTAGGAGCTATATGTAAAGTTACAGCGTTTAAGAAATATAAATGGGGTGGCCAGGGAGAAGGGCGAAATATCTGTAACTCCTTCAAACCTAATAGAGAGAGAATCTTCCAGACTGGGCTGAGACCGCAGTCAAGGTTGAGAGCAAATCTGTCTGCTGGCTTTGTAAATATCCGTTTTGTTGACCCATGCCAGGCTTGCCCATTTCCATGTTGTGTATGGATGCCCGGGAGCCCTGGTGGCGTGGTGGTTATGAGCTGGGCTGAACTGCAAGGTCAGCAGGTCGACCACCAGCAGGTCCTCAGGAGAAAGTCGGGACTTTCTACTCCTTTAAAGAGTTAAGGTCTCAGAAACTCAGAGGGACAATTCTACCCTGCCCTATAGGGACACTGCGAGTTGGCATGGACTAATGGCAATGAGTTTGTTTGATTTTTTTTTTAAAGGATGCCTTGGGCTACAGTGGCAAAATGAGTTGTTGTGACAGAAACCATGTGGCTCAAAAAAAAAAAAAAGAAAATATGTATTGTATGAAAAATGTTTGCTGATGGCTGGATTACAGTTTTACATTTTCCTGAAAACAGTGGTTCCTTGGAGCAATTTTTATTTTTTCTAATTAGGAAACGAACTGTAGGAGGTGGAAGGGAAGGGGCAGGGGAGGGGGCTCCCCATCGCAAAGCAGGAGCTGCGCCTGGCTCTCAGGTGGCGGGTCTCGCACCTTTGTTGCCTTAAGCTTTGAGAATAATTATTTCTCATGAACACCTAGTAAGTTGCTCGTTAGGAACCTGGAAAAGTTTGGGACGCTCTGTGAAGGTGAATTTCAAAATACGGCTGCCTCTGACTTTCGGATCTTTCAAGTGCTGATAGCGAGAATAATCAGAGATGCTGCTGGCTGGTACTTTGTAGTAAAGCCATGGAATGAACTTGAAAAACAGATAGAATGGCTTTTCCAAGTTTGCACCATAAATAACCATTTTTTGAAAGGTTCCAGTAACT
>NW_022111372.1:18457178-18471669 GCF_000313985.2 Echinops telfairi
TTGCTCTGAAACAGTCATGTGTGATGTCACACTGCCATCTGCCGTGTTTTCGTAGTTTCACACGACTGGGGGAGGGGGCTCTGCAAGTGAGCGCTCCACCTCGAGGAAGAAAAAACTCCAGAGCAAATGTTCTACCGCCCCGCTTCCTGACAAGAGCGGACGGACGCGCAGTGGAATCAGATGCTCAAAGACATGAGTGTGCTGCTAGCAACCACCGGGATCCACGGCCTCTTGTCGTGTCCCAGACCGAATCTACGGCCGGAAAGTTGCTTCCACCTCACCGCAGAGTGGAACTGCCCCTTGCGGCTTCCAACACTCTAAGTACTTCCTGGAGCACACAGCCTCGTTTTTTCTCTAACTGAGAGGCTGCACGGTTCGAACCTCTAACCTTGTAGTTAGCAGCAAAATAACTCCATGGCAGCGAGGTGTGTGTGTGTGTGTGTGTGTGTGTGTGTGTGTGTGTGTGTGTGGTTTAACTTTCTATTTGTTCCTCCTTTTTTCCCCCTTTGTATCCTTATAGCTTGTAATTGACTATGTTCCCATCATTTACGGTCTGTCTATTATGTTCTATTTAGCCTGTCATGCCCTGGGATTCTTTAACCTACATGTTTTTCATGGTAAACGAAAACACGTGTCTTGGGTCTCATTCCCACTGTCTCCAGGACTTCCCCAAGCAGCCCGCTGAGGCTGGAGAATGCTCGGGCCCCTCCCAGCGAGAGCAAGGAGTCTGTCACAGCATTTCTGAGCCACATCCCTGCACAGCAGAGTAGGAAGCTCCAACACACCATCTGCTTGGAGGGAGAGAAAGCAGAAACTGTCTACCCCTGTGCAGACTTCGTCTCAGAAAGCCAAAGGGGCAATTATCTCTGAATCAGAGTCAGCTTGAAGGCAGTGGACTGGGCGGGGTCTGCCACCAGGAGCTGTGAGCTCCGTGGGGAAATTCCTGCCTTCCACGAAGGAGACCTGGGTTGGATTCCCAGCCATTTATTGCCTTGTGAGCAGTCACTGCTTAACCATCAGTGGAGGTTTGTGTATTGCTAGGTCCCGGAACAGGTTTGCTTTCTTTCTTTCTTTTGAGAATATATATATATTAGTCATTTCATTGGGGGCTCATACAGTTCTTATCACAATCCATACATCCATCCATTGTGTCAAGTACATTTGTACATTATATATATATATATATTAGTCATTTCATTGGGGGCTCATACAGTTCTTATCACAATCCATACATACATCCATTGTGTCAAGTACATTTGTACATTTGTTGCCCTGAACAGGTTTTCATGGGGTTTCCAGGCTCAGGCTAAGAAGAAAGGCCTGGTGATTTATTTCTGAAAATCAGCCAATGAAGCCCCAATCGATCACAGGATTCCAAACACAGCCGATCATGAGGAAGGCACAGGACCAGATAGCATTTTGTTCTGTTGTGCACAGAGTCCCGGTGAATCCAGGACAGACTCAAGACAGAAGCTTGGGAACACATGGCTCCAAGAAGGCACCGTTAGTTATAAAGCAGGAAAGGGTGGGAAGAGCTGGAGGATCTCAGCCTTCAAGTACTTTCATCTTTGCCTGCTGTGTCCCGTATCACTGAAACATGCTGTGTCACTGTGACTCTCTGCAGAAACCAGATGCTAGGCAGTCCCCCAGCACAAACTGCCCCAGAAATGTTCTCTGAAGTCTGTGCTGGAAAGAGTCAACCATGTCCAGCAAAACTAGAACAACACGGTTTTGCTCTTCTTTGAACACCCGGATGGCTATTTGCTGGGCGCTCTGATTTGCAGTGTGTATCAGAAAGCAAAACCCTATGTTGTCTCTCATGCCATGCCATAGCATTGCCTATGTAAGAGCAGTAGCCAGCAGTCTACCGTGTAATGGTCACATTGAAACAGCAGCAACAACACTACCCTGTTTCCAGCAAGCCTATAGCAACCCATGAATTACAGAGTAGAACTCTTTGTAGGATTTTCTTGACCGTGAACTTTCTGAGCACAGGTTGACAGGACTTTCTTCCATGGTATTGCTGGGAGGATTCAAACCATCATCCTTTTGGATGAAGAGTTCAGCATGGACTGTTTGCCCCACCCAGGGACTCTACACTGAAGCTACTGCATAATATTTCACTGCTCCACCTGCTGAATTATATCACACTGCCAAAAGACCAATCTACTATTTCTTCTCAATAAATGGAATAACAGGCTCCCTTTGGTATAATGCTTTCTATGTATGGCACTTAGACTAAGTACTTTATATACATTGTCTTACTCAGTAATCGCCTTTCCAATATCTTCAATATGCATGCATATTTACAGGGAGTTATAAGGAAAAGGTTATGAAGTATGTAAATTCTATAAAATATTTTATAACTATTTTGTCTTAAGCTTTTTCAAAAACTCCCAAATGCTGCAAATCAAATAGAATAAATTTTGAACTGAACATTTTAATGTTGCCTTTTTTCTTCCCAATTTTGCAGCCGTTGGCACAGTCTGGCCTGGAGGCATTATGCATCAATGCACACGCTGGCTGACTTTTTTCACTGATAACTTAAATTACAAAATGCCTGAGTCAGAGGCAATACGGCTTTTCAACAATCATTGAAAGCAGCCTCTGGTAACAAAAACGTATTCTTCATTTACGGAAAAATTGCAAACAAAGAATAATAGTGCCTTATAAATATAATTCCAGTTACTGCGGCAAATGGGAAACACATGTGATTAGAGGTGTTGGGCTTGAAATCTACAATGGAACCAGTTGGTAAAAGCCTTTTGTGGTGCAACACTGTCATCTCGTGGTCAATATCAAGTATTACACCTTTAGTTGGGGAGAGACAATAAATTACTAACAATTTCCTGGTGGTGTGGTGGGTTAAGTGTTGGGTTACTAACAACAATCTTAGCAATTCAGACCCACCCGCCAGCCACCTGTGGACGATAAAAGGAAGCTATCTGCTCCCTAACAATTTACAGTCTCAGAATGTCAACAGGCAGCGTACTTCTGGTTTGTTTTGTGTGGGGTTGGACTGGGTTGCCTTGGGTTTACGGAACAGTGCCTAAATGCTGGCTGCTACCCTACCGGTACGCACTTTTCATCCACCAACCGCTACGCAGAACAAAGATGTGGGTGGCAGGCTGATCAAGCACAGGTTGACAGCCTTGGAAACCCTATGGGCCATTCAAGGCTGTGACCTTTGAGACGAATATTGCCAGGCCTTTCCTCAGTGGCACCTCTGGGTGGTTCAAACCACCAACCCTTTGGTGATTGAGTACTTAACTCTTGCACCACCAAGGGCTTCCTAGGGACACAAAGAATCTGGTTCCCACATGTAGACACTGTAGAATACGTGTGCTATTTAAATGGATAAAGGATTGTTCAGGAGCTGGCTGCCTTAGGGCCCAGCAAGGTGGGTCCCTGTCCCAGAATTTAGAGAGCCTAGCTCTAGTCTTTCTGTACGCGCCCCTCCCCACACGCTAAGGGACTGTTGCCAACACCCAGGCCTTTTCCTCCTTCTACCCACCACTCCGTTTCACCGCCACCACCACACAGCCACCGGGTCAGCTTCCCGGCTTCGATGCACTCAAGGTTTTGTTTTGCCTGAGGTTTTAATGAATAATCACTGCTACTGCTTCCCAGATATCATTTGCATTAAAGCTGCTTCCGGAAACATCACGAGCTACCCTTTCCCAGCAACCATAAGGAAAGTGAATTTTAAAACACACAAGCAGACCCATAGTGTAACCTTTACTCACCCCTTCTCTAAGAACAGTGGTGCCCCTTCCAAATCTTGACCTCTGCCGCCACCTTCAGGATCTTGTCTTAACTGCATGTGCTGCTGCAGATGTTCGCTTCCATGTGTTTACTGCACCCCCACCCTCTCCACCCCCAACCCCGAGAGAGAAGCCTGGCTGAATGTTGTAACCGAACCAGAGAAGACAAGAGTGGCTGCATTGAGTATGTGATCGTTCACAAATCTTGTAATACATTGTTCTGCTGTTCTAGCAAATAAAGAAATAACAAAAATTGTTAGCATTGTACACATAAGATGTAAACTATATGATTTCTCATATGATATGCAATAAAAGATCAATGCAGTGAATAGGTCATGAGTTGTCATTGCTGAAGCACAGGCACCTTCTGAGGAGCAGAAGAACACGTGGCCCACCTCTGCTCCCGCTTTGATCACCGGGACGCCGTCCCTTGTTTGGGCGATGGCATCAATCCATCTCATTGACAGTGTCTCTCATTTTTGCTGAAACTCTGCTTTATCAAACACGTTGGTCTCCGGTGATTGGTCCTTCCTGACAACCTGCCAAAATAAGCAAAGTCCAAGTCTCTCCGTCTCACTCCTAAGGAGTACTCCGGTTGCGTTTCGTGTTCATTCTTCCGGCGGGCCACATAGGTGATTTCTCTGCCCACGCAGCAGTTTGAAGGCATCAATTCCTCTTGTCTTTTTATTTTCCTTCTTCTTCTTGTCCAGCTGTCACATGCAGATGGAGTGATTGAAAAATGTCATGACTTGCGCCTGGCACATTGTAATCACCAACATGACAACTTTCCTTTTTTTAAAAAATCATTTTATTAGGGGCTCATACAACTCTTATTACAATCCATACACACATCAATTATAAAAAGCACATTTGGACATGCATTACCCTCATCATTCTCAAAACATTTGCTCTCCACATAAGCCCCTGGCATCAGCTCCTCAGTTTTCTCCCTCCCTCCCTGCTCCCCCCTCCCTCATGAATCCTTGATAATTTATAAATTATTATTTTGTCATATCTTACACAACTTTCCTTTTAAGAACTTAAAAAGTCTTTGGCAGCAAATTTGCCCTTGGTGGACTATGCCATTCGATGTCTACTCCTATGGAGATACATACATACACAGGACATAGACATAGATATATACACACACATGCGTCATCAACTGTCACAATCCAAAGGGGGAACCGATCATAACTATATATATATATATATATATATAATGAACCGATCATAATTATATATATATATATATATATATACATCCCCTCCCAGGGGGACGGACAACAGAAAAGGGGGTGAAGGGAGATATTGGTCAGTGTAAGACATGAAAAAATAAAAGTAATTTATAAATTATCAAGGGTTCATGAGGAAGGGAGGGTGGGAAAGGAGAGGGAGGGAGAGGGAGGGGGGGAAAGGAGGAGCTGATGCCAAGAGCTCAAGTAGAAAGAAAATACTTTGAAAATGATGATGGCAACAAATGTGCAAATGTGCTTGACACAATGGATGGATGGATGGATTATGATAAGGGCTGTATGAGCCCCCAATAAAATGTTTTTGTTTTTGTTTTAAATAGTTTTCCCAAAAAATGGAAACAGTTTCTCGTGTGATTTGGTTATGTGAACACCATATTAAAACTTGATGGGCGCCTGCTGTCAGTTGTCCTCAGAACTGCTTCCATTATTGCTGATGACAAGGAAGACGGAGCAATCAAGGCATGCTCTTGCTGGATGAACCCCCAAAACCACTTCCCTGAGGTCACCTTTAAACCGCACAACAATAGTATTCCCCGCGTCAAATTAAACCTGAACACTAATTTCACTTAACAGGTCCTAAAAAGGTCTGCCTTCAGCATTGCACTCTTGTAGGAACTGTCTAATCCACAGGGGGTCAAATTGACCGCTGGGACCGGGAGGATTGGATAGGAAGCTTAGTGGGCAAGGAGCTTGTGTTAATGAGGGAGGGACAGCTCAGACGAAGAGAAAGAAGGTTTGTGCCACTCAAAGAGGGTAATCAAGTCACCGAACTGCACATAGAGGCTTTATTAAATCGGCGTATGGATTTCCAAATTTCTGTATTTCTGACAAGTTTGGGGGAAGTGCTCTAGGAAGCAGACGCACCATTCTGCTTGTGGGTTCCCACCCACTTCCAATGAACACCGTGGAGCTGGGCACGTGTGTTCCTGATGACGATGGTCTGACAGTGACTATGTGTCCGCCCGTCATTGGACCACATGCGCACCCGTCATTGGACCACATGCGCACCCGTCATTGGACTACATGCGCACACTTCTTTCCAGGTCGTTTTCAGAAGACGTTTGGGGATTATTGTTGGGATAGCTATAGGTTCCTTAGTAGCATTTCTAGAAAGCCAAAAGGATCTTGCACACAGCACATGTGAATGGAGATATAGGGAAACAGCCCAGCCTGGGTGAAAACATGCCACATTGTCCGTTTCGTAGGAGTAACCAGCCATTTAAAAATCAATCCTTCTTTCACTTTCAGAGGTAGACCATGAGGGGTGGGTGAGACTATCACTTTGTGCTCATTCGAGCTTTTATCGAGTTTTCGTTTCTCTAGTTAGATTTCTCTGATGACTTGAAGAGGTGATGCGTTACTGTCACCAAAGCCCTTTACCTGCACGCCCCGCGAGGGACACGTCCTTGAATAAATCTTTCTCAATTCTTCCTGCACAGCATTGGGCATTTGTCAACTCTTCAGGTGCTCTCGGATTTTGGAGACAAAATATCTTGGGAGAGAGAGGCCAATGAAATGGATTTCATTTTATTAGCTAAATGCGGCAGGCTGCATTTAGCTCTCCAAGTTTGCTCTACTTCTTAATATCTCTATTGTAGGAAATGTGGGCATCTGATCAAAAGTCTAGCTAAAACCTGTTTCCGTCATTTCCGTCGAGCTGTTTCTGACTCATACCACCTTTAAGTCTCCTTGGGTCCCTACAACCCTACAACCCTTGTTTCCTCCAGAAATAAGAAGGAACTGTCCTCTCAGTAAGAATGAATACTAGCTCCCTAATCCTTGCCCCATATGCATGTGAAAGTTGGACATTGGCCAAGAAAGACCAACGAAGAACTGATGCATTTGAATTGTGGTGCTGGAGAAGAATATTGGAAGTATCGTGAACTGCTTAAAGGACACATAGCTCTGTCTTAGAAAAACTACAATCAGGGTGTTCCTTACAGGCAAGGAGGCGAGACTTAGTCTTACATACTTTGGACATATTGTCACTTCAAAAGGACCTCATGCTTGGTAAAGTGGAGGGGCGTCCAAAATGAGGAAGGCCCCCGATGAGATGGATGGATACGGTGCCTGCAACAAGGGGCTCAGGCATCGGAATAATTGTGAGGATGGTGCAGGATCATGAACCGTTTCATTCTGTTCTGCACAGCGCCACTATGGGTCAGAACCAACTTGATGGCACCTAACAACAGCAGCAACATAATCATGGTGACAGCTGCCATGAAGTCGACTCCAATTCACAGAGGTCTTATGTGTTGCCAGAAAAAAATGTTGCCTGCCCTGACCAATTTTCCTGATTGGGAGTCTACTGCACTGCACTGTTTCAGTTACGGTGCCAATCGAACTCACTGAGGGTCTCTTTCACCCTGGAAAACATGATATCCTCCCCCAATTGATCCCTCCTGATGACTGGTGCAAAGCAAGGGAGTCCAACAGTGTTCTGTTGTGATCCACAAGGTTTTCTGTGGCTAATTTTTGGGAATAGATTGTTGTGCCTTTCTGCTTAGTCTGTCTTAGTCTGAAAGCTGTACAGAACCCTGTCCACCATGTGTGACCCTGCTGGTATTTACGACAGCATCGCTTCTAGCATCACAACAACACACAAGCCACCACAGTGTGACAAAGTGACAGATGGCTAGTGAAGCAGAGAGTTATAGCATGCTTAAATGCACAAAAAGAAAAAGTCCCGGGTTGCCATCAACAGTTTGTGCTTGACTATTCACCTAAAGGTTGGCTTTTCAAACCCCACACAGCACTTAACAAAGAAGAAGCCCTTTTGAGTCGCTTCAATTAAAATTACAGCCATTGTTTTCTAATGTGCCAAACATGGCTCCACACATAGGGACTAAGGTTCTTACAGCCATGCCACCATTTTAAAAGTGCAGCAGTCTTATCAGGGAGCTCGGAGTTCAGCAGTTTGAAACCATCAGCCGCTCCTCGGAGAAAAATAAGGCATTTTACTCCCAGAAAGAGCTACATATATTCTTGGAAACCCACAGGAGCAGTTCTGCTCTGTCCTATATGGTTGCTAAGAGTCAGCATTGACTCATTGGCAGTGAGTTTGGTTGTTGTTGTTGTTGTTGTTGTTGTTGTTGTTGCTTTAACAGTCCTTTCAAGAGGTGTAAAGAAGCGCTTAGCAACCTTGAACTTCATCGGCGGCATCTGGCCCTCTCAAAGACAATGTTGCTCTTCTCTCATGGTCTTCAGTCCCAACACGGGAAGGTGGTCATTTCAGAAACAGGAGGACCTTCATGACTGAAGGCTAGGGAGCCTGAGCTCAGTGGCCGTGTGAATCACTGTATCACTGTAACGTTAAGGAAGCTCTGGGGGCACAGCTGTTTACCACTGCTAACCACAAGGTCAGCTCACAGCAACCAGCATGACAAGATGTTTGGTCAGAACTATTATGAGCTTAAGTTTCGTGAGAAACAAAAAAAATTTAAAATTTCATTCACAAGCAATAAATTTGAAAATAGTACGTTTCACAGAAAATGTAAACTCCTCCCAAGTCTAGAAAGAGTGGGTTGATCCTGCCATCTTGTGATGAAATGATCAACGCCCTCTCCGTTTTTTCAAAATCTCAAAAATGGTCTTCCTGCAGCTAAACCTTGAAATCGGTTTTGAATGTGCGGGGAACCCCTCATGCAGGACCGTTCTCTTCTGACGTAGGTGGGGTCACCGTGAGCATCTCCTGGTCCGCCCCCCAACCCCCGTGGGCAGTGCTGAAGGAGGGGAGGAGCAAGGGGGCACGTGGTCCCCCACGTCCTGTGTCAACGGTCCCCCCTTCTCGGTTTGTGATGGACATCCATGTTTCCACAGGAGTGACTGTCGAACTCAACCGCAATGGTTTTGTGGGGTGAAGACGTGAAAGACACCACCCAAAACCCAACTTTCTCCGAGTGGACTCTGACTTCGCAGCCATAGGACTGAGTAGAGCTGCTCTGCGTGTGGTTTCTCAAACTGTCCATTTCCTGGACAGACCGTCTCACCGCTCCCCTCGGGTGGTGGGCGGGACAAACCAATGAATTGTAGGTTCACAGTCCTATGCTTAACCCACTGAACCACCAGGAATCTTTAAGGGGTGTCAGATCCTTGCGTCGTTGTTTCCCGTATGCTTAGTGTCCTCCATCACAGAACAGACCGTGCTCACCTTCCCACGAGACTGTCATCACCTCTGCAGAAAGGGTGGGCTGGATGGGACCCGGTGTGCTAAAGGGAAAACCATGTCCAATGGCTCCTGAACCCTCTAATTTCTGGCCAGGGGGTTGTTGGGATCCTCGACGGTAACTTCATCTGTCGGAGCCCCAAGTGGAGTGGGTGACAGGTTGGGTTGTTGGAGCTGGTCAGCATTTGGAAACCACCAGCCGCTCCCTGGGAGTGGGTCTCGGGTACTTCTATCTTGCCCTATCAGGTTAAGGTGGGTAGTAATCATCCTGAAGGCAGTGAGGGGAGTTGAACCTCATCGCTAGAAGTAACTGCTCACGCATTCCATAGATTTAAATACATCATCTGAAGAGAAGCATCGGTCGTAAAACAAGACTAATTTGTAAGTAGAATTTACTCTGCTAAGAATTATGAGAGAGTTTTCTATCACCGATTCCCCTGTTTTGTGTCTAGACAGAGATCCCCACCCTTTCACGTGTTCACCATTCCTGCTGTCTCCTTCTGGGGCTACTCCTCCATCTAAAAAGGCAGGGGTTACTAAATAGAGTCTGATATGTTTCTATGGAGCTCAAAATGAAAACAGTACTCTCTTTATAACACGCTTTATACAAATAACATTAGCCTTCAGAAAGAAGACAGTGGGCGTATTGGATTTTCATCTGGAATTTCCTAAGATGATCCAGTACATGTTTGGAAGGGAGCCCTGTTCCGTTTCGTTTCTACGAATCCCATACCAAAGAGTTCAAAGAAAACCCTCTTTTAGTGCCAGTGGCAAAGGGGCCCAGAGCCCCCTCACAGAGTTGTATCTGTAAACCTTTGAAGCCCTGGCTTCACAGTACCTGCCTCTTCAACACAGGTGCTAATTCCTGCACTGAATAAGTGGCTGAATGCATTGGGTACAAGCAGCCTGTCAGTTCCTCCAGTAGCAAACAATAAATGAATCTGAAGAAGTTCTGGTGAACGAATCAGAAGGGGAGCTTTGTCTCTGAGCTTGGCAGGGCCCACCTCGTGCCTTGTAAATGTCAATGTGTGTACGTGTGAGCCTCTGACATTACTCAGCAGCACATACCAAAGCCCAAGGATTTGGCAGAGGCGGACTGATTAGAATGCCTAAAAATATTTCATTCTATCAAAATCCATTCTGGTGATTTTCAGCCTATGAGTAAAACGCTAGAACAGCAAGATCCTTCACAAATGGGAATTCTGACAAGCCTTCCAAATACCTAAGCTCGTTGTGTAAGAAGTAACACTTCAGCTTAAGTTCTGGCTCTTTGTCTGTTTTCTTATCACAACAGGATTTTCCCGACAAACCATGTATGGTGATGCTCTCTCATTTATGAACATTTATACAATGTGATCAAATGTAATAACGATTGAGAACCTATTACATCCTATGCACCTTGTTGGGCCCTAGTGGGAATAGAAGTTCGAACTAGTTACAGTTAATGGATTTGAAGTGTGGAAAGAGATGAGATCTTTTTTCTTCTTTTTTTTAAATCATTTCATTGGGGGCTCATACAACTCTTATCACAATCCACACACACATCAATTGTGTATGCACATTTGTACATTCATTGCCCTCATCATTCTCAAAACATTTACTCTCCACTTAAGCCCTTGGCATCAGCAACACATTTTTCCCCTCCCTCCCATTCACCACTCCCTCATGAACCCTTGATAATTTATAAATTATTTTGTCATATCTTACACTGTCCGATGTCGCCCTTCACCCACTTTTCTGTTGTCCATCCCCCAGGGAGGAGGTTATATGTAGATCCTTATAATCTGTTCCCTATTTCCACCCCACCTCCCCTTCCATCCTCCTGGTATTTCCACTCTCACCACTGGTCCTGAAGGGATCATCCATCCTGGATTCCTTGTATTTCCAGTTCCTATCTGTACCAGTGTACTTCCTCTGGTCTAGTCAGATTTGTAAGGTAGAATTGAGATCATGATAGTGGTGGGGGGGTTAGGGGAGGAAGCATTTAGGAACTAGAGGAAAGTTGTATTTTTCATCGTTGCTACAGTGCATGCTGACTGGCTCATCTCCTTCCCAAGACCCTTCCATAAGGGGATATCCAGTTGCCTACAAATGAGCTTTGGGTCCCCAATATGCACTCCCCCTCATTCACAATGATATGAGTTTTTGTTCTTTGATGACTGATAACTGATCCCTTCAACACCTCATGATCACACAGGCTGGTGTGCTTCTTCCATGTGGGTTTTGTTGCTTCTGAGCTAGATGGCCACTTGTTTACCTTCAAGCCTTTCTGACCCTGACCCTAGATGCTATATCGTTTGATATAGCCTTCCAAATACCTAAGCTCGTTGAGAGCTCCATCAGCTTTCTCTTTACCACATTTGCTTATGCACCCACTTTGTCTTCAGCGATTGTGTCAGGAAGGTGAGCATCATGGAATACCAGTTTAATAGGACAAAGTATTTTTGCATTGAGGGAGAACTTGAGTGGAGGCCCAATGTCTGAGATGAGATCTTTTCTAAGAGCAAATTATTCTAAGACAAACACAATCCATGATCCACACTTTAGGAGAGTCATAAGCCAAGGGGATATGAGACAAGGCTTCTTGGTGACATGGCATTGTGATCTGGTGCTTCCAGAGTAGTGTGGGTTTGCCAGGCAGAGATGTCTAGAGGCTTCAGACAGGAAACACCAGGAGTGTACACAGAAACAAAGCCAGCTATTAAAAAAGGAGTTTGGCTGCAGGCAGAGAGGGCCTGGCCTTCTGCCTCAGCCAGATAGTACAGTCTAAGGAGGACATGAGCCTAAGACTGGGCCAGTTTCCATGTCAAACCAAGATGGTGAAAGATAAAGGTATGTATGGATTTTCCTCTTGGCATTTATAAAAAGAAAAGAAGTAAGCAACTTAGAATTTCACAATTCATCAGAAGGATTCCCAGTTAGACTATGCCTGCATTGTGTCTTGTGCTCCCCAGATGTGTCATTTAAAAAGTATTTGTTGGTTTGTTTATGATTCCAGTATATGAAACCCTGGGTACATAAATCTATAAAGACAGTAACTGGACTAATGGCTTAGTGGGAGCATAAGAGGGGAGATTGGAGGGAAATGGGGAGCTAGTAGCAATGAGTACAAGAAGGAAGAAATATTCTGGAATTGATTGTGGTGATAATTGTATTACTCCTTTTTCATATGATTGTACTATTAAAGTATATGGTATGTGAAGTACATGTCAACGAAACTTTTTAAGTGCTTTGCAGAGCTGTTAATTTTAGCTAGAGTAATAAAACTTTATTTTGAAAATATTAAAACTTTTTAAAAAATAAATAAAACTTAAAAAGGAGTATAAGATCATAAAAAACCACATTATCGCCACTGGTATGGTTTTCTTAAACTGGGGGCTATTGCCCCAGGCTAACAGCTCTCACAGCCTCTGCTACCACAGTAGAGCAGACTCTGAGCAAGAGGGGAAATAACATTTTTGCAACAAAGCTCAAGTCACAGAAGTGATCACTTGTGTTAAAAATAAACAAGGCTTACTCCTCCTTTGTTTAATAGCATATTAAACGTATGGCCATCTTTCATTATGACGGGCATTCAACAACATATCATGCTTTCTCTTCTAGCATGCCAAATTCTCCTAATTCTGGCTTTTAGTTTAGGCATCTCCAATGCATGGCAGCTTTAGAAAAGGCGGTAACTCATCTTCTTAGCCATGGCCCCACCCTGAAGTCAGAGAGAGTAAATCCAAGCAGTGTAACATGTTTGTTGACCTTTAGGTTGTGTAACACCTGGGATTGTAAGAGATTTGGGTGACTTGCTCAGGGATCATCTTCATTTTACCTATAACATGATTCCTAAAGAAAGTTTCCTAGAACCTTTGGGAGGAGCTGACTTCCACATTTCTAAGGCCTTGGTCATGGCAACTAAAGTCAAATGACTTCAGACTGTTGGCACTGTTTTCATGAGTATGCTTCATAACCCCGTAAGATACAGTGAAAATCTGGGCATCAGCCTAAATACCAATACCTATAGATTTAGCCAAAACAAACCCACTGGGGTGATGTTGATCTTATATCAGGTTTCCAAGGCTGTACATTCTTGTGACAGACAGCCTCATCTTTCTCTCACAGAGAAGCTGGTGGATTTGGGGTGCCAATCTTGCAGTTTGCTTGCTCATTCCTAATGCTTGTAGACAAGAACCCTATTCTTCCCAGTGAATTGTTCAATCATGCATTCTCCATAAGTTGTGTACCCGCCTACCCTGACACCACCTCATGTCACAACTAAGTTAACGTTGGATAACAAACCACATGGTTGTTAAACTATCACAGTCTCTTCCACATCATATCATCTAATACAGTTAACTGGTTGTGGTCCAGAGTCAGTTCTGAGTCACGGCAACCCCATGTTTATCAGTGTGAAAATGTGCCCCATAGGGTGTTCAAGGTCTGATTTTTTGAAAGTAGATCACCAGACCCTTTGTCCAAGGAGTCTTGGAGTGTACGTGGATCTTTGGGATAACTGCTTAGTACGCACAAATAGATCACAAATATACTGCATGCCTGGTTTTCCCAGCTGTTCACCATCCTCTGTCACACAGCCTTTTATCAACATTCTCTCTATTTCAGTTCATGCAAAGAAAAATCTCAGTAAAATCTCCATTCAGTTCAAATTTTTATGTCATTTAGCACCTAATTTTATAAAGGACTTTAAACATGTCTCATTTCATTTGATGCTTCAAACAATCTTGTGAGATAGACGTAAATACAATTCAGAAAGAAGACAAGTTCTTTTTACCAAACAATTTGCTATGAGAGAGAGCGCGAACCGGCAAATCTATTCTTTCTGTTTCTTTTTTTCTTTTTTGATCATTTTATTAGGGACTTATACAACTCTTTATATTTTTTTAATTGTTTTATTAGGGGCTCATACAACTCTTATCACAATCCATACATACATTAGTTCTGTAAAGCATATTTGTACATTCATTGTACTCATCATTCCCAAAACACCCGCTCTCCACCTAAGCCGCTGGCACCAGGTCCTCATTTTTCCCCTCCCTCCCTGCTGCTCCCTCCCTCATGAACACTTGATAACTTATAAATTATTATTTTCTCATCTCTTGCCCTGTCCGATGTCTCCGTTCACCCACTTTTCTGTTGTCCATCCCCCAAGGAGGAGGTCACATGTAGATCCTTGTAATTCGTTCCCCCTTTCCAACCCACCCTCCCTCTACGCTCCCAGTATCGCCACTCCTACCATTGGTCCTAAAGGGATCATCTGCCCTGGATTCCCTGTGTTTCCAGTTCCCATCTGTACCAGTGTACAT
>NW_022111372.1:18472795-18481589 GCF_000313985.2 Echinops telfairi
CCAGATTGTTCATCCAGCCTATCTTATTTAGACAGACCTGCGGAGATAATAACATGCACAAAAACAAGACAGAGCAAAACCAAGCAACAATATACAATAAAACAACAACAACAACAAAACAATGACAAAAAAAACACAACAAGAAAGAAAAGCTTGTAGTTAGTTCAAGGGTTGTTTGTTGGCCTTTCAGAGTGTTTTCCAGTCCAGTCTGTTGGGGCACCATGCCCTGGCCCCACAGTCCATCTTCAGCATTCCCTGGGGAGCTTGCCGCTCCATTCCCTTGCTGTTCTATTGCACCTCTTAGTGTTTTGCCTCTGTGTGGTGGGATCAGATCGAGTGCCATTCCCACACTATGTCTCTGGTGTTTTCCCCTGTAGTGCTATGGGTCAGTGTGGGGCATCATGTCTCATAGTGGTTCTCTCTGTGGACTAGCTGCTCAAATTGGGAACATCATCCTCACGGCCAGGATGTGGTGGGGCAGGATGTGCTCCATTCTCTCCTCCTTTCCTTTCATCTGCAACCGTGTGCTCCAATTAGATATGTCCCTCTTCCGGAGCTGCAGATTCAATGCCATCTTTGAAATAAATTCTTCTGGGGGAGGGGCAGGTGTCCACTAAGTAGTTGGGATTGAGGCTGGACCCTCAGACCTCTCCACTGGTTCCCTACACCACGCCGGCATGTTGCATTCACATCTTGGAGCACTAGGTTGAAATCTGGCCCCTCTTTCCCTGTGGAGATATAAACAATACCCTCCCCTTGGGTGGGTTAGTGGCCTGTGCTCCCGCTACCCTTTTTTTTTTCCCTTTCCCCACCTCCTTTTTAGTTGTCTACCATGTGTATCCCTGTATTTGGTCTGGTCCCTGCCATGTTACCTGGTACTCCCACCAGCAATGTTTTTGTACAGTACTTTTTCCCTATGTCCCCTTTGCATTTTTTTTTAAACCTTACCTCAGCGGACACATGTTGTACTTGTCCTTTTATACTTGGCTTACTTCGCTTAGCATGATTTCCTCCAGTTCTTCCCATGCAGCGATGTGCTTCATACGTTCATCACTGCTTTTTAACGATGTGTAGTACTCCATTGTATGTATATAGCACAGTTTTTTAATCCAATCGTCAGTTGATGGAAATTTGGGTTGCTTCCAACTCCTTGCAATTGTGAACTGTGACACAATGAACATTGGAGCACAGATGTCTGGCATTGGTTTATTTCTTGCCTCTTCTGGGTATATGCCCAGTAGGGGGATTGCTGGGTCATATGGTAACTCAATTTCCATCTGTTTTAGATATTGCCAAATCAATTTCCATAGTGGCTGTACATACTTCCAGGTCCACCAGCAGTGGATGAGAGTTCCTGTCTCCCCACAGGCCCTTGCAACATTTGTTGCTTTCTGATTTTTTTGAATTGGGCTATCTTTAAGGATGTTAGGTGGTATCCCATTGTTGTTTTAATTTGCATTTCTCTTATGGCTAATGATCGCGAACATTTTCTCATATGCTTATTGGCCATTCAGATTTCTCCCCTTGTGAAACTTCTGTTCAGGTACTTTCCCCATCTCCTTAGTGGGCAATTAGGGTTTTTTTTTTTTCTTTTTGGAAGCTAGCAGAGTATGGTAGATTTTAGTAATAAGACCTCTGTCTGATGTGTCATTGCTAAAGATGTTTTCCCAGTCCGTGGGCTCTCTTATTACTCTCTTGGTGAATTCTTTCGATGTACAGAGGTGTTTTCAGTGTATCTCACTTGTCAATTTGTGACTCCTCTGTATGTGTGTACTTCCCTATTTCTGATAGCCTATGTATTCCCTGTGCCAAAGTTCTCAGGTTTGTCCCAATTCCCTCATTGATGGCCCTAATAGTTTTGGGTTTTACCTCAAGGTCTGTGATCTACCTTGAGTTTATTCTTGTGCTTGGAGTGAGATAAGGCTTTTGCTTCATTTTTCTGATTTTTTTTTTCCAACTCCACTTGCTGAACAGGGCATCTGCTTCCCATTTGATATTTTGGGGGCCCTTCTCAAAGATCAGTTGTCTGCATGCTGATGGTTTTATTTCTGGGTTTTCAGTTCCTTTCCATTGGTCTGAGTATCTGTCATTATACCAATACCATGTGGTTTAGACCACTGTGGCTGTATGATATGTGCTAAAGTCAGGTAAAGCAAGCCCTCCCACTGTGTCCTTCTTCTTGAGGAGTTCTATGCTAATTCTGGGTTTCTTCCCTCTCCATATGAAGTTGGTAATCAGTTTTTCCAATTCTTTGAAGAAAGGTGATGGTAATTGTATTGGGATTGCATTACACTTATATAGTGCCTTTGGCAGAACTGCCATCTTTACTACATCGGGTCTTCCAATCCATGAGCATGGGATCTTCTTCCATTTGTTGAGGTCACTCTTGGTTTCTTGTAATAGTGTTCTGTAGTTTTCCTCATACAAATCTTTTGGGTTTTCGGTCAGGTATATCCCTAGATATTTCCATTTGTGCTTGGGTATTGTGAAGGGCAACACCTTTTTGATGCCCTCTTTTGTGGTCTTATCTAATGTGTATAGCAGTCGAATAGACTTCTGTTTGTTGATCTTGTATCCTGCCATTCTGCCATATTCCTCTATTTCTTCCAGGACTCCCCTTGTAGAGCTTTTGGGATTTTCCATATATAAGATCATATCATCTGTGAATAATTATAGTTTCACCTCTTCCTTCCCCAGGCGAATATATTTGATATCTTTTCTTTGCCTTATGCTATTAGCTAAGACCTCTAGTACACAGTTAAGTAAGAGTGGGGACAAGGGGCATCCTTGTCTGGTCCTCTTTTTCAGTGGGATTGTTTTGTCTTTTCTCCATTGACTACCACGTTGGCTGTTGGTTTTTCATATATAGCTTGTATTATATTTTTTTATATAGCTTGTATTATATTGAGGAATTTTCCTCCCATTGCTATCTTCTTGAATGTCTTAAACAGGACTTGGTGTTGGATGTTGTCGAATACTTTTTCCACATCTATCGATATCATGTGGTTCATATAATTTTTCATCTCAATGTGGTGAATGATACTAATCGTCTTTCGTATGATGGACCATCCCTGCATCCCTGGTATGAATACCAATTGGTCATGGAGAATTATTTGTTTTATATACTTTTGTATTTTATTGGCCAGAATTTTCTTAAAGATTTTTGCATTGATGTTAATTGGGGATATTGGTCTGTAGTTCTCGATTCTTGTGGCATCCTTGCCCAGTTTAGGTATCAGAGGTATAATAGCTTCATAGAAAGAGTTCAGGAATTTGCTGTCTTTTCCTATGTTCTGGAAGAGTTTGTGTAGGACTGGTGTCAGTTTTTCCCTGAATCCATGGTAGAATTCTCCTCTGAAGCCATCTGGTCTAGGGGATGTTTTTGTAGGTAATTGCTTGATAACCTTGTCTGTTTCTTCTATTGCTATGGGTCTGTTGAGATTCTTGATGTCCATCGGGGATAGTCTAGGGAAGGATAGTTTTGCCAAGAATTTGTCCATATCTTCCAAGTTGTTGAATTCACTGGAGTACAGTCCTTTGCAGTACTGTGTAATTATCCTTTTGATTTCATTAGAGTCTGTTGTAATGTCCCCTCTTTCATTCCTCATCCTTGCTATTTAAATTTGTTCCTTCTTTCTTTGATTAGTTTTCCTAGGGGTGTGTCTATTCTGTTTATCCTTTCAAAGAAAGAACTTTTAGCAGCATTGATATTTCCCATAGTTTTCTTATTTTCCCGCTCCTGAATCTCAGCCTTAAATTTTATTATTTCTTTTCTTTTGCTATTAGTAAGATTGTCCTGTTGACTCTGCTCTAGTTTCTGTAAATTTTGTGCAAACTTATCAATCATAAGTATCTATTCCTTGTTCATGTATTACTATGAAACTCCCTCTGACGACTGCCTTTGCTGTGTGACCCATAAGGTTTGGTACATCATGTTCTCATTCTTGTTGGTTCTAGAAATTTCCTAATTTCATCTCTGATCTGGGGCAGTACACACTCCACTTGCAATAGAGAGCTATTCATCCTCCAATTGTTTGCCCTTGTTTTCTTTATCTTCTTTGTGTTGATTTCCAGCCTTTTGACACAATGATCAGAGAGAGATGTCTGTATGATATCAATGTGCTTAAATTTATGCAGGTTCGACTTATGCCCCAGCCTGTGGTCTATCTTTGAGTATCTGCCATGTGGATTTGAAAAAAATGTGAATTTTTATGAATTTGGGTGAAGAGCTCTGTAAATTTCTATCAGGTCAAATTGTCTACTTGTAGTGTTTAGATATCTAGCCTGCTTGTTGAGTTTCGTTCCCTGTAATCTATCTTTCTCAGAGAGTGACATATTGAAGTCACCTGCTATAATTGTTAATCCTGTGATTTTTTGGAGCATTTGATTGACATATTCAGATGGTCTCTCTTTCAGGGAATGTATGTTTAAAATGCTTAATGTTTCTTTGTCTACATTTCCCTTGAGTATTATATAGTGTCCCTCCTTATCTCTTTTTATAATTTACACTTTGAGGTCAATTTTATCTGAGATTAGGATTGCAACCCCTGCTTTTTTTTAATTGCTGTTTGTTTGGTTTTTCCCCAGCCTTTGATTCTCATTCTGTTTTTTTCTGTATTCTTGAGATGTATCTCCTGTAGGCAGCAGATTTATGGATTATGTTTGCTAAGCAAGTCTGCTATCCTCAGCCTTTTAATTCCTGAATTCAGTCCATTGATATTCAGGGTTATTATCTCCATCTGTGCACTCTGTGATGTCATCTTATACCTTTTGTGTTGGGTGTTTTCTTACCTCCATTTCTTATCAGTGTATTGTGCATGTGTGGGGTTCATTCTTGACTTCTTTCCACCTTTAATCTAATGGTATCTTGGGGGGTGTTTTCTCTTTGTTGCCCTCTAGGTGGGGTTATTCTATGTGTCAGTCTCTCATTTGTGCTCGGTGAATACTGTTCTTCTGCCCACACTGGGTCGGCAAGGATCATTTGTAGGATTGGGTTTCTTTTAACGTATACTTTGGGTTTTTCCTTGTCTGGGAATCCTCTTCTCCATATATCTTGATAGGTAGTTTGGCTGGATAGAGTATTCTTGGGTTTCTATAATTTTTCTTCAATTTTTGGAATAAGTTGCTCCACTCTCTCTTCTTCATAGTGTTCACTGAAAGGTCTGAGCATATTCTTATGTGACTGCTTGTCTTTCCATAGCTGCTCTCATAATTTTCTCCTTTTCCTCAAAGTTGGATATTTTAACTACCCTGAGATGTTTCCCCAAAAACAAGACAGTGTCTTATGTTAATTTTTGCTCCCAAAGATGTGGTAGGTCTTATTTTCAGGGGATATCTTATTTTTCCTTGAATAAAAATATAGTACACATTTATTGTTGAACAAAAAAAAGGGAAATTTATTACCTGTATATGGTACAGTAGTAGTTGTCATCACAAACCAGCATAACCAGACAAACTGTGAATCTACAGTATCAAGAATGTCTTGTTACTACCATTATTTCCATGTACAACAACCTATGGTACATTTACTCATAATCTATGATACATTTACTGTCTGCTCCAGCTGCACTGTGTCAACAGTGAGCTGTGTGGTGGAACCAGCTGCTACGGTCCAGAGTCCAGAGTTATGGTAGCTTCGGGGGACCTTATTATCTGGGAGGCTTTATTTTCGGGGGATGCCTTATATTTCAGCAAAAGGCAAAACTGTAAGTAGGTCTTATTTTGGGGGATGTCTTACTTTTGGGAAAACACAGTATTATGTGCCATGGTAACTTCTGCTTGGGATTCAGTCTAGTTGGTGTTCTTTCAGCCTCCTGAATGGATGCCTGGTTTTCATTTATTAAGCTGGGGAAGTTTTCCCAAGAATTATTTCACTATTTTCCAGTTGACTTCTTTGTTGTGTCTTCCTCCAGTAATCCAATTATTCTGATGTTGTTCATCTCAATAGCATCAGACATAGCTCTTAGGTTTTCCTCAGCTTCTCCAATGATATTATTACACTTTTGCTCGTGTTTGTTAAAATCTGCTTGGCTGTCCTCTAGGTCAGTGATGTAATTCTCTGCCTCCTCCAGTTGGTTGGCAAAGTTTGTGAGTCTGTTACTGGTTATTGTTATCTCATCCCTAAGCTCTTGTATTTCCCTTTGGTATTTAATCTTTATCTCCTCTATTATTTCATCCTTTTTCTGTATTATTTCCCTCATCTCCTGTATGACTCCAAGCAACATTTTGAAAATTTCTTTCTTTGGCAGATCAATGTCTGCTTCTTCTATGCATGTCATTAGGTTCTTGACATCTGACAGCATGGCCTTTTGTTTCTCCTGTTTTTTTTGTTAAGGACGTTGGGGCTGTTTGATGTTTGTGTTGTCTTGTTTTAGAGGAGCCCAGTGCCATTTTCCAGAGGGTCGAAGAGCACTGGGATCCCTCTGGGAGACTCGTAGGAATGATTATTCGAATGGCCTGAATCTAATTGCACTATGGGATTGGCCTACTGCTTTATCCTCCTGTGGCTTCATGCTTTCCCTAGTCAACCAGTATTCAGGAGGGCAAGTTGGATGGTCCTCTCAGGGGATGCCGGTTGGGTGGTTGTGGACCCTCAAGGTTGGTGCTGTACTGGGTGATCTCACAAGAAGCCATGATAGTGTGGCCCACAGCAGCTTGGGGTGCCACAGAGGGCATACGGGGGTGCCTGATGCAATGGGAGTGCTGCATAAGGCAGATGGGTGTGCCTGCTTTGATGTAGAGCACTGCAGACGGTGGTCGGAATTGCACTGGTCAGATAGACGGCCATGGAGGTTGGGCAGAGTTTCCCGCAGCAGCATGGAGCACTGGAGAATGTTGACCAAGCTGCCTTAGACTATGTGAGGCACTACAGCAGGTGGGAGGAAGTTCCCTCAGTCACGTGGTACCACAGAGGTTGGGAAGACGTTCCCCCAGCCATGCAGGTAGGACTTCCCCTGGAAGAAGGTGAGCGGGATTTCCCCAGCGTATGTTAAGCATTGCAGAGGGCAGGCAAGTTGGCAGAATTTCCCCGAGAGGAAGGTAGTGTTTACTTTTTCTTAATGAAAACTGGTTTCCTTTTAAATATCTACTCATAGTAAATATTTTTTCATTTAGGCACTGGGGGGTTATAATGGATGATTTTATTCTCCTAAATGTAAAAAGGTTGAACATATGAACTAAATAGGGTTCTAAAAAGATAGATGGGTGAATTGAACTAGAAGGTGATCCCAAGACAACCCCCAATGAAGGCACTGAGATAGTTAGACTGGCCAGCCCCTCCTTCCCTGATCCTTTAGCAGCATAAAGAGGGGTAGAAGACCAAAAAAGGACTCAAGAAAACTATGGGACTAAGAAAGACAGAAGCCTTGACTGGGAATGAGGTGGATCATGTGACCAATTTCAAGGATATAAAGGTCCTTATATTCTGGTTCTAGAAATCAGGAGAAGCAGCTCAGTAGAAGTGTTTGTCAGGGGTGGGGGTGGGGAGTGTGAAAATGGTAAGCAGAGAGGCTCAGGATCTGGTACCAGTGAGCATTATGGAGGTAGGAGAAAACTCAGTCTGGAAGAGGGAGTAAAAAGAAGAGAAGCAGGCTAAGAATAGACAGTCTTAATGGCAGGGCAACAAGAACAAAACCACTAGGCCCTATTAATATATGTGTGTCGTATTGCATTAAGTTCCTGGAAGCATTCTATTTGGAACCCAATCCTCAGGCATGAAGATTAAAAGTTAAATCTCTTCACCATAGGTCACCCTAAAATAACTTCAGGTATGATGGATAGCTGGTGATTAGGCTGGAGTTGAGAGGTTTATGGATCCAAATATGCCCTTGAGATCCAGAAACCCATGCCAAGTCAGAAAAGTATGTTCTCCTGGTGGGGCAGTCTCCAAGATTGCTAACATCTGCCTCACTCTCTCCCCTGGGAATCAACCGAGAATCTAGAGTAGCTATTTTCCAAAGGGCAACTGTCACATTCAATAAGTCCATCTCCCCTCATGTCCTGGGAACTGGGCCGGCTTCACAGGACAGTGATCATTGCCATTGCATAGGGCCCCTTGCTCATAGGACTCTGCACTTGATTGCCCACTCAGATGATTTCAAGATGTTGCCATCTTGAAAATCTCAATAATTTTCTAACAAGGGCTCAACCTTTGCTTTTTGTCCTGGGTCTCAGGAAGTAGGTAACTGTTCTTGCCTAATACCTATGCCCCTCATTCAGATTATACAAGACCGGAGGATCATCACTTCTAGAATCACAGTAGCAGTTTCTCTCATGGATGTCTTTTCATAGAGTGCAAATACCACCCAGAATCTATATAATCTTAGAACCCAGCCATAGTTCCAAGACAATCTCACTTTCCTTATCTAGCCTGAGAAAGAAAAGTAGTTCCAATAAGTGGTTTCCCTTTCCCTCCCAGGGCAGTAAAGATGATAGAAAAGAAAACCCTTGAAGAGAGGTCAATTTCTTGGAGGCCTCTGAAATTTCTATTAGGCTTTGCATTATATTTCAAGACTCAATTATAACAATTATCAGGCCCATGAAATACAGGCTTCCCAGTCAGGATGCAGTAAATCACCAACAAAACACACAACTTTCTTCTAGTTCTTTAAGGCTTCCTCCCTCCACCCCATCCCTCGCCCACTATCATGACCCCAATTCTGCCTTACAAATCTGCCTAGGTCAAATCATGTACACTGATACAGATAATAGCTCACACATGGGGAATCTAGGACAAATAAACCCCTCAGGAATAATAATGGGAATAGCGATACTAGGAGAGTAAGGGAAGCGGGGG
>NW_022111372.1:18481689-18507985 GCF_000313985.2 Echinops telfairi
TCTGATCTCAACGTACAGCCCCTTCCCAGAGTGATGGACAACAGAAAAGTGCGTGAACAGAGACAGCAGTTGGTGTAAGACATGAAAAAGAATAATAATTTATGAATTATCAAGGGTTCATAGAGAAGGAAGGATGGAAGAGGGAGGGGGAAAAGTGAGAAGCTAATGCCAAGGGCTCAAGTAGAAAGAAGATGTTTTGAAAAAGATGATGGCAACATATGTACAGACCTGCTTGACACAATGGATATATGTATGGATCGTGATTAAACCTGTAAGAGCCCCCAATTTTAAAAAAATAAGAAAGAAAAGAAATACAGGCTTCCATTCATTACCTCTAGAGTCCACAAATCTTTTCAGTGAAGGCCCAAAGAGTAAATATTTTAGGCTGTGCAGCCAATGTGATTCTTGCCATAACTCACTGACATGGAATTGATTCTAATTCATAGTGATTTTATATAGGGTTTCTGAGTTTGCAAAATTTGTACCAGTGCAGATAGCCTCATCTTTATCCCTAGGAGTAGCTGGTGAGTTTGAACTGTTGGCTTTGTGGTTTGCAGCCCAACACCCAGCCTACCGTGCCACCAAGTTGCCTTGATTCCTGCCAAGGATAATGCACAATCACATGTATGTCTGTATTCCAACAGAACTTCAATGATGAAGAGAAGCATAGACTAGAATTTGGCCCCTTGGTTGTAGTTTGCCAACCTTTGCTCTAGATCGGTGGTTCTCAACCTACCTAATGCCGTGACCCTTTAATACAGTTCCTCATGTTGTGGTGACCCCCTGCCATAAAATGATTTTAGTTGCTACTTCATAACTGCAATTTTGCTACTGTTATGAATCAGACGACCCCTGTGAAAAGGTCCTGCAACCCCCAAAGGTGTCACGACCCAGAGGTTGAGAACCGCTGCTCGAGACGCACTAGTTGTCTCATTGAATCAAAAACTCTTATTTATTATTCAGCCTGAGGCCCTAACTCTTGGATTCCTTGGGTTCCTTTCTTACTCTATAAAACTTTTCTTCTATTTATTATTAGATATTTGGGAAAAGCATGTTGTTTTTGAATGCCATCATTTTATGACTCCAGCAAACCAATATGACAAAGGAGAACTGCCCGTATGGCTTTCTTGGCAATAATCTTTATGGAAACAAATCAAAATGTCTCTTCCCCATGGCGCATCTCTGGGTGGGTTTGAACTGCCAGGTTAGCAGTCAAGGACTTTATGAATTACACCTCCAGGGCAAAGACAGGCTTAAAATAAAGCCATAGAGGCTGATGTGAGGAGGTTTACTGGCCTCTCTTGATTCGTCCTCTCAGTTGTCACTTATACTAGTCTGTTTAATCAACTCAGTGGACAGAAAAGCAGAAGAGACACGGAGCAGATTGAAGAAAAGCAGGAGTTGTGGAGATGAAAAGGAGTAAGAAAACTGCAGGAAAGAAGTTGCAGACCATGAAATGGGGCATCAACATGAACAGATGAGGATGGAAAGGGGAAAAGCTTGAAGCCAAACCACAGAGAATTCAACCCAATGAGATCACCAGACTGAGGTAGGAAAAGAAACATCATGCGAGGCCTCCAACTGTGGGTGCAGTTTCAGCTCCCTTCAAAGAAAATCTCTACCACTGTGGATTCCTTACACTCTCTGATAATTGGCTACTCACTCTTGGGCAGAATATTAATACATTATCTTTCCCTCAGATGTTACCCAGAAGTTGCTGCCAATCTGCAGGAACTCACACCATGCAAGGACAGAGGACGGTAACTTGTGCATAATTCCGGGAGATGCTATCTCTAGAACATTATGTTTCATAGCCTTTACCATTATTGTGTCAGCTTAGCAACATCACTCTAGCTATTTCTGTCCTGCTGTTAGATCTTTGCACATGAAGACAAAGAACACACCCTTGGATGTTTTGAAAATGTCTACAAAAATTTCTGCTTCTCGTGTGGAGTGGAGATCCAAAGCCCATTAGTAGGCCACTGGAGATCCCCTTGCAGAGGGGTCTCGGGGAGGAGATGAGCCAGTCAGGGTGCGATGTAACAATGATGAGAAATACAACCTTCCTCTAGTTCCTAAAGGTTGCCTCCCCGCTCCCACTACCATGACTCGAATTCTACCTTGCAAGACTGGCTAGACCAGAGGAGGTACACTGGTCCAGATAGGAACTGAAAATACAGGGAATCCAGGATGGATGAGCCCTATAGGACCAGTGGTGTGAGTGGCAAAACAGGGAGGGTAAAGGGAGAATGGGTAGGAAAGAGGGAACCGATTACATGGAACTGTGTGTGACCTCCTCCCTGGGGGACAGACAACCGAAAAGTGGATGAAGGGAGAAGTCGGACAGGGCAAGATATGACAAAATACCCATTTATAAACTATCAAGGGCTCATGTGGGAGGGGGGAGCGGGGAGGGAGGGGAAAAATGAGGACCTAATGTCGGGGGTTTAAATGGAGAGAAAATGTTTTGAGAAATGATGTACAAATACGCTTTACACAATTGATGTGTGTATGGATTGGGATAACAGTTGTATGAGCCCCTAATAAAATGTTTAAAAAAAAATTTCTGCTTCTCAAATCTATATTATAAATAAATGAGGCTGAGTTTCACCTTTGTATTCAGCCCACTACCTTAGTCTCATACTGTGTAATTGAACAGGACCTCAAAAATCATTGAATGAGAAAAATCAACTCCAGATAGGGCATGTGCTTTGTCTAAGTATTGTCTTAAGTAGCATTCTCCAATAACGCTAATATTCATCACAATGGCTACTCAGAACACATACACACAATATTCATAATTGAAAGATCTATTAAAGAAGTTAATATGTAATCAGAAGTCAGGATCAGCAAACAGTAAGAATACAGTCCTTGGTCCACAGCAATGTTTCTTCTTGGACAGCAGTTAAGCCACTCTCTGATCATCAGCCTCTCAGCCACGTAATCACTTGGCCTTAGCCTCCACGGGCCAGGGAACTACCCTATTGCTCTACCTCACCATCCCATAGTCTGGGCACAGATTCTCTTGATCTGTCCCAAAATCTCTGGTGCCTCTGGTCTTGGCCTCTCCCACTTCAGAGAGAGATCTCAAATAGGCACTTTGAAGGGTCCTAGAATTTTCTTCTGTGTCCAAGATGGCTCTTATCCAGCCAGAATGGCTTCAATGGAGGAATGGTTTTTGTCTTTTAGCCATTCATACCCTCAAGAAAAATGATGAAGGCTGTCTTAAAGCACACTCTCTAGCAAAGTTTTCTTGAAGATACAGTATATCCCATGCTAGTCCTGTAGCAGACAACATCCTCCAACATGGGATTCCAGCTACAGGCATAGAAACCAAAATCATATTACATAAGGAATACGGCTAGAAGAGCCATATTAATTGACTGTATCTCACTAAGCTTCCAGAACTCATTAGGACTGGTGGCAGGACAAAGATTCAGGAGAATTATTGAACCATCTACATAGTTTTCAGAGAGCTAGGACACAAATTTCAGCAAGTGAGGGGAACCAGGAAGTTTAGAAACAGGAAACGCGGAGAGAAAGCAACTGGAATGTGGCTCTTCTTGCCTCGGGTTTAGATCATCTGACTGCTAAAGCCAGAACTTCTGCAAGGGCAGCTGCTTTGGCCTCTTTCCTCCGCCAAAGTACCCTGCTTTGTAAAATAATAGAAAGGCCTTAGGCATGTGACATTGGATAAATTACTTCTGAGTATTTGCTTTCTCATCAGAAAAATGAAGCTAAACCAGTCCAAAAAATCCTAAGTGACCAGGGAGTGGTGATGGTCCCCAGAACGCGGGGTGTTCAGAGGGAGAAGTAGAAAGAAATTTGTTTTCCCATGTTCTTTTCAGGGGAAAAACTGAAGGGAAAGCAGATGTGATAGAGGCTCCATTCACATGCTCTTGGCTCTCTCCCGCATGCTGCCTTAGTTACCATGACAAAAGATACCACAAGTGGTTGGTCTTGGAGAACAGGAATTTACTTTCTCTCAGTTCTAGAGACAACAAATCCCACTTCTAATACTAACAGAGGAAATGCCTCGGGCTATATCATACCTCCTCTGACGACATAAAAGAATCCAAGATAGGACAAAATAATAATTATAATGTATAAATTATCAAGGGTTCATGGGGGAAGGGGGAGTGGGGAGGGAGGGGGAAAATGAGGAGCTGATACCAAGGGCTCAAGTAGAAAGCAAATGTTTTGAGAATGATGATGGCAACAAATGTACAAATGTGCTTGACACAATGGGTGGATGGATGGATTGTGATATGAGTGAGACAAGCCCACAATAAAATGATTTATAAAAAAAAAAAGAATCCAACTCCACACCAGCAGAAGGCAAATTGCCACAAGGCAGAGGCGACACATGCCTCCACCTTCTATCCTTCTTTCCCCTATGGTAACACCAGCCATCCCTCCCACAGCACTGGACATCTCTGATAAATTTGAGAATTCTTTGCAATGGTCAACAAGCAATGCTCCATTGACAAACTGGAGTTTGTCATGCATTGCCATGCATGGCCAGGAAACGAACGTGGATCTCCCATGGGTAGGCAATAATTATACCGTTAAACCACCACTGCCTCCATGCTTATACTGCTGTTGTGTGCTGTTCAGTCAATTCCAATTTATCGGGACCCTGAGGACACAGAATAGCTCCCTGGAGTTCGCCGTGCTGTCATGCCCTCTAGGGTTCGTCACGCTGTCATCTTTATAGAAGCAGTTTGCCATATCTTTACCTCTGAAGTCACTGGTGAGATCAAGCCAGTAACTTTTCAATTAGCCGTTGATGCTAAGCTCCTATGCTACCGGGTTCTTTTGTGTATTCATCAGGAGAACCAGCTTTGGACTATTAGCTTGTCTATTCCAGATGACATTTTCTAGCATACCATTCGTGTGGGTGTGGGGGTTCTCTTGGAGATATGATGAAATAGGGATAGGTATATTTTAATCCCTGGAAATTTAAACATTTTCTATTGGAACAGATAATCCTTCTAGTCCTATGGTCATAATGATTCAACTAGAGGATCAGTGAACCACAAAATTTTTCCACAAAATCCATAAAGTGAACACTTTCTTGTCCCGGAATAAAAAAGGAAGAAGAAGAAGACTGGAGACATAAAGTATAATAAATGTAACTAAAATTACCTTGCTTACATTTAATTGTCCAATTCCAAAGACAAAAATTTCAGAGCTCCCTAAAGCTAAAGCTTGACTGTGCCAAATCATTTCTCAATAGGCTGACTTTGTGAGCAATGTTTTACTTAGGCCTTCATATTTCAACTAAACATCCTGCCTTTGGACCAAAGGTCTGTAGCAACATTAATGTGAGTGCATCAAAGTTAACATTCATCACCGTGATACCATGGGGCTGTGAAACTGCAGTTTAAGTTTGAAGCTTCTACTTAGAATGCCTCGTGAGTTCCTGACTTTCATTTGCCACCCCTGGTGGCTGCTGTTACTTGCCATTGAGTCAGCTCTTACTCATGGTGACCGTAAGTGTGATCAAACAAAACAAACAGGACATTGCCGTCATCTTCGGGATGGTTGTATACATGAGTCCATCTCAAGGAAAGTTGCCTTGGTTTTCCTTGACCCTCTGCTTGACCAAACATAATGTCCTTTTTTTTTTTTTTTTTTTGGCCATTGGCTTTTCCTAATGACCCATCCCCGGTAAGCAACCCTCTCACAGAAGGAGTATCCTAGCTGTATTTCTTCCAAGATTGAACCAACAGTATTCTCACTATTCTTTGCATTCATTCTTCTTCAATCTCCTTTGTTCGTTGTCTGGCTTTCGCATGCCAATGAGGCTTGAAAAGACCCCAGCTTGCATCAGGCACAGCCCAGTCATCAACTTGACATCTTTGCTTTTGAGTACTTTAAAGAAGTCTTTGCAGCAGATGTATCTAATAGGATGTGTCATTTGACTTCTTGCCATTTGCTTCCACAAAGAGGTAGAGGTAGAGGTTGAGGATGGCCCCCTCACTCTTGTGTACCCACAAGCTGCCCGGCACTCATCACCCAGCTCCGCAGCGGCCACCACTGTCTGTCAGTTGGTAAGAAAAATACCCTTTCATTGGGTGCTTTCCTACTTCTCCACACCCATGGCCACCTAGTTCCCTTAAGCACTTTACGCTCTTCTTTCTGGTCTTTTGTCTCATCTTTTCTGACTTATTCACTTCTGCCTATAGCCACCCATTCAGGCAAGATATTGATATTCCCAATTCATGAGTGAAGTATCTGCAAGACACTAAGAATTTCTTGAACACTAAAATGAATTCCTCTTAGGATATCCCCCAAGTGCTACTATGCTACATGGCTCTGCCCCTTCCTCCACTTAGACGCAGTATACAATGTTGTCTCCTTTTTCTTTTATTACTCTAGCCTTTGCTTGGCGTGGTAAAGAATTTAAAAAATAAAAATATCATATCCCAAACAATAGAGCTTATAGAGAACTTGCTACAGAGCAGATACTGTATCTTAATTAATCCTCAAAAATAGCCTTATCATTTCATTTGAAAGAAAAGGAAATGGAGGCACAGTGCTCTGAACAAGGTGTAGGACTGCCAAGTCCTATACTGAAATTGTGGGACTTACATTCTCT
This sequence comes from Echinops telfairi, assembly GCF_000313985.2. Lineage (NCBI taxonomy): Eukaryota > Metazoa > Chordata > Mammalia > Afrosoricida > Tenrecidae > Echinops > Echinops telfairi. The sequence continues at coordinate 18,488,294 of NW_022111372.1, forward strand.
GGAGAGATCATTCAGAGAGAGATGATCAGTAGAGATCATGGGAGTGCTGGCACAACAGCAATCTAGCTGAAAGGAAGTACTGTGAGGCAGAAGTAGGGTGAGCATGATAGTGAGGCAGAAGGAAGGTAACAGGAAGCAGAGGAATGATCTAGGAAGCAAAACTATGGATAGAGGCATGAGCGTAGGGGTGTCCATATGTAATTATATTAACCAATAAAAATAGAAGTATTGGCCCAAATACATGTATTTATGTGGCAATACACTGAGATAGTGAACGGATGTTGGACCTCTGCCCATAACTTCCCTCAATACAAGAACACATTGTTCTAGCAAATTGGCAATCTGAGATGCTTACCTTCCTGACACAATGGCTGAAGACAAAATGGGTGCATAAGCAAATGTGGTGAAGAAGGCAGATGGTGCCCGGCTATTAAAAGATATAGCATCTGGGGTCTTAAAGGCTTGAAGGTAAACAAGCGGCCATCTAGCTGAGAAGCATCAAAGCCCACATGGAAGAATCACACCAGCCTGTCTGACCACGAGGTGTAGAAGGGACCAGTTATCAGACATCAAAGAACTAAAAATCATACCAATGGGTGCCCACCTTCCTGATATGATCACTGAAGACAAATGTGTGCATAAGCAAATGTGGTGAAGAAAGCTGATGGTGACCGGCTGTCAAAAGATATAGCATCTAGGGTCTTAAAGGCTTGAAGATAAACAAGGGGCCAACTAGCTCAGAAGCAACAAAGCCCACATGGAAGAAGCACACCAGCCTGTATGACCACAAGCTGTCAAAGGGATCAGGTACCAAGCATCAAAGAATAAAAAATCATATCATTGTAAATGTGGATGAGGGCAGAGTGGAGACTCAAAGCCCATCGGTAGGCAACTGGACACCCCCTTACTGAAGGGTTGTGGGCAGGAGATGAGCTAGTCAGGGTGCAGGGTAGCAACAATGAAACATATAACTTTCCTCTGGTTCTTAAATGCTTTCTCCCTCCCCACTATCATGATCCCAATTCTACCTTACAAATCTGGCTAGACCAGAGGATGTACACTGGTACAGATAGCAACTGGAAACACAGGGAATCCAGGACAGATGAGTCCTTCAGGACCAGTGGTAAGAGTGGCAATGCCTGGAGGGTGGAGGGAATGTGGGGTAGAAAGGGGGAACTGATTACAAGTATCTACGTATAGCCTCCTCCCTGGGGGATGGACAGAAGAGAATAAGGTGGGGGAGACGTTGGACAGTGTAACATATGACAAAATAATAATAATTTATGAATTATGAAGGGTTCATAAGGGAGTGGGAGTGGGGAGGGAGGGGGGAAATGAGCAGCCGCTATTAAGGGCTCAAGTAGAAGGCAAATGTTTTGAGAATGAGGGCAACAAATGTACATATGTGCTTAACACAATGGATGTATGTATGAATTGTGATAAGAATTGTACAAGCCCCCATAAAATGATTAAAAAATAAAATAAAGAAACAAGCAACCATCTAGCAGAGAAACAACAAGCCTATATGGAAGAAGCGCACCAGCCTGTGCAAGCACAGGTTACTCATCGGGATCAGGTAACAGACATCAGAAGACCCTTAACAATCAAACAAAATCATATGGTGAAGAACGAGGGGGATCCAAGCAGGGACCCAAAGCCCATCTGTAGACAATGGAACATCCCCCACAGAGGGTTCACAGGGAAGGGATGAGGCAACCAGGGTGCAGTAAAGCACCAATGAAACACACAATATTCCTCTGGTTCCTTGAGGCTTCCTCATCCACCACCTCCATGACCCCAGTGCTGCCTCTCACTTCGGACTAGACTGGAGCATGTACACAGCCGTAGATAAGAGATAAGCACTCAGGACACATGCAGCCCAGGAGCAGGAATGGGAAGAGAGAAACCAGATGGGAAGGGTAAAGGGAGGGAGGAGGGGAAGAAGGGGGAACTGATCAACACACAACCACACACACCCATCCAGGGGAAAGAACAATGGGAACCATAGGGAAGTGAGACAGTGGTCAGTGTGAGACATGAAAATAATAATTTATAATCTATCAAGGTGTCATGGGAGGGGGGAAGAGGAGCTGATACCAAGAGCTCAACAGAAAGTAACTGTCTAGAAAAGAATGATGACAACATATGTACAAATATACCTGATAAAATTGATGTATGGACTGTAATAAGCATTGTAAGAGCTCTCGATAAAATGATTTTTTTTAAAAAAGAAAGTATGAAGTCAGATCTCTTAATTAGTATTTAACAATGTTTGGAGACATTTATGGTTGTCACAATTGTGTGGAGGCTGGGTGCTACTAGCATCTAGTAAGTAGAAGGCAGGGTAGCTGCTAAGCACCCTCCAATGCACAAGGTGACTAGTCCCCCACTACTCCACCCCCCCACCCCACCCCCACCCCCATCTAGAATATTGATAGCATCAGGTCAAGACACCTGCCAAGCATTTAGTGTATTGGGCACACGTAACACAGTCCAACCCATTCTTTCTCAAGGAATTTTATTCTCTGGGCCCCTTTTAATAACCATGTTAATATTTTACTGTAAGTGCCCTCACCACCACCATCAATGTTCTTTAGGGAAGCTGGAAAAAGTAAGGTAACAGATAAACTGACTTTGAAAGAATCTACAGGGAGGGCATGCAGCTGGGAACAAAATGCTCTAAGGGCACTATTTTGGGAACAGTGACCCAGCGAGCCAGCTTTCTGTCACGTAAACACACTACCTTCAAGATTGGTACTTCCTGAAATCCTGTTTTTAAAAAAAAGCTGTTGGGGGTATGGAGAGTGGTTACCCTGGAACATGCCGTTGCAATGAGAAATCTTGAAAGAAAAACATCTGTAACCTTATGCCAGCCTTAACATCCCTTCACTAACCAGGAATCAAGAGAATGTGAGATAATTTCCACTGCACGCATATAGCATATTCTCTGGGGGATGCAGGAGAGGAGGAGACCATGTAGAGGAGATGCTCATTGTGTGGGATTGTTAGCACAGACTAATGTGTCAGAAGATAAATTCTACTGCCTTCGATAATAAAATGTATGTCTCAACCATCCCGTTATTGAGCAAGCCCTAAAGAGTTCAGGAACGATAGACATTCAGGCAGCTTCAATGGAAAAAACAATTGTGTTTATGTTGTAGGACTGACATGTAAACTTTGCAAGCACGCTATTGAATGGAGAAAATATTTTAATTGGCTTTTAAAATATTCTTTAGGGGCAAAGTCAACTTGTTTAAAATGTTGCCTGGCTGGTCTCTAATTTGGGCAGCTCATTATACAGTTTTAGTGCCAGAAGATTAATTAATCATTATATCCATTTCTTTAAAAAGCATTCCAGATTTATTCAAATCTGGATAAAGGTTATTTATACTTTAGAATGTTTTTAACTTCTTCATGTCAGAGGAAAATATGGGGTGAGTTACAAATATTACCTCAGATAATATCTTTCTAAATTACAACTTTTTGGCACATCATTTGCTCATATAATTCTTTAAGCCTGGGATGACCCATTCCCTGCCTACTAAAATTCTCCGTACCATTCAAGGGCTATCTCAGATACCACTTTCCCCATCAAACCAGTGGTTCTGAACCTTCCTAATGCCATGACCCTTTAATACAATTCCTCATGTTGTGGTGACCCCCCCAACCATAAAATTCTTTTCGTTGCTACTTCATAACTATAATTTTGCTACTGTTATAAATCAGGAGACTCCTGTGAAAGGTTCATTCAACCCCCAAGGAGTTGTGACCCACAGGTTGAGAACGGCTGCATTAAGCTGTCCCTGGTTCCCCACAAGCTATAACCCACTGTTGCAATTTTGCACTTAACTACATTGCTTGTATCTTAACCAAGCACTTAGAAGAATCATCTCACTTTATTGTTAGTACTATGCTGTCCTATCAAGTCAATTTCAACTTAAAGCCACCCAAAGCGACAGGGTAGAACTGTCCCATAGGGTTTGCTAGGCTGTAATCTTCACAGGAGCAGATTGCAAGGTCTTTTCCCTTGCAGAATCTCTCGGTGGATTTGAACCTACAACTTTTCATTTGTTTTTTGTTTTTCTAATAATTAAATCATTTTATTGGGGGTTTGTACAACTCTTATCACAATCCACATATACATCCATTGTATCAAGCACTTTTGTACATTTGTTCAATGTACAAATCATTCTCAAACCATTTGCTTTCTATTTGAGCCCTTGGTATCAGCTCCTCATTTTTTCCCCTCCATCCCCGCTCTCCCCTCCCCCATGAACCCTTGATAATTTTTAAATAATTATTATTTGGTCATATCTTACACCATCCGACGTCTTCCTTCACTCACTTCTCTGCTGTCCATCCACCAGGGAGGAGGTTATATGTAGATACATGTAATAGGTTCCCCCTTTCTACCTCACCTTTCCTCCACCCTCCCAGTATCACCACTCTCACCTCTGGTCCTGAGGGGTTTATCTGTTCTGTATTTCCAGTTTCTATCTATACCAGTGTATATCCTCCGGTCCAACTGGATTTGTAAGGTAGAATTGGGATCATGATAGTGGGGAGGAGGAAGCATTGAAGAACTAGAGGAAAATTGTATGTTTCATCATTGCTACACTGTACCCTGATTGGCTCATCTCCTCCCCGTGACCCATCCTCAAGGGGATGTCCAATTGCCCACAGATGGGCCCTGGGTCACCACTCTGCACTCCCCCTCATTCACAATGCTATTATTTTTTTGGTCTTTGATGCCTGATACCTGATCCCTTCAACACCTCATGATCTCACAGGCTGGTGTGCTTCTTCCATGTGGGTTTTCTTGTTTCTCAGCTAGATGGCCACTTGTTTATCTTCAAGCCTTTAAGACCCCAGATGCTATATCTTTTGATAGCCAGGCACCATCAGTTTTCTTCACGACATTTGCTTGTGCACCCATTGTCTTCAGCAATCATGCCAGAAAGATGAGTATCTCAGAGTGCCTAATTGTTACAACAAAGTGTTCTTGTATTGAGAGAGTACTTGAGTAGAGGCCCACTGTCCATCTGTTTCCTTAATATTAAACCTATAAATATATATACATAGATCTATTTCTCCCTCATTGTATATAAATATATTTACATCTGTATATTCCTGTATTTAGATCTCTATAAATGCCCTTTGCTTCCTAGTTCTTTCCTCTATTTCTTTGTACTTTCCTCTTGTCCCACTATCATGTTCAGCCTTCATTTGGGTTTCAAGAATTCTTCTCGGCTGCATTGTCCTTGATCCAGCCCTGCCAGACCTCCTTCACCCTCCTTGCCACTAATTTTGGATCATTTGTTGTTACCTTGTCCCTGGGCTTGTTAACACCCACTTCCTTTCCCCCCTCCCCCTCTCTGATGTCTCCCCTGGAACTGTCATTCTGTTGTTCTCTCTTCTGGCTTGCTTATCCCACCTATCCCTTCCAGGTAGACATGCAGCAACAACAATATGCACCAACACAATACCAAGTACAACGAAGCAACTATAGAAAATAAAACAATAGCTACAACAACAAAAGGACAACAATAAAAAGGCAACAACAAAATAAAAAACCTATACATAGTTCAAGGTCTATTTGTTGTCCTTTACGAGTGCTTTCCATTCAATTCTGATGGGGTGTCATGCCCTGGCCCCACATCTATCCCTGGCATTCCCTGGTGACTTCATTGCTCACTCACCACACCCCCAACCCCCCGCTGCTCTGCTGCACGCCCCCCAGTGGCTGACTTCCGCATAGTGGGCTCAGGGCAGGCACAATTCCCACCGTGTGTCTCTAGTGTTGTCCCCATGGTACTATGGGTCACTGAGGAATGCTGTGTCTGGTGGTGGGGCCGGCCCTGTGTAACCTACAACTTTTCAATTAGCACCCCAGCATTTCACCAGTGAGCCAGCAGAATTCCTCATGTTGCTTTGCATTACAGTTGTGTGTGTGTGTGTGTGTGTGTGTGTGTGTGTGTCTTCCTGAGTTGAGTTGAAACACCATCAATGAGAGGGTCCATCCTAAGTTCACTTCTCAGAAAACTGACAGGTTGCCTGAAATTAGTAAGCACCCAGTAATGTTGGATTTAATTACTTGAAACTGTATGGGTTTTATCACAAAGGACTTGTTTTTCAGTTTGTTCTCTTGGTTTCTTTGCAGTAGTTTACTCACTTTAATAATAACAAAACCCAAACTTTCATCAATTGGAACAAATAGTTCTAGTGCCTTCTCCCCCCTAGACTTAAGTTGGCGTTCCAATAGGTGCTCTGAAATGAACACAGCCTCTTCTGATACATACACTGCTTTTGTCTTTGAAACCACACCGGAAACCACAGTTCAAGCGGAGTGAAGAATGTGCTGGGTATTTTGCCTAAGTTTGGATGCTACAGGCAAGCTAGCTAATTATTAATTAAGGGAGGCTTTCCGCTAAATACTGCTGCTCAAAACTTTCCCACACATTCCCTCCCTCATTAATGATCAACTCATGACATGTCCAGGAGCTCTGGCAGTACAATGATGCAGTGTACTGCTACTAACCAAAGACCAGGTGGTGTGAGCCCACCAGGGACTCTGTCGTGGGCAAAGATCAATTCCAAAGAAGTACAGCCAGCGTGCTCCATGGAGGAGAGCAGGACAAGACTTTGCCTCGTATACTTTGGGTACGTTATCTGGACAGGCCAGTCCCTGGAAAAGGGCGGCGAGCTTGGTAAAGCAGAAGGGCAGCAAAAAAGAGAAAGACCCTTGACAAGATGGAATAACACAGTGGCTGAAACAATGGGCTCAGACATAAGAAACATGGTGTGTTTTTGTTCTGTTGTACATATAAAGGGTTGCTATGAGTCAGAATCTACTTGAAGGCACCTAACAACAATAACCGTTGCTCTGCAGGAGACCAGAAGAGGCGATCTGCTCTCAGAAAGATCACAGCCGAGGAAACCTTCTGGGAAGTGGTACTCTGTATGACTAAGAGTGAAAAGGAGCCCTAGCGGCATAGTGATTACCAGTTGAGCTACTAACCACAACGTCAGCAGGAGAAAGATGAGGCTTAAGGAGCCTTGGCAACCCACAGGAACGGCTCTACCCTGTCCTTGGGAGTCTGCTGCATGGGTGAGAAGAGTCAGAATATACCGATGGCACAAAACAACAACAAATTGACATGCAAATTAGCTTACATTGTTTGTACAGTCCTGGGGCTGTTAACTGAAGTCACCAGTTTGAAACCACCAGCCATTCATTGAAACCATCATGAGAAAAGACAAGGTTTTCTGCTCCCATAAAAAAATAATGATCTCAGAAATTCACAGGGGAAGTTCTACCTGGTTCTATAGGGTCACTGAGTTGGAATCAACTCATAGCAGTGAGTTTGAGCTTGGTGCAAACACTTAGCAGACTGGGCTGCTCACCTTAAGGTTGAAGATTCAAGCCCACTCCGAAGCACCTTGGAAGAAAGACCTGGCACTGGAAGTCCTATGGAGCACATATCTACTCTGACACACAGGAGGTCACTGAGGGTTGAAATAGACTCAGTGACAACTGACTTAATGACATATAAACACCGAATATGAGCTAGGTCCATTTAGCAACTCACAATACAGAGCTCAATAGAACATAAAGAAGTATATCAGAGTTTTAATAGAAGATTATACCATTTAATATCTAGAAACCTAAAAAGTCAAAGAGATTATCTTAACAGAAATTGTTCACCAAGGATATGCCCTGGGTAGGCAAAGAAAGTGTGTTTTCAGGCAAGACAGATTGCTCTAGTCATTGAATTTCACTTGTATACAGTACACCACTGAGAGTCCATAAATAACACTTGGCTGGTGAGCATAAAGCAAAGACAGATCAGAGGCAAAAATCATCTCTGAGAAAATCCCATGCTATATCCATTCTGCACTGGACTTCCCACTGCTTTTCTTGTCCTTTGCAATTTTAAAACTTTAATAGAAAGCCAGAGGCCTGATTTCTAGTCTTGATAGTCCATTTATCGAGTTGTGTAAGTATGGGACAATCACTTAATTTCCCAGAACTTGTCTTCTTAAATTTGAAATAAAATAAGTAGAAGGGTTATCCCTGAGACTCACCCTAAATTCAGAGGTCTATGGCTTCCTTAACGAGTCCGGTTGCTCAGTGGTTAACACCCGGCTGCTAGCTGACAGACAGAGCAGCAGCTTGAACCCCAAATCACTGCACAGGAAAAGGTTGTCTGCTTCCATAAAGACTGTAGTTTTGGAAACCCTCTATGGGAATTTTATACAGTCATCATATGTTGAAATCAACATATAATCAACGATGGATCTAATGACTAGCTTCCTTGTTACTCTGGAGTATTCTATCAATATATTGGAGAATCAATATTACCTACTTATAAAACTGATTGCCAATATTGAGCTATGCCAATACACATAATCATTCAGACATCCCTTAAAATTGTGTTATTTAATACTTCTCTCCAATTATTTGGTGATATCATATGGACCTATGCAAGGTCATTGAACAAATATTTCCCTACTACTCTATTTTTGAAGGTAAAGGGATTATTTCCTTCAAATCACAGTCTCAAAATCATATACTTCTGGGTTAATTAAAAGATGAGCATTTTCACAATACTTATTTCATTTCAACAAAAGTTACCACTTCAACTTATCTTAAATTGCCTCTAAATTTGAGTTTCCCGTGTTTTTATTGGAGAACTCTATAAGAAACCCTGCCAGAAAAGAGTTTTACCCATGAAAACATATATTCCCAAAGGGAAGAGCTCTGTTTTGATAGTGGAAAATTTTAGGTAGAAATGAATGACGATCTTTTGGCGAATCTCATCTTAACTCGCTTATTCATTTACTTTTTATGGTTTAATTATTTACAAACTTTTTGAACTGAAAGTGACATGAGTCGTGATCTAATACAAACCTTTTAGAGATTAGGCAATAGAAGGCACGTCATGGCTTGGGCAAGGAGGTGACTAGAATTGCCATTGACCGAAACTGGAAATTTTGGAGCTGTTTGGAGTAGGAAGGAAATGACAAAGTGGTTCAAACACAGGAAGCTTTGTGATAGGGTAACACAACGTTGGTCAATTTAGAGGATACACAGTGGCATCGAGAATGTGGTGCCTTCTCTATTTCCGCTTTGTCCTCTGCAGTACACCAGCCCAGCTCCCTTTCTAACCAAAAATGGCCACAGAGAGGTGGGCTATTAACTCCACCCAGAACAAAGTCCAGTGAAAAAGAGAAGTTCATCCCCTCATACCTCAATTGTCTTTAGCAACAACAACAACAACAAATCCAGGGATCATCCATTGACTTCTCTTTAGTCCCTATCAGCTACATTTCCTAACTCATTGTCATCAAGTTGATTCTGGCTCATCGTGACTCTTTAGGACAGGCTAGAATTGGCCCCTGTGGGTTTCTGGGGCTTCAATCTTCATAGGAGCTGCCCTGGCTTCCAAAGAGGCAAACAACACTATCAACACAACAGCAGAATAAAATAACACATTTGGCATCAGAGTTTCCCAACATCCCAATGATGAACATTTAATTCACCAGTATTTGATTTCAAAGAGATTTTCAAAAGCTGAGGCCATGGATTCATGTATTTATTCAACCAAGTTAAAGAGAACTTTATTATTGAGACTCCATCAAAATTTCCAAGGAAATTTCCCAATTTTAAATGAAACCTTTCCTTGTGAACAAGACTTCCAAAATCCCACAAGCATCTTTATTTTTAAAAATAAATTCTGATGTCGGAAAGGGCAAGATATGACAAAATAACAATTTATAAATTATCAAGGGCACATGGGGGAGGGGGGAGCATGGAGGGAGGGGGAAAATGAGGACCTAATGCTGGGGGCTTGAGTGGAGAGGAAATGTTTTGAGAATGATGAGGGCAATGAATGTACAAATGCGCTTTACACAATTGATGTATGTATGGATTGTGATGAGAGTTGTATAAGCCCCTAATAAAATGATTTTAAAAAATAATAATAATAAAATAAAATTGAAACTGCAAAAAAATAAATAAATTCTGAAGTTGAAAACACTCTCAAAAGAAATGCCCTAAATTCTTGGGTTTTAAATCATTTTCTTAAATAATCAAAATGTCAAAGAGTGGAACAAACTTCTGAAACTCATAGGACAGATGCAAGGTATGATCAAGGTAGTTTAATCTGGTTTGTCAAACCTGTCTCAGTTTCCATTTGTCTTGATATCTTCTCGTGTCTTTTGCCTTCAGGTGTGTGTCTTTCTTCTGTACTTTCTCTAACATTTCATCACTGATCATTTTCTTCATTTTCTTCTCTCTTGATCTCTGTCTCTCTCCTACACTTCACCACGCATCAGACTGATTTTGCATCAGACTGATTTTGCACAGCTTTCACTCTTTGGTCTTTTTCCTACTCTTTGCATCTCTCTCTCTCTCTCTCTCTCTCTCTCTCTCTCTCTCTCTCTTTTGATTTCTTTCTCTAAATGTCACTTCTCACCACCACCACCTCCACTTTCTCTTAACTGATCTTCCTTTGGCAAATAATATAAATGATTTCAGATGGGAAGAGTCCTTTACTTTAGCATTGCTCTTAATGTAGGTTCAGTTCAGACAAGCACAGATTTATAGCAAGTGAAATGTGTTGATGCATGTCTGTAGTCAGTGGGTGGCTGCGATTAAAGTCTCCCAGTAGTACACTTGTCTTGGCTTATTAGATTAACTTTTTAAGAAGAGATCCAATCAAAACAATAACTTTGAAGGGAATCTGCTGAGCAAAGTTCAATTCAAGGCAGAAAGGTCCGCTCAGATGGTGATGGCAACTGTGTCTCAGGCATGACAAAGGACACAGGGGGCTAGTTAGGAAGAAGCTTTAAGAAACTTGAAAACTGCATTGGTAAGAAGGAAACCAGGGCAAAAAATTCCGGAGTGTCTTCAAAAATGTTATATAAGTGAAATGAAACAGTATGTGACTTTCAAAATTGACTTTTTGTCACTCAGCATAATTCCCTAGAAACTTATCATTGTTATATGTATCGGTATTTTGCTCCTTCCTACTGTGAAGTGGTATTCAACAGTATGGATGCATTCATAGGTGCACTGATTCTAGTGTGGAGCCCTTAGAAATAAAGCTTTTAACCAAAAAAAAAGTGAGAGAGAGGAGGTGGGTAGGGGGGAAGCAGAGCACTTACCCACCCATGGGGAGGGTATTATTTATGTCTCCACAAGAAAGGGAGAGAGGAACCAGATCTCAACCTGATGCACCAAGCCATGAATGCAACATACCAGCATGAAGCAGCAAACCAAAAGAGAGGTCTGCAGGCTGGCCCCAATCCCATCCACGTGGACACCCTTCACAGAAGAATGTGCTACAGAGGACAACACTGAAGATACAGTCCGGGAAGAGGGGAGGATCTGCTCAGAACACACAGGAGCAAACTAAGAGGGAAGGAGAGGGAAATAGATAGTGGAAGGCACCCTGATGCACCCAGTCCCCAAGAATGATATTTCTGCTTGGATTAGCCCATGCCCAGAGAGGACCATAGGGCCAGCCCCACCGCTGACCCATAGCGCTACTGGGTACAACACTGGAGACAGTGTGGGAATTGCTCCCAGTCTGACCCCTCCACGCTGGGGCAAAACACGAAGGGAGCAGCACAACTGAGCAGCAAGGAGAGCAAAGCAATGAAGTCCCCAAGGAATGCCTGAAATAGATTTGGGGGGCAGGGCTTGGCCCCTCATCAGACTCTACTGGAAAATGTTCATAAAGTGTCAACAGACAGACCTGGAACTATTCATAGCTTTTTTCCCCTCCATATCTATCTATATAAGATAGGCAGGATAAACAATCCCAAGGAGAAACAATGGGACTGATGGTTCCAGGGGGACATGGGATAGGAAAGGTCGGGGAAAGGAAGTGGGGAGACAAAAACCCAATCGCCAATCAGACGCTCGAAAAGATAAAAAAAAAAAGAAATCACAGGCTCAACAATTAGTAGGTGACTAATACACCATTATTCAAGAACGATAGATCACAGGAAAAGAAATTTAACAAGGAGGCTACAGATCTAAAGATTACAATTAGATGATTTTACCTGATAGATATTTTCAGAGCTCACCACCCAAATGCAAAAGAAAAAATCACATTCATTTCAAGCCCACATGCCACATACTTGAAGACAGACCACATGCTGGGACTCAAGTTGAATCTTTAAATTCAAGCACATAGAGATCAAACAGACTTCTCTCTCTGATCACTCTGCCACAGGCTGGAAATCAACAAAAGGAAGATGAAGAAAACAAGAGCAAACAATTGGAGAATTAATAATTCTCTATTGCAAAAGGAGTGTCTACTGCACCTGATCAGAGATGAAATTAGGAAGTTTCTAGAAACCAACAAGAATGAGAATACAATATACCAAACTTTTGGGACACAGCAAAGGCATTTTTTTTTATCGTTTTATTAGGGGCTCATACAACTCTTATCACAATCCAAACATACATCAATTGTGTAAAGCACATTTGTACATTCATTGCCCTCATCGTTCTCAAAACATTTGCTCTCCACCTAAGCCCCTGGCATCAGCAAAGGCATTTTCAGAGGAAGTTTGACAGCAATACATGCACACATGAAAAAGGAAGAGAGACTTATGATAGATATGCTGACACAAAATTTATAGCAATGACAGCAGAGTCAAAAGGAAAATCCTGCTAATAGCAAAAGAAAATAAATAATAAAAATCAGGACTGAGATCCATGAGAGGGAAAACAAGAAAACCATGGAAAAAAATTAATCCATCTAAAAGTTGATTCTTTGAAAGGATTAACAGAAGAGGCAAACTGCTGGCAAACCTAACCAAAGAAAGGAAAAGGGGGAAAAAACAAACAAACAACTTCAATAGCAAGTTGGGAGATGAAAGAGGGGACGAAATCAAAAGGATAATTACACAGTACTGCAAAGGACTGTACTCCATTTAATTCAACAACCTGGAACACAAGGACAAATACGTGGAAAAACAATCCCTTCCTAGTCTATTCCAGATGGATGTCAAGAATCTCAACAGACCTATAGCAATACAAGAAATAGACAAGGTAATCAAGGGATTACCAACAAAAAACTCCCCTGGACCAGATGACTTCACTGAATTCTCCCAAACCTACACAAACTCTTCCAGAACATAGAAAAAGATGGCAAACTCTTGAACTCTTTCTATGAAGCTAGTATAACTCTGATACCTAAATTGGGCAAGGATCCCACAAGAATCAAGAACTACAGACCAATATCCCTGTGGTAGTTACATAATTGGTTATCGATTTGAGACCAAAGAGTGAGGGGGTGGAGTTTAGCCTGTCAATCAGGTATCAGCTTGATGACTTCATTTAAAGGCGCTAAGGAAATAAATAGCTTATTGGAGATGGTACACACACTCACTGCCTGGGAGTCATGCTTGCTGATAAGACACATGGAGCTATGCTAGAGTCCTGGAGCTGAAGGAGCCACGTGAAGAACCCTGCCAGCACTGAGATGCCTCTACCACCACTGGATCCACAGGAGTTTCCACCCACTGGTCTGTGATCTTCCTGCATTCGGCATCATTGCATATGTTTCATGAGTTTGAAGAGGTCTTTATAGATTGGTATCAGACTTATGGACTTGATCTGGACTGGGCTGGGATGCTTTCTCAATATTCAACTGCTCTTGTATCGAAAGCTCTTTCTTATACACATATGAGTGTCTCTGAATTTGTTTCTCTAGTCAACCCAGACTAGCACAATCCCTCATGAATATTGTGATAGGTAAGTTTATTGTGCCAGCATGGCCAATAGACAAATGTGAGATTAATTGAAGGGCAAGTGATAAATGGCTCAGCGAGACTTGCCCTTCTTGTCTCTAGCTCTTCGATGTTTTCTGCCTCAATTTGCAAGCTACACTCCCTGTGGGATGCCTAATCCTTGTGTCACTGTAGTTTGAGATTCCTTCAAGACCTGCTTCACCACACTACTGGAGTATATGAGCTGGGGACTGTCAGACCCTGTCATCTGGCTGACTACTGGTGACCTGCGTGGCTGTTTCCTGTCTGTGGCTTGATAGCCTGAATTGCTCTACAGAGGACAACCTGGCATCCCTCAAGACTTGAAGAAGCGCCAGTGTATAAGCTGTCTCACAGAAGTGAGTTGCACTGAGCATTTGTACTGCTTTATAGATTAATTAACTATTTATTTCTTTTTTTCCAACCATTTTATTGGGGGCTCATACAATTCTTATCACAATCCATACATATATCCATTGTGTCAAGCACATTTGTACATTTGTTGCCATTATCATTCTCAAAACATTTGCCTTCTACTTGAGCCCTTAAGATCAGCTCCTAATTTTCCTCCTTCACTCCCCACTTCCCCCTCCGTCATGAACCCTTCATAATTCATAAATTATTATTATTTTGTCATGTGTTACACTGTCCGACATCTCCCCTAGCCCCCTTCTCTGCTGTCTATCCCCCGGTGAGGAGGTTATATGTAGATTCTTGTAATCGGTTCCCCCTTTCTACCCCACATTCCCTCCACCCTCCAGGTATCGCCACTCCCATCTCTGGTCCTGAAGGGGTCATTTGTCCTGGATTCCCTGTGTTTCCAGTTGCTCTCTGTACCAATGTACATTCTCTGGTCTAGCCAAATTTGTAAGGTAGAATTGGGATTATGATAGTGGTGGGGAGGAAGCATTTAAGAACTAGAGGAAAATTATATGTTTCATCGTTGCTACCCTGCACCCTGACTGGTTCATCTCCTGTCCACAGCTCTTCAGTAAGGGGGTGTCCAGTTGCCTATTGATGGGCTTTGAGTCTCCACTCTGCACTCACCCTCATTTACAATGATATAATTTTTTTGTTCTTTGATGCCTGATACATGATCCCTTCAGCAGCTCGTGGTCACACAGGCTGGTGTGCTTCTTCCATGTGGGCTTTGTTGCTTCTGCGCTAGATGGCTGCTTGTTTATATTCAAGCCTTTAAGACCCCAGCACTATATATACTTTTGATAGCCGGGCATCCCCCGCTTACTTCATCACATATGCTTATGCACCCATTTTGTCTTCAGTGACCATATTGGGAAGGTGGGCACCCACTGATATAATTTTTTGTTCTTTGATATCTAATATGTGGTCCCTTCTACACCTTGTGGTCACACAGGCTGGTGTGCTTCTTCCATGTGGGCTTTTCTTATGTTTCGTGTGTGTGTGTGTGTGTGTGTGTGTGTGTGTGTGTGATCATTAGTGTCCTGGTTTTGTTTCTCTAGAGAACCCTCTCTAACATAAATATGGATGAAAAATCCTTAACAAAATACTGACCAATATAAAACAAATAACTCACATGACCAAGTGGGATTCATACCAGGGATGTAAGGATGGTTCAACATACAACAGACCATTAATATAATTTGCCACATTGACATGAAAAATTATAAGAACCACGTGAGAATATCAATAGATGTGGGAAAAAAACATTTGACAACATCCAACACCAATTCCTGTTTAAGACACTCAAGAAGATAAGAATGAAAGGAAAATTCCTCAATATTATACAATATTATGACAAACCAACAGCCAACATAGTAGTCAATGGAGAAAAGAAAAAAACAATCCCACTGAAAAAGGGGACCAGACAAGGATGCCCTTGTCCCCACTCTTATTTAACATTGTACTGGAGGTCCTAGCTAACAACATAAGGCAAAGAAAAGACATCAAAGGTATTCACCTGGGGAAGGAAGAGGTGAAACTATCGTTATTGGCAGATTTTATGATTTTATAGAAGAAAATTCCCAAAAACTGTACAAGAGAAGTGCTGGAAGCATTAGAGGAATATGACAGAGTGGCAGGATACAAGATCAACAAACAGAAGTTTATCAGACTGCTATACACATCAGACAAGACTACAGCAGAGGGGATCAAAAAGGAAGTACTCCTCGCAATACCCAAGTACAAATTGAAATATCTAGGGATATACCTGACTAAAAAACAAACAATTTATACATGGAAAACTACAGAGTACTATTATAAGAAACCAAGAGTGACCTTGATAAATGGAAGAATACTCCATGCTCATGGATCAGAAGATTCAATATAGGAAAGCTGTCAGTTATGCCCAAGGCAAGAAGCACATCGCCACATGAAATTAATTGGAGGAAATAATGTTAAGCACAGTAAGCCAAGCACAAAAGGACAAGTACAACACGAGTCCACTGAAGTAAGCTTAAAAATGCAAAAGGGGCATTGGGGCAAAAGGTACTATATACATACATTCCTGTGGTGAGATCCAGGTACAATGACTGGGGCCAGACTCAACCCAAGTATACATTTGGCAACCAACTCAAAAGGAGGGGAAAAGAAAGAAAAAAAACAACATGGGTAGTGGGGGGATGAGGCATTAATACACTCAAGGGGAGGGTATTGGAGAGAGGGACCAGACTTCAAGCTGGTGCTCCAAGAATTAAATGCAACATACCAGCATGAAGCAGGGAACCAATAGAGAGGTCTGCGGGATCCACCCCAAGCTCTACTATGTGGACACACACACCCAGAAGAATGCACTTCAGAGGACAGTACTACAGCTCAGAAAGCTCCAGCACAGGGAGAGAGGCTATTCTGATCAGAGCACACAGGAGAAAATGAAGAGGGAAGAACAGAGAGTGGAACACATCCTGGCCCACCAATCCTCAAGGACAATATTCCCACTCTGAACAGCCAATGCACAGAGAGGACCACAGGATCGGCCCCACCACAACGCACAACGTCCCTCACTGACCCATAGCAATATAGGAGACAACACTGGAGAGTGTGGGAATTGTGCCAATCTGACCCCACCACACCAGGGCAAAACACTAAGGGTGTGTAACAGAACAGCAAGTGGAACAAAGCAATGAAGTCTCCAGGAAATACCAAAATTCGGGTCAGGGTGTGACACCCCATCAGATTTGACCAGAAAACACTCCTAAAAGTCAACAAACAGTCCTTAAACTATTTATACCCTTTTTTTTGTCATTGGGTTTTGTTGATGTTTTGTTTTGTTTTGTTGTTTTATTTTGCTCTGTCTTGTTTTTGTGCTGAACAACAACTGATCTAAAATGGATGGTGAAGAGGGCATAGAATGCCTGGTGGGGTTTGATCAAGTGCAATGTAGCTGAGAGGAATTACTGGGAGCCAAATAAAGGGCAAAAAAGATAGAGAGACAGCAGAAAAATAAAAGGAAATAGAGGAAAGAACGAGGCGGCAAAGGACATTTATAAAAGTATAAATACATGCACCTGCATATGCAAAAATGTGTTTATATAATGATAGGGAAATAGATCTATGTACATATATTTATAACTTAAGTATTAAGGTAGCAGATGAACATTGGGCCTCTACTCAAGTACTCCCTCTACTCAAGAACACCTTGTTCTAATAACCCAGCATTTTGTGATGCTCACCTTCCCAACACAATCGCTGAAGAAAAAATGGGCACATGAACAAATATGATGAAGAAAGGTGATGGTGCCCAGCTACCATCAGAGTCATAATGGCCTGAAGATAAACAAGCAAACATCTTGCTGAGAAGCAACAAAGCCCACATGGAAGAAGCACACCAGCCTGTGTGACCACGAGGTAATGAAGGGATCAGGTATCAGGAATCAAAAACCCAGAACAAAAAAATCATATCAATGAGAATGAGGGGGAGAGGAGTAGAGAACCAAAGCCCATCTATAGAAAATTGGACATCCCCTTACAGAAGGGTCACAAGGAAGAGATGAGCCACTCAGGATGCAGTACAGCACCAATGAAAAACAACTTTCCTCTAGTTCTTAATGCTTGTTCCTTCCCACTGTTATGACCCAAATTCTACTTTACAAAGCTGGCTAGACCAGAGGATGTACACTGGTACAGATAAGAACTGGAAACACAGGGAATCCAGGACAGATAAAACCCTCAGGACCAATAATGAGTGTAGTGATACCAAGAGGGGAAGGGGAAGGTCAAGGAAGAAAGGGGTAAAGGATCGCAATGACCTAAATACAGCCCCCTCCCAGGGAGATGGACAACAGAAAAGTGGGTGAAGGGAGACAGCAGTCAGTTTAAGACATGAAAAAAATGCCCATTTATAAGTTATCAAAGGTTCATGAGGGAGTGAGGGAGGGACCAAGGGCTGACACCAAGGGCTCAAGTAGAAAGCAAATGTTTTGAAAATGATGATGGCAACATATGTACAAATGATCTTGACACAATAGATGGCTGGATGGATTGTGATAAGAGCTGTGTGAGCCCCCAATAAAATGATTTTTTTTTAAAAAAACTTGTTTTAAAATAAGCAGCCATCTGGATGAACAATCTGGAAGAGAAAACAATGGGACTGACAGTTCTTGGGGACAGGGGAGAGGGGGGGTGAGGCGAAAGTTAGTGGTGTTAACAAACGCAGCGATAAGGGAACAACAAGTGATCCAAATAGATGGTGAGGAGGGTGTAGGAGGCCTGGTAGGGAATGATCAAGGGTAATGTAACCAAGAGGAATTACTGTAACCCAAATGAAGGGTGAGCATGAGAGTGGGACAAGAGGAAAGCAAAAGGAAATAGAGGAAAGAGCTATTTATAGAGGTCTAAATAAAGGCATGTACATATGTAAATTTATTTATATATGAGGATTGGGAAATAGATTTATGTGTATATATTTATAGGTTTAGTATTAAGGTAGCAGATGGACATTGGGCCTTCACTCAAGTATTCCCTCAATGCAAGAATACTTTGTTTTATTCAACTGGCATTTCATGATGCTCACCTTCCCAACATGATTGCTGAAGATAAAGCGGGTGCATAAGTAAATGTGGTGAGGAAAGCTGATGGTGCCCGGCTATCAAAATATATAGCGTCTGGGGTCTTAAAGACTTGAAGGTAAACAAAGGTCATCTAGCTGAGAAGCAACAAAGCCCACATGGAAGAAGCACACCAGCTTGTGTGATCACGAGGTGCCGAATGGATCAGTTATTAGGCATCAAAGAACAAAAAAAATCACATCATTGTGTGCTCACCTCCCCTATACAATCACTGAAGACAAATGAGTGCATAAGCAAACGTGGTGAAGAAAGCTGATGGTGCCCGGATATCAAAAGATATAGTGTCTGGAGTCTTAAAGGCTTGAAGTAAATAAGTGGCCATCTAGCTGAGAAGCAAACAAACCACCCGTAGAAAAAGCACACCAGCCTGTGCGACCACGAGGTGTCGAAGGGATTAGGTATCAGGTATCAAAGAACAAAAAATCATATCATTGTGAATGAGGGGGAGTGTGTGGAGTGGGGACCCAAAGCCCATCTGTAGGCAACTGGACATCCCCTTACAGAAAGGTCTCAGGCAGGAGACGAGCCAGTCAGGGTACAGTGTAGCAATGATGAAATATACAACTTTCCCCTAGTTCATAAATGCCTCCTCCCCACCCACTATCATGATCCCAATTCTACCTTACAAATCTGGCTAGTCCAGAGCATGTACACTGGTACATATAGGAACTGGAAACACAGGGAATCCAGGATGAATGATCCCTTCAGAACCAGTGGTGAAAGTGACGATACGAGGAGAGTGGAGGGAGCTTGGGGTGGAAAGGGGGCACCATTACAAGGATCTACATATAACCCCCTCCCTTTGGGACAGACAACAGAAAACTGGGTGAAGGGAGACGTCAGACAGTGTAAGATATGA
>NW_022111372.1:18508990-18517939 GCF_000313985.2 Echinops telfairi
AGACCCCTCTGCAAGGGGATCTCCAGTGGCCTACAAATGGGCTTTGGGTCTCCACTCCGCACTCCCCCGTCATTCACTATGGTATGCAGAGAGTATTATAAAGTCGATTATGGCACATGCATTTAAGTTAAAATGTAATACCCTATCATTTCACCTGCCTTTTGACCCATTTTAAAGTTGTTTCAGTTTTTAATATTTCTGCCTTCTCATAAGTTCTGGTTTTCCTGTTTTCACTGGTCATATTTGCTGCAGTTGTTTGTTTGTCTTTTATGATTTTGTATGGCTGTGTCTTATTTCTGCATGACTTTCTGCAAATAAACTCCAGGAATAGGGGCATGGCAGGGAAGAATGGGAAATAGGGAGCTAACAACAATGAACATAAGAAGAAAATGTTCTGAAATTGATTTTAGTGATGATTTTGCCCATCTTCTTAATATGATTGAATGATTCAATTGTATGAGAAGTGAAGTATCTTCCAATAAAACAATTTTAAAATATCAAAAATATTTTCATAAAATATCAAAAATTGAAACAGGTTTAAAATGGGGGGGAAAGAAGATCAAAGCATAAGGTATTACATTTTAACTTAATTACATATGCCAAAATTGATTTTACAGTGTTCTCTGATAGCAAGATTATTTGCCATACCTCAATTTTGATCTGGGACGATTCACCAGAGGCTTAATCTGCATATGGGCCCTGTAGATGGATGTGGGGCTTCCTCTGTCATCCCTAACCTTCTGCAAACTTATGTTCACATTTTAACCTCTGATACCATTTCCTCTCTTAGATTAGGAATCTATTATTAACAATCCTTGGACCATACAGTCTAGCATGTTTCTTCCATGTGGACTTAGATGATACCTTACATGGCTGCTTGTTTTTAAACAACTCTTTAAGACCTCAGTCATTATCCTTTCTGATGCTGGCCTGACAGCTTATTTCTTCACTACACTGGAGTGAAACATTTTTAATTTGATAAAGTTCAATTTGTCAGTTGTTCTTTTTACATTAAATGTTGTTGGCATAAAATTTAAGAACTCTGAAACATGGAACTTTTAGTAAGTGGTATTACTACGTTTTCAGAGAAATATTAAGTTGAACACATGTCTCGCATAATAACGATGGGATATTTGGATAAATACCTGTGCTAGACGGGGTTGCTAAGAGAAATCAATCCAGTGGCACTCACATATGTATAAGAAAGACCTTTATATCGCATCCCAGTCCAACTCAAGTCCATAAGTCCTTCTTCAGACCCACATAGCTAGAGGTTGATGAGGGAAAAAGGTGACGTGGGGATCAGGAAGATCACAAACCAGTTGTAGTTGTCATGTGGATCCATGGTTGGTAGAAACATGGTGGGGCACCAACAGATCTCAGGGTTGCATGGCCCACATGGGGCTTCCCCTACAGCAGTGGGTCTCAACGGCAACCCTTTAATAAAGTTCCTCATGTTGTGGTGACCCCCCAACCACAAAATTATTTTCATTGCTAATTCATAACTGTAATTTTGCTACTGTTATGAATCGAGTGACACCTGTGAAAGGGTCATTCGAGCCCCAAAGGGGTCTCAGCCCACAGGTTGAGAACCACTTCCCTAGAAGCAGGCAGAGTCCCAGCAAGCAGAAAAGTGGAGGGACAGGAAGGGAAGAAGATTCTCAGTGTCTTCCTTTTAAGAAGGCCACACTCCCAAGGAAGTCATCGTCAGGCTGTGTGATATGGTTGACAGACTGGATTCCACCACTACACTTTAATACATATTCAAGTTGACATAAATCTAACTGCCACAACACCCTTGAATTTTCTTTTAGCAAATCAGAAGAACTCACAGATCTTAGGAAGCTTTGCAACCCACATTTTTTATGTATTTTAGTGTAAGGATATAGACTAAAATTAGCAACATATAAAGACATATATGTCCAAGAGATGCCAAGTGCAAACTTCCAGTTGTCCTGCCCCAGTAGAATTTGTGGACAATGCTTAATTATCTCAGCAATGATGTGTGACCACATATATACAAAGGTTCCAGCCAATAGAAATCATAGAGCCTTAGTGTCCAGAAGGTTTTTATTAGAGGATTGATCACACAGGCATGGCTGACCACCTTGCTTAAGGTCAAGTTGCTATCACCTGGTCAAGGTCTCCACCATAAATCACACTTTAGCACAAACTCTTTGATATGACACAGGCACTAGACCATAAATCACATTGTTGACATAGACTATGTGGTAGATCAAA
The DNA here is from genome assembly GCF_000313985.2 of Echinops telfairi. NCBI lineage: Eukaryota > Metazoa > Chordata > Mammalia > Afrosoricida > Tenrecidae > Echinops > Echinops telfairi. The sequence continues at coordinate 18,511,232 of NW_022111372.1, forward strand.
GGTGCCCAGAATTTAGTCTCATTTCGGGAGGATATTCTAGCGCCTAGAGGTCACTTCCATTAGCAAGGCAAGAGCCAAATCTCTCTGTAGAATGATCAGGATGAGAACCTGCTGGATTATACTCCTTTACTGTAAACTTCCATTAGAGTTTCAAATACTTAACATTTTAAATGAGGAATAATATTCAAGTATCAGTGTAAGACACAATAGTTAAGCTCCCAGTTGCTAAACTAAAGGTCAGGGGTTTGACCTTTAGTTTAGCAACTGGGACCACCAGTGGCTCCACTAGAGAAAGATCTAACAATCTAGTAAAGATTATTGTCTCAAAAACTCAATTGGGCAGAAATCTCTCTCTTTTAGGGTCACTATGACACTAAAATATACTTGACAGCAACAGATATTTTTGTCGGTGTTGGAAGATGTGTTAGTCCTGCATTGACTAGAGAAACAAATTCAGAGACACTCATATTTGTATAAGAAAGCTTTAAATACAAGAGAAATTGACTATTGAGAAAACATCCCAGCCCAGTCCAGATCAAGACCGTAATTCCTCTTCAGACTCATGAAACACATGCAATGATGCTGAATGCAGGAAGATCACAGGCCAGTGGGTGGGAAGTCTTATGGATCCAATGGTGGTATAGGCATCTCAGCGCTGCCAGGGGTCTCCACGTGACTCCTTCAGCTCCCAGGGCTCTGGCTGCATAAGGGTAGTTCCTCAGTAATATCTCGCTGGGAGTGAGCATGTATCCCGCCTCCAACAAGCTATCTCCGTAGCACCTCTAAATGAGGTCATCAAGCTGTGATAATAGGATAAACTCCACCCCTTCATTCTTCGGTCTCAAATTGACAACAGATTATGTAACTTACCACAGAAGCAATTCTTTTCTCCAACTTTTCAAAACTGAATTGTCATAATCCTTGCAATCAGTTCTAATTTGGAAGTGACTTTATTCTTTCTATCATTTTTGCCCTTATTTAAATTATTTTACCTGAAACAAAGGGAACAGAACTGTACCAGCTCATCAAGATACAAGCATGCCATAACTGATATATTACATGAAGAAATATCTTGTCTCAAACACACTTTTGATTGATGTTCAACATTTATAGGCATTTCAGACTATAGGAACAGGGACTCAATCCATATCTTCATAGAACAATAAAGTTCTACATTCTTCTTCTAGTTAAAAGCATTGAATACAGTTCTTTCAATGTATACAAATGGTTTAGAAAAGTCAACCATAAATGTATCACATTATGCTGTCACTCGTATTGTGTACCTTTGAGATAATTCCAACTTGGTGATCCTGTAGGACAGAATAGAACTGCCCCAACAGGGTTTCCAAACTATTATCTTTGTGAGATCAGATTGCTACATCCTTCCTCCCACCAAGCTCCTGGTGGGTTCAAGCCTCCCACCTTTTAGCTAGAAGCCAAGTGCTTAACCATTGCACCACCAGGTCTCCTTTGTTCTTTCACTGATGAAGAGAAAATTACACCAATTAAAAAGGTTGAAAATAAAAATTGCAAATTCTACATATCATAAAAGGAAAAATAATAAGGTGAATAAAATCACAAGTAAAATTTATAATAGCTATGGCAGAAGTTTTGTTTAATATATAAAGACTCATAACAAGAAAAATGTTTCATTTGAAACATGTCAAATGTCCACAGGAATAAATAGGGCATAGGTTGATTTTTAAGGTGATGAACGTGCTCTAAAAATGTGGCACTTGTGGTATATATTTTGCATATTTAGTGACTAAACTAAAAGAGACTCACTTCAGATGAATGATGTTTGTGGTATTTTTAAATGTCCAGTCTCCCTATAATTTTATAATTCAAATTAACAGCAGCCAACACATAAAATACTACTTTTTTTTTCAAGTCCTGGTAAAAAGTATAATGAACATGCTCATATAGAAAGCCCTGGCACTTCTGGAAATTGATAACTTCTGGAACATAATGTCTTAGGATATAGTGAAACTTTAAAAATAAACATTTTTTAAATGTCATTTATCATAGTAATTTTATCTCTAGCATTTACTCAGGTAGATTCCTCAAGAAGAAAATGCTTGTGAAGAAGTCTCAAACCATCCTACCCTGTTTCCCTCAAAATAAGACAGTGTCTGATATTAATTTTTGCTCCCAAAGATGCGCTAGATCTTATTTTCAGGGGATATCTTATTTTTCCATGAATAAGAATATGGTACACATTTATTGTTTATTGGTTTATTAAAAGACTTCCTGTCTGCTCCGGCTGCACTGTGGCCAACAGTGAGCTGCGTGGCACTGGCCGCTACAGTCCAGAGTCCAGAGTTATGGTAGCTTCAGGGGCCCTTATTTTCGGGGAGGTCTTCTTTGGGGGGAAATGCCTTATATTTCAGTGAGAGGCAAAACTGTAAGTAGGTCTTATTTTCGGGGGATGTATTACTTTCGGGGAAGCGCGGTAGTTGTTTTATCTAACAGTCAGTAAGCTGCCAAACATGTAAACAACCCCAACTGAGATAAGGAAACCCATCCTGCTGAGCCCAGCCTAAACCACTGCCCTGAGTCCTCTAACTTTTATTTATTTATTTTATTAAAAGATCATCTTATTGGGGCCTCTTACAACTCATAACAATCCATGCATCAACTGTATCAAGCATATGTGAACATATATTGCCATCATTATTTTCTAAACATTTACTTTCTATTGAGCCCTTGGTGTCAGCTCCTCTTTTTCCCTCCCTCCCCCACCCTCCTCTAACTTTTAAAATACTATTTTATGTATTTTTTTAATTAAAAGATCATTTTATTGGGGGCTCTTACAACTCTCATTGCGATCCATACATCGATTGTATCAGGAATGTTTGTACATATGCTGCCTTAATTCTTTTCTAGATATTTACTTTCTATTGAGCCCTTGGTATCAACTCTTTTTTTCCCTCGCACTCACACCCTCATTACCCCTTGATAGATGACAAAGTATTATTATTATTATTTTCATATCTCCCTTCCCCCATGGTTTATGTTGGTCTTCCCCCTGGAGGGGTGTGTGTGGCTATGTGTTGATTAGTGTGATCAGTTCCCCCTTTCTCCTGATAACTCTTTGCAATTTTGAATTGTGCCACAATAAACATTGGAGCACAGACGACTGGTCGTGGTTTATTTCTTACATTTTCTGGATATATGCCCAGTAGAAGGATAGCTGGGTCATAAAATCGAAATTTTTCTATTTTTTAAAAATATTGCCAGATCGCTTTCCACAGACTATTCATATCTATAAGACAACCAGCAGGGGAGGAGAGTTCCTATCTCACCACATCCCCTCCAACATTTGTTAATCTCTGATTATCTGATTTGGGCTAACCTCAAAGATATTAGATGGTATCTCATGGTTTGATTCCTTCACTGATGGCCCTGATGGTCCTGTGTTTTGAATTGCATTTCTCCGATGGCTAATGAATGGGAGCATTTTCTCATATGTTTATTGACCATACAGGTCTCTTCCCTAGTGAAACTTCTTTTCAGCTCTTTTGTCCACTTCTTCAAGGGGTTAACTGTGTTCCTCTTTTTTCAGGTCAGGAGGGTATTGTGGATTTTCGTAATAAGCCCTTTGTCTGTTGTGCTGTTGCTAAAAATTCTCTCCTGGTCTGTGGATTGCCTTGTTACCTTCTTGGTGAAGTCTTTTGACGCCACAGGTGTTTTATCCTTAGTAAATCCCACTTGTCAATTTCAGGTTCACCTGTGTGTTTGTATGCTTCCCTATTGCAGTTAGCCTTTGTATTCCCTGGGCCAAGGTTCTTAGGTTTGTCCCGGTTCCTTCACTGATGGTCCTAATGGTTTGGGGTTTTACTTCTAGGTTTGTGATCCACCTTGAGTTTGTCCTTGTGCATGGGGTGAGGTAAACATCTTGTTTCATTTTTCTACATGTGGATATCCATTATTTCATTTTTCTACATGTGGATATCCATTGATTCCAGCACCACTTGTTAAATAGGGCATCCACCACTTGATGTTTGTGGGGTCCTTATTGAAGATCCGTTGTCTATATTCTGATAGTTTTATTTCTGGGTTTTCTGTTATTTTCCTTTAGTCTGAGTATCTGTCATTATGCCAGTACCACACTGTTTTGACTATTGTGGCTGTGTTGTAGGTGTGAAAGTCAGGTAAAGCAAGCCCTCTGACTTTGTCCTTCCTTCTTGAGGACTTCTCTGCACATTCTGGGCTTCTTCCCTCTCCATATGAAATTGGTGGTCAATTTTCCCAATTTTTTGAAGAAGGTTGTTGGTATTTGAATCAGGATAGCATTAAACTTATAAAGTGCCCTGGGTAGGATTGACATCTTTACTATATTGAGTCTTCCAATCCATGAGCATGGAATGTTCTTCCATTTGTGGAGGTTACTTTTGGTTTCCTGCAATAGGATCTTATAGTTTTCCTTGCATAGCTCTTTTGTTTATTTGGTTAAATATATGCCTAGATATTTCCATTTGTTCTTGGCTATTGTGAAGGGTACTGCCTTCTTAATCTCCTCTACCATGGTCTTGTCCAATGAATATAGCAAACTGATAGACTTCTATTTATTGATTTCGTATTCTACCACATTTCGATATTCCTCTATCACTGTTAGTATTCTGGTTGTGGAGCTTTTGGGATTTTCAATGTAGAGAATCATGTTGTCTGCAAATAACGATAGTTTTACCTCTTCTTATCCCAGTTAGATACCTTTAAGGTATTTCTGCTTTCTTATGTTGTTAGCTAGGACATCCAGCACTATATTGAATAGGAGAAGGGACCAGGGACATCCTTGTCTGCTCTCCTTTTACAATGGGATTGATTTTGTCTTTTCTCTATTGACCATGATGTTGGCTGTTGGCTTTTCATAGATAGCTTGTATTAACTTGAGGAATTGTCCTTCCATTCCTATCTTCTTGATTGTCTTAATTAGGCATGGGTTTTGGATGTTGTCTAATGCTTTTTCTGCATCTATCTATATTGTCAGGTGGTTCTTATGCTTTTTTTATCAGTGTGGTGTATAGTATTGATGGATTTTTGGATGTTAAACCATCCCTGCATCCCTGGGATGAATCCTACCTGATCATGGTGGATGATACGTTTTATATACTTTTTCATTCTATTGGCCAATATCTTAAGGATTTTTGCATCTATGGTCATTACAGATATTGGTCTGTAGTTTTCTATTTCTGTGGGATCCTTGCCTTGTTTGGGTATCAAAGTTATACTGGCTTTGTGAAATGAGTTTGGGAGTTTGCCATCCTTTTCTATGCTCTTGAATACTTTGTGGAGGATCGGTGTCAGCTCTTCCCTGAGTGCTTGCGAGAATTCTCCTGTGGTCTGGGGGCTTTTTTTGTTGGTAGCTTCTTGATAACCATATCTATTTCTTCTTTTGCTATAGATTTGTTTAGGCTCTTGACCTCTATCTGGGATAGTCTAGGGAAGGATTGTTTTTTGTTTTGTTTTGGTATTGGTTTGATTTTTGTTTTGCTTTGTTTTTTAAAATTATTTTATTGGGGGCTCATACAACTCATCACAATCCATACATACATCAATTGTGTAAAGCACATTTTTATATTCATTGCCTTCATCATTCTCAAAATATTTGCTCTCCACTTAAGCCCTTGGTATCAACTCCTCATTCTTTCCCCCTCCCTTCTTGTTCCCCCCTCCTTCATGAACCCTAGATAATTTATAACTTATTATTATTTTATCATGACTTACACTGTCCAATGTCTCCCTTCACCCACTTTTCTGTTGTCTGTTCGCCAGAGAGGAAGTTATATGTAGATCCTTATAATCAGTTCCCCCTTTCTAACCCACTGTCCCTCCACCCTCCAGTATCACCACTCTCACCACTGGTCCTAAAGGTATCATCTGTTCTGGATTCCCTGTTTCCAGTTCCATTCTGTATTAGTATGCAGGAAGGATTGTTTTTACAAGCATTTTTCCATGTCTTCCACATTGTTGAATTCACTAGACTACAGACTTTCATAGTACTTTGTGATCATTCTTTTAATCTCATTGTGGTCTGTTGTGATTCCCACTGTTTCACCCCTCACCCTGGCTATAGCTGTTTGCTCTTTACTTTCTTTGGTTAGGTTTGCCAGTGGTCTGTCGATTCTCTTGATCCTTTCAAAGAACCAGCTTTTTGCTGCATTAATCTTCTGCATCATTCTTTTGTCTTCCCATTGGTCCAACTCTGCCCTGATTTTTATTATTTCTTTTCTTTTGCATTTTTAGGGGTTGTTCTATTGACTCTGTTCTAGATGCTGGAGGTTTTGTGAAAGTGTATGAGTCATAAGGCTCTCTTCCTTTTTCATACATGCACTTATTGCTATCACGCTTCTTCTGATAACTGCTTTCACAGAATCCTATAAGTTTTGATACATTGTATTGTCATTCTCATTCTTTTCTAGAAGCTTCCTAAACTCCTCTTTTATCTGGGCCAGTATCCACTCATGTTACAAAAGATCATTATTCATCCTCCAATTGTTTCCCCTTGTTTTTCTGGTGGTCCTTTTATTGATCTCCAGTTTTGTGGCATGGTGAACTGAGGAGGACTTTTGAGTAATCTTTTGTTTTGTTTTGCTTTGTTTTAGTTTTTTAATCATTTTATTAGGGGATCATACAACTCTTATCATAATCCATAAATACATCAATTGTGTAAAGCACATTTGTACATTCATTGCCCTCATCATTCTC
>NW_022111372.1:18518150-18524181 GCF_000313985.2 Echinops telfairi
ACCCTCCCAGTATCGCCACTCACACCACTGGTCCTGAAGGGATCATAGGCCCTGGATTCCCTGTGTTTCCAGTTCCTATATGTACCAGTGTGCATCCTCTGATCCAGCCAGATTTGTAAAGTAGAATTGGGATCATTGAGTAATCTTTATGTGTTTGAATTTACTCAGACTTGACTTGCGTCCCAGCATGTGGTCTATTTTCGAGAATGAGCCATGTGTGCTTGAGAAAAATATGAATTTTTTTCTGTTTGGGTGGAAAACTATGTATGTCTATCAGATCTAGTTGCCTAATTGTAGTGTTTAGCTCTATAGCCTGTTTGCTGACCTTCCTTCTCAGTGATATATCTTTCTCTGAAGAGCAGTGTAGTGCATTAAAGTCACCTACTATAATTATTGAATCTGTGATTTCTTTTTTGTGTTTTGAATAGTTGGTTTGACAAATTTCATGGGTCTCTTTTTAGGCACATAATATTTATTATGTTCATGTTAATTAATTGTTTGAGCATTATATAGGGCCCCTCTTTATCTCTTTTTATGGTTGAACCTTGAGGTCAATTTTGTCAGAGATTAGGATTGTGTGATAGATAGGTTTATTGTGCCAACCTGGCCAATAGACAAATGTGGGATTAATAAGGTTACAGTTTAATTGAAGGGCAAAGAGATAAATGGCTTGGCGAGCCTCACCTTTCTGTCTCTTGCTCTCTGATGATCGGACCAGTGTACAGTTGCCTTAACTAGTAATCTGCCTCAACTTGTGAGCTACACTTCCTGTGGGACACCCAACCCGTGAACTGTGTCACTATAGTTTGAGGTTCCTTTGAGACCTGCTTTGTTACACTGCTGGTGTATACATCACGTGAGGTAGGGACAGTCAGACCCTGTCATGTGGCTAACTGTTGGTGACCTGCCCTGCTGTTTGCTGCCTGTGGCCAGAATGCCTTCATTGCTCTACAGAAGACTCAGATGTCTGCTTCCTTGACTTGCACCCAGCAGCCCTTGTGAGTTGAAGTACTGCCAGTATGTTAATTATCTCACAGAAGTGAGTTGAACTGAGCCCTCTGTACTGCTCCCTGGACTAATTATCTGTTTATCCATATATATATATAAAATCATAAGTGTCCTGCTTTGGTTTCTCCAGAGAACTCTGTCTAACACAGATTGAGACCCCTGCTTTTAATAAGTTGCCGTTTGAATGGTATATTTTCTGTCAGCCTTTTACTGTTAGTTTATTTTTATCTGAGAGCTTAAGATGCATCTCTTGTAGACAACAGATTGAAGGGTTATGTTTACCAAGCCAGTCTGCAAGCCTTTTTATTTTAGTGTACAATTGAGACTGTTGACATTTGGAGTTATTATCATGATCTGTGGATTCTTTGCTGTCGTTTCTCGCCTTTTTGGTTGGGTGTTTTTCTATCTCCCTTCATATAATTGTGCTGTGTTTTTGTAGGGGGCTTCTTTATTGCCTGCTTTTCCCTCTTAGGCCATGTTATCTTGGTGATTGTTATCATCAAAATGGCTTCTGGTTGGAGTTGGGCTATATGGTGTTCTTCTGCTTGTGTCTTATGACATATTCTTTGAGTTTTCCTTATCCTGGAAGACCCTTATCTCTCCTTCTATCTTAATAGATAATTTGGCAGCATATGGAATTCTTGGAGAGGTATTTTTTTACTTTCAGCTTTTGGAAGATATTACTCCACTCTCTCCTCCTTGTCATGGTTTCTGTTGATAGGTCTGAGCATATTCTTACCTGAAAACCATTGTATGTGACTGTCTTCCTTTCTCTTGCTGCCCTTAGGATTTTCTTTTTTTCCCCGCTCAGTTGGATAGTTTGACTATTATATGCCTTGGTGAGTTTTTCCTGGGGTTTATTCTAATTGGCATCCTCTCTGCTTCCTGTGTGAGTGTCTGATTCTCATACATTAAGGTGGGAAAGTTTGCTTCCAGAAATTCCCTTCCTAGTTTAGCTGTCGACTTCTTCTCTGTGTCTTGTTCCGGTAGGGCAATAATTCAGATGTTGTTCCTCTTCATAGCATCTGTGTTAGTCTAGGTCCTTTAGAGTAACAAATCCACAGAAACTCATGTATAAGAGAGAGTTTTATATAAACGTTAAGTGTGCATCAACAAAACCCAGCCCAGTGCTGCCCAAGCCCACAAGTCTAACATTAACTCATATGTCCAACACCAATCCACAAAGTCCTCCTCCATCTCACAAAACACACACTATAATGCCGACTGCAGGAGGAAAGCCAAATCAGTAAATGTGTAAGCATCTCAGTGCTGGCAGGGGTCTCCACACAGCTGCTCCAGCACCCAGGTCTTCACTGGAGTAGGTCCATATGGCTTCTCCTTGGGAATGTCTTGCAGGAAGTGAGCCTTGCCAGCTGAAGCAGGGAACTGGCTAAGGCAGCTGCATCCTGGTCCAAGCATCACAAAGCAAGAGACCCGAGAACTTGAAAGGCGAGGCTCACTGAAACATTTTTCCCTCCACCTTTCAATTAACCCCCACATGTGTTTATTAGCTAGGTTGGCACAACAAACTACCTCAGCATCTGTCATCGATCTCAGGTTTTCTTTCATCTCTTTTATTATCTTGTTTGACTGTCTTTCTCATTTGCTGATGTCTACCTGATTGTGTTCAAGATTACTGATTCGATTCTCAGCCTCTTCTAGCCTGCTCATGAGATCCGTGATCTTGTGTATAGCTTTTTACTTCATCCATTAACTCCTTATTTCACTTATTTCACTTTGGTGCATGGACTACATCCCCTCTACTGTGGACTTCATCTCCTCATTACATCCTTGTTCTGCATAGCTTCCCTTATCTCTTATATTATTCCAAGTAGCCTTCTGAAAATTTCTTTTTGTGGCCAATCCACATCTGATTTTCCTGTGACCATCGTTCAATCTGCTGTTGTGATTTGCCTTTCTTGCTCTCTTGTTGGTAGTATTGCCATATGCCATTGTTTGCGACAATTTCATAAAGCTGAGCACCATATTTCTGGGAGACCAAGGGACCCTGCGCTCTTTCTCTATGTGACTTGCAGCGGTGTTTTCAAGGACTGCCTGTGGTCTACTATGGAGGTGGGTCAGACTACTGTGTAGGCAGGTGCCATAGCACCTCAGTGGTCAACAGCGATGAGGGACCTCAGAGACTATAGTGAGGCTGGTGACTGTATGTATGCCCCTGGGCTAATTTTGTCTGAGCTGTCAGGGCACAATTTTCAGCCTTTATTTATTTTCATGAAGGCACCTAATGGAAGACAATAGGTAGGGGAGGTCTCACTGCCATGGGAGGGGCTGCTGAGCAAATGCGGGAACAACCCCACGGCTGCAGGTGCAGGTGCTGGGGGTGAAGGTTGTGGGCACCAGAGGGGGTAGATGTGGGGAACTCAGTATGACCACTGGATAGTTCCAGGTACAGCAATGAGTCTGTAGGGAGCTAATGAGCGGGTGGTGGCTGTGCTGGGTCTGAGTGGCCAGCATGGGTTGGCGAGCTCCAGGGACCAGGTTGCTGAACCCCTGGTTTCTGGAGCTAGGCTAGATTTGGGGGAAGGATGACCTCTGGACCAGGGATGTACTCTCCACGGTTACTTGTGTGGGCCTGGAGGGGCCTGACTGGGCCAGTGATGATCCATGCTGCTGGGGAAGTGGCATGCACTGTGCTGTGCCGTGCAGGCTGGGAGAGGCCAGGGCAGCGATGAGCCACTACTCCCTGGATGTGGTGGGCAGCATGCCCCATTGACACAGCAGATGTGACTGCACAGGGGTGGAAGGGTCCTAGGTACTGGTGTTGTGAGCCCCTACAGCTGCAGGTGTTTAAGCTTACTGCAGGTCAGGCCCTAGGGCCCTGGGTGGCAGTTGGGAGGGACCAGAACTTGGCCACAGAATCGCAGCCTCATGGAGAGAGGGGAACTATGGGAGAAGGGAGCTGCACCCCCCCAGGGGGGAGCCATGAGTGGACAGCTGTTATGTAGTGGTCAAGCTACAGCTTTGGGGAACTCAACAAGGCAGCTGACCAGCCCCCAGGGTGGCAACCAGGCTGGGGGTGGTGGGCACTGCCAGGTGGCTACTCTGATGCACAGAAGCAGCACAGCCTGTGGAAAATCCGTGGTATAAGGACACAGATCTTCAGGGCTTTGGAGCAAAGCACATGCAGGGGAAGGCTGCCTCCCAGACAGAGGAGCACTCTGGGTCTTCGTGGGCATTTTTCCACTCACCATAATTCTATCACTTAACCCCCTGGACACCAGGCTCACCACTCTCTGCAGAGCTCCAAGAATGGGCTGCTTATCTGGGTGTCATCTTGAAGCTCCTCCCTTTTTATATTTCTTGATCATACATTCTTTGTGATCTCTTATTCTTTTAGGGTATCTTTCCACCTTAAAATGGTGAAATCCCTATGGGCATGAGCTTTTCTTTGTCTTTGGTTCCCAGAGGTTAACCCAAAGATTAGATGCTTGTTAAATGCGCATTATAAAATGACTGAATGACCATATCAGGACAAGATAGCTGCATATTTCAGTATACTGTACTCATCTGTGGAATGAGTATAGTATCATCTTATCTTTCAGTCTCACAAAGTCATTGTACAAAGGACCAACTAATGTGATGTTTTTAATATTTTATGATGTATAAAATTATTATTATCACTCACACTTTATTCATGCATCAAGTTCAATATTATCATTGAAATGTAATTGAACACTCCATTATGAAGTTATAATTCTCTATAAATACCAGGGTTCTCTGTATCCTTTATAACTTCATTTTGATGTAAGAAAATATAATATTTTTTTAAAATTTTCAAAACTGTTCTATATTGATAATGTTATAACAGTCCTTTGAAAAAATAAAAGTTCCACAAGATTTTCAAATTGTTTATAGAAGAAATTTGAATAACTAAAGGAAAACACATATAAGATTAAAATATAGTATTTCTTTTGTTTGTTTTGTAAATAGCATTTATTAGAAAACAGGTAGCGTTGTCCTTTACGAAATGACTGTAACACCAGAACTGAGTAAACAGAGACTATTTGATGACCAAATCAAAACACATTCACTACCTCTATCTTTCCCACACATGTTTTCCAGTGCTTGTGAATAAGGTGGGACTGGTCATAGATATGTAGCCATGTGTTTCCAGCAGCTGTGAAGGAGTATCACAGTTCATCAGTTTCTAAGTAGAACATGCTTCATGAGGATTAAATCAATGACCATAAAGTCCATTCCAACTCATGGCAACCTCATGTGTGTCGGAGGAGGACTGTGCTCCATGGTGTTTTCAATGAAGTCATTATTAGAAGGTGATTGTCAGGCCTTTCTTTCAAGAGGCCTCTGAGTGGTGTTAAACCTCCTCAACCCTTCCATTAGTAGCACATTTGTTAACTGTTCACATAGTTCAAGGATTCCTTATACTAATCAAATATTACAGAAAATCCCTTTCTGTCCCTTTCTTTTTTTTATTAAGTACTTTTATTGGGGGCTCTTACATCTCTTATCACAATCCATACGTTCATCCATTGTGTCTCACAAATTTGTACATATGTTGCCATCATCATTTTCAAAGCATTTCCTTTCTACTTGAGCCCTTGATAACAGCTCCTCATTTCCCCCCTCCCTCCCTCATGAACCCTTGATAAGTTATAGATTATTATTTTCATATCTTACACCATCCTCTATCACCCTTCATCCACTTTTCTGTTGCTGAACATATAACCTGGGAGGGGGTTATATGTTCATCCTTGTGATCTATTCCCCCTCCCCCCCCAACATTCCCCTTATCCTCCTGGTATCTCTATTCTCATTCTTGGCCCTGAAGGGTTTATCTATCCTGGATTCCCTGTTTCTAGCTCTTTTCTTTTTTTTTTTTTTTTAATGCATACATTTTAAAATTTATTATTATTATTTTAGATCATTGTATTGGGGGCTCTTACAGCTCTTTTTTTTTTTTCTTTTAAAAAAATCATTTTATTGGGGGCTCATACAACTGTTATCCCAATCCATACACACATCAATTGTGTAAAGCGCATTT
>NW_022111372.1:18525912-18551066 GCF_000313985.2 Echinops telfairi
TCAGCATGGCGGGGTCAGATCAGGCGCAATTCCCACACTGTGTCCCTGGTGTTGTCCCTCGCAGGGCCATGGGCCAGTGAGGAGCATCTCGTCTCATAGTGAGGTTGGCCATGTGGTCCTCTCTGTGTCTAGCTCTTTTCTGTACCAGTGTAAATCCTCTAGTCTAGCCAGATTTATAAGGTAGAATCAGAATCATGATAGTGGGGGTTAGAAAGCATTAAAGAACTAATGGAAAGTTGTGCTTTTCATCAGTGCTATACTGCATTGTGACAGGCTCATCTCTTCTTTGTGACCCTTCTGTGAGGGGATGTACTATTGTCTACATATGGACTTTGGGTCTCCACTCCATGCCTGCCCCCACCCCCATTCACATTGGAATGATTTTGTTCTGGGTTTTAAATACCTGATACCTGATCCCGTCTATGCTTCATGATCACATAGGCAGGTGTGCTTCTTCCATGTGGGCTTTGTTGCTTCTCTACTAGATGGACACTTGTTTATTTTCAAGCTTTTAAGACCTCACTCAGACACTATATCTTTTGATAGCCGGGCACTAAGTATTTCTTTAGTTTAGGCTTCTCTTGATGATATATCCTCTGAATTTAAGGTGCTGAACAATACAAAATTAGAAAGAAAGAAAGAAAATCTTTCCCATATACAATTTGAAGAAAACAATGCCTTAATCTTTTTAAAACTGATTTTCATTAAACATTTGAAAAGAATTGTATTGTACAGCAAAGCAAACATAGGTAGGAACTTGCATACACCTGAAGAATAGAGTAACTGCTTAGAAAACCATCATTTGGAGTCAAGATTTCTTTCTATTTGCAATATAATGCAGCCCTGACAGAAAGGAGCTCAGTCACACAACAGGGCTCCATGTGAGACAACACACTGTTTAACAGACTTCCTGGAGGTCAATTCGGGACCTTAAACTGTTCTAAGGAGAGGAATGAACACAAATACAAATGAAGGACTAATAGAGAAGGGATGGTTCCTTATAACCTTCCTTCAAGGTGGGGGCAGGGTGATTCTAATTCTATGAAACAGAGAAATTAGAGACTCTTTTTTTAAAAAGATCATTTTATTGGGGGTCCTTACAACTCTTGTTACAATCTATGCATCACTCGTATCATACATATTAGCACGTATATTGCCATCATTCTTTTCTAGACATTTACTTTCTATTGAGACCTAGGGATCAGCTCCTCTTTCTTTCCTTCCCTCCCCCACATCCACCTTTGTGGCCCCTTGATAGATTATAGATTATTGTCTTCATATCTCACATCAATTGGTGTCTCCCTTATGCTCTGGTTTCTGTTGTTCTTCCCTCTGGAGAGGGGTGTGGTTATGTGCCATTCACTGCAATTGGTACCCCCTTCCTCCACACTTCTCCCCACCTTCTCCCTACCCTTTTGGTATCGCCATTCCCACTCCTGTTCCTGTTCCCAGAGTGGGAAGCAGCACAGGGGTAATGAAAGTGGGGGGTGAGGAGGCCTCGAGGGATCCGTGGTATATTCCATGATCCTTCAGGGCTCTACTGCACACTGGTTGACTCATCCCCTCCATGTGACCCCTCTGTGGAGGGATGTTCCATTGTCCACAGATGAGTTTTGCGTCTCCTCGCCAAACCCTCTCATTTGAACCAATGTGTTTTTGTTTGTTTGTTTGTTTGTTTGTTATGAATGTTCTGATGCCTGTTACCTGGTCCCGATTACATCTCATGATTGTACCGGCTGGTGTGCTTCTTCCATGTGTGCTTGTTGCTTCACTGTTGGATAACCGCTTGTTTAACTTCAAGCCTTTAAGACCCCAGATGCTATATCTTTTACTAGCCGGGTACCATCTGCTGTCTTCACCACATCTGCTTATGCACCAATTTTGTCTTCAGCAATCATGGGACAGAGGGGCGTGGGGGTGTGGGAGGGGCTGAGCATCCCAAATTGCCATTCTGTTCAAATGAAGTGTTCTTGTATTGAGGGAGGGTATGAGCTGAGGCCCAAGGCCCTTCTGCAGCCTCAGTGTATTGCCTTATAAATATATGTAGATAGGCCATACCTCTAATTTTGTGGATTAATGTATTTACATAAGTATACACCTCTGTTAATACCTCTATCTATAGCTTTGCTTCCTAGAGCTTTCCTCTGTTTACTTTTGCCTCCTTCTGTCCACCATTACATTCCCCCTTCTTCCACCTCTTATTACTTCCTCTCAACTAGATTGCTGTTGCTCTGCTCTTCACAGGATCTCTACAACCTCCTAGATGTTGGTTTTAATTCTCTGATTGTTCCCCTGTCTATGGTGTTGTTTCCTCACCACACCCTTCCCATCCCCCATCCCCACCACCTTCTTCCCTCAAGACCTTCCAGGGCCGTTGGCCCTGTTGCTTTCTCCCTGAGATTGCTTCTCATGTCTCTCTTACATAAATAGGCAAACAAGCAATGCCCTAGTCCAAACAATAAGAAAACAAAAGGTTGGAAAAAGAAAAGGAGAGAAAAAAATACATAGTTCCAGGTCTGTCCTCTGGCCTTTATGAGTCTCTCCCCCTGGTCCTGGAGGAGTTCCGGTGCTGGCCCTCCTAGCCTGAAGTCTATTTTGGGAGCTCTTTAGGGGCTTTGTGGATTGGTTTTGCTCCAATGGCTGATCTGTTATGCTCCCTTCCTGGTCCAGCTGCAGGGATTCGGGCCACATTATCTCCCCGCCATGTGTCTCCATTATTGTCCTCTGTCACAGTACACTCCAGGTAGGGGACATGTCTTGAGTTGTTGGCAGTTCTACAGTCATCTCTGTGCCTTAGTAGCTCCATGGAGGGACATCATCCTCTGGCCTTGGTGTGCCAATATGGGGTCTAGGCCAACTGTCCCCTTCCTTTTCCTTCTTGATTTGCTTCTGTGTGGGGGTGGTAAGTCAGCTCCTTTCTACCATCCGAAGGGTTAGTGTTGTTCTCTGACATGTACTTGTAGGGCAGGGGCCATATTGGCTCTGGTTGGGGCCAGCCCTTTAGCCCAATCTTTTCACTCTTTGTTTGGAGCGTCGTAGTGGGGTCTGTATGCATACTCCCAATTCTGGGACCATCTTGACTCCTCCCAAGAGACTCTTTTTAAAAAGTAACTATAAAACTCGGAAGATCTTTTGGAAATGGAATATACTGACCAAAATTAGAAAGAGTTTTAAGTCAGAACAAGTATATTGCAATAAGAAAAAGAAAATTACAAGCAGCATCTCTGATGCCACAAATATAAATATGAACTGTGCTGGTGCTACTTTAATGTGAAAAAGAGTCATTGTGTTAGTCAGGGTTGACTAGAGAAACAAATTCATAGACACTCATATGTGTATAAGAAAGAGCTTCATCAACGATGAAACACACAACTTTCCTCTAGTTCTTTAATGCTTCCTCTTCCCCTCACGCCCACTATCATGATCCAGATTCTACCTTACAAATCCAGCTAGACCAGAGGATGTACACAGGTACAGATAAGAACTGGAAACACAGGGAATCCAGGACAGATGATCCCTTCAGAACCAGTGCTGAGAGTGGTGATACTGGAGAGTGGAGGGAAGGTAGGGCAGAAAGGGGGACCGATTATAAGGATCTATATATAATATAACCTCCCACCTGGGGAACGGACAACGGGGAGTGGGTGAAGGGAGGCATTGAACAGTGTAAGATATGACAAAATAATAATAATTTATAAATTATCATGGGTTCGTGAGAGAGTGGGGCTGGGAAGGGGTGATGAGCAGCTGATACCAAGGACTCAAATAGAAAGAAAATGTTTTGAGAATGATGATGGCAACAAATGTACAAATGTGCTTGATACAATGGATGGATGGATGGATTGTGATAAGAGTTATACAAACCCCCAATTAAATGATTTTTTAAAAGAAATAACTTTATATACGAGAGCGGTTGAATATTGAGAAAACATCCCAGCCCAGTCCAGATCAAGTCCCAAAGTCCGATATTAGCCCATATGTCCAATACCAATCTATAAATTCCTCTTCAGACTCATGCAACACAAGCAATGATGCTGAATGCAGTACAATCACAGGCCAGTGGGTGGAAAGTCTTGTGGATCCAGTAGCAGTGGAAGCATCTCAGTGCTGGCAGGGGTCTCCATGCAGCTCCTTCAGCCCCAGGGCTCCAGCTTAGCTCTATGTGTCTTCTCCACAGGAATGACTCACAGGAAGTGATTGTGTGCCCTGTTTCCAGCGAGCTATTTATCTCCTTAGTGCCTCCAAATGAGGTTATTAAACTGCAACCTGATTGACAGGCTTCACTCTTCAGCGCCAAATTGACAAGAGATTATGTAACTACCACAGACATAACATAAAGGGAACCCTTTCTCTCTACTATAAAGCTCTTAATAATCTTATTAATAAACTTAGTGCAGGGGGAGAGGGATATGCCAGAATACAAATGTTCTCACCCTAAGGTCGGTGAAAATGAGGAAAGCCCTCAATGAGTGCATTGATACAATAGCCACAGTAAGGGACTCAAACAACCATCATGAACATGGTTCAGGACCAGGCAACATTCTGGTCTATTATATGTAATGTGGCCAGGAATCCAAGCCAACTCAGTGAATGACAGTGCACAGCAGCAACAGCAAACGGAATCAAATTAACAACAAAATGAATTGTGGGGGCCATTTTTTAATTAAATTCCTCAAAGAGAAATGAGACAGCGTAGTATGTTTGAAAACTGAAGAGCATGCACATAATTAGATGATAGATGAGACAGGCAAAAGTCAAAGAGCAGCTAGCCATCACTGGTTTTAGAATTTGGGAGATCTAAATAACACAGATAGGGTTCCACAAATAAAATAGTTCAGACTCACTCAAGTCCAAGATCACTACAGGGAATATATGATAGTGGAAAGGATGAAGAAATGGGATAAAAATCATAGGGTATTGCTTACAGACTGCTCAGTGTATCATGAGTGCAATAATTATCATTTGCCAGTTTAGAAAGAAGGAAAATAAATAATTCTGAAAGAGAAGAAAATGTGTTGATGTGTTCTCGGAGCATCGCTGTCTAAAGTGGAGACACAGAAGGAGTGAGAGCTAACTAACGTTTATCTGGCAACCACATGAGCCAGACACTATCTCAACCTTTGAAAATGTTCTCTCATCCGAGCCTCACAACAAACCCTGTGGTAGGTACAATTGATCCCATTTTGCGAATGTGGGTAGCAGTGAGTACTTCTGGCATGCAGAGAACTGTGCTGAAGACTTGTGGATTATCTTATTTACTCCTCACAGCAACTCTGGAGTACTCGTGTTATCTCCTTTGATAGCAATGGACACCAAACCTAAGAATGTTTAAATCACTTCACTTCGAGCATATAAGCATTAGCAGTGGAGCTGGCATGTCAAAAGCCCTGGCTTCCTTCATCGTGCACACGCTATATTAAATAGAAAAATTCCGAAGAGAATGGTCTGTGGAGAGCACATAGATGAGAAAATTGACTCCAGCAGGCCTGGCCATCAGGGACAGAACTTGTCTGGTTTTGAAGCCCAATCTGCAGCACCTTCCATTTCAAAACATGGCCAAAATGAAATACAGCCGGTCAGCTACCTTCTTTGTCTGAGTCCATCCTCCTCGCAACAGAGCCTTCCGACATTAATTTCTTTTTCCAAAAAAAAAAAAAAAAGTCTTCCATTCCAGAACAGTAAGACTCTAAGGAAATCCGTGACAAAGCATCCTAACGTCTCCGATAAATTCATCAGATGGTCAGTGGCTTATGGAGTAGTCCCCAGTCACTTCAGACAGCTTTTGTCAAGCTTCCCACTCAAGAGCCCGCTCAATAAAGTGCACCACTGGTAGACATTGTTCATTTCCCAAGTCCATGATTTAGGCAATAATAACAAACCTGAGGCATGACAACTTCATGTCTCTGCTTAGACATGAATAGAAATCATTAAATGGACACGTTCGAACAAAAAGAAACAAAATGTCTATTTTTCTTTCTTAAGAATCACTCATGCCTACTAACGGTTAGTATACAGTGAAGAGTCCTCCAGGAACTGAGATCTGAGGTCCCAAACAAATCAAAGGAAATAGAAGAATCTGAAATGAGATCATCAGCATTAATTACACAACTATATACAACTATCAAAGGAGCCTGCTGGCATCGTGGCTAGGTGTTGGGTTACTAGCCACATGGTTGGCAGTTCAAACCCACCAACCAGTCCTCAGGAGAAAGATGAGGCTTTCTACACTCCCATAAAGATTTATAGTCTCAATATGAGTGAACTATTGAATTGTGTGATATGTAGATTAAGTGCCAATAAAACTGTTTTTAAAAAAAAAGAATTATCACTTTAGAAACCTTTTATAGAGTCACTATGAGTTGGAATTAACTCAATTACAGTAGGTTTATGTTTTTAGGAGATATTTTGGGGGACGAGGGTTGTTTTTTGGTAAGAAAGTGAAGTTTAAAAATACAACTAAACTTATCGTGTGTGTGCATGCATGTGTATGTGTCTTAGATGAAAAGTTGACCGCAGCGGACCGCATACCTGGAATTGTTAAATCCAGTTACCATGGAGGCAATTCCAGCTCATCGCAAACGGATGTGTCTCGGTGTAGAAATGTGTTCACTAGTGTTGTCAATGGCCATGTCCTTTCGGAAGTTGACCTTTTTTTCAAAGCACCTCAGGTAGTAACCAAGCATATCGCCATTTGAGACACCAAGGATTCCAGCCTTTAGATCAGGGTATACATGGGAAATAACGAGCATGTGATAGTCAAGGGTCAAAATAAAACTCCTGGGACTGGAGCAGAAGGAACAACAGGAGAGCTGGAGAGATGTAGGCAGAGTCAGCTGGATTTCATTCCTCAGTCTTGTGGGATTATCTAACATGTCCACACCTGAATCTGTTCTCCGTGTTCTACAAAACCCAGTTTAAGAGCCAGTAGGACAAAAGGCCTGGCCAAAAACCATGAAATTTTTCGATGCTCATGAGAGACAGCCATCGACCTTGTATCCCCAGAGACAATATTATGGTGCTGCACATAGAGAAGAAAACATGCTTATAATGTCTTGTTTTATGTTTTCTTTTGTGATTGATTAGAGCCATGGTGGCATAGTAAGTTAGGCATTTACCGGCTAACCACAAGGTCAACAGTTCAAAACCTCCAGCTGTCACTAGGGGAAAACGATAAGGCTTTCTACTCAACTGGAAAGATTTGCAGTCTCAGAGACCTACTGTGGTAGTTAATTTATGTCAACTAGACAGTCCTGGCTAAGGGGAAGAGTCAATCAAATGGTGTTTCCTTGGGGGTGTGGCCTTCTCATTAAAAGGACCCCCGGGAGAAAGCAGGGCCCCTTTTCTGTCTCTCCCCCTTCACGTTACTGCTTGCTGGCCACCCTGAGAGCTGCCAGAGCCCTGCCATGTTTCCATCAACCTTGGATCCACATGACCCTGCACTCACTGGCTTGTGGTCTTCCTGCATTCTACATCATTGCCTGTGGCTGCATGAGTATGAAGAGGGATTTATGGACTATTATCAGACTTAGGGACTTGGATTGGACTAGGCTGGGATGCTTTCTTGATATACATATACATATAGAAGTGTCACTAGTGAACCTGGCCTAACACGTCCACAGAGGCAGTTCTACTCTGTATTTTGCTTTAGGGTGCAAAAAGAGATCCCAACCTCAAACACTAATTTAAGGAGAACATTTATTAATTCTTAAAGACACAGACACATCTTCCAGATGACAGAGGCCATTAGCACAGGGGATCATAATAGCATCTGAGGATTCATAGTCAGGACATTAGTTAAATAAGGCATGGAACAGAGGGAACTGACGCAAATTCATAATTGGCAGCAGATCAATACAAATAGGAGTACAGAGACGGGAACAGGACTACATTGGGGCACATATATTGTTAGATAGAAGCGCTTACAATATTGGTCCTGGGTCTCCTGACCAAGGCAGTAAGGGATATGCTGATAGGGCATGACTCATAAATATACAATCCCTTGTACTGTCCCCAGTATGGTGTTCTCCACAAAAAGCACAGCTAACTAAGCCCTGAAGAGAGACTGCCCCTTCTTGGGCCAGCTGGCGAGGGGTGGAAGTGATCTACTTCCAATGCATTCTTTCTGAAGCCAAGATTATCCACATCCTTGGTTAATGATCAGAAAGAATTCAATGGAGATGTATTCTATGTGGGAACTGTCAGCCATAGCCTCCTACAAAATTTAATCTCTAATACAGTTTTAAGCCACCTATTGAGTGGCTGTGAGTCAGAATTGCCTCAATGGCAGTGAGTTTGTTTTTTTGATGTATCAGTATATAAAAAGATTAATTGTGCTAAGTTGTGAAAGATGATTGATTTGTTTTACTGCTCTTTGCAACTAGGAGAGAGTGGAACTGCCTGTAGATTTCTGAGACTATAAATATTTACAGTTGAGTAGAAAGCCTCTTCTTTGTCCTCTAGGAGCAGCTGGCGGCTTTGAACGGTTGACTATGTGGTTAGCCAGCAATTGTTTAACCCACTAGGCCACCAGGGCTCTAATCACAAAAGAAAATGTAAAACCAGAAATTACAAATGCACTTTCCACTCCATGTGGCAGCACCAAATATCTCCTTGTTGCTGAGATTTTGTATATTGGCCAAATACCCACCTTCTTCAATCAAAGCTAACTTTCTACCTGATCAACATAAATTTCCTTGTCTGATTATTACAATTTCCATTTTCATAGACAATTTCAGAAGCAGATACAGCCCCAGACATATACTGACTTTTTTTCTATTGTTGTCAGATGTCAGTGAGTCAGTTCTTACTCATGTGACCCTATCTATGTATAACAAACACTGCTGGGCCTGAACCATCCTCACAATTGTTGCCTAGAGGTTTTTCCTATTGCCTACTCCACAAATAGTTCTAAACACTGAAAAAAAATAGTTCAAAGTTGATATTGAATAGCCAACCTAAAGGAACCCTGGTGGCATGGTGGTGAAAGTGTTCAGCTGCCAACCCAAAGGTCAGTAATTCCCAAAGGTCAGTAATTCCCAAACCCCCAAATTGCTCCTTTGGGAAAAGATGGGGCAGTCTGCTTCCATAAAATGGTTCTACTTTTCCCTATAGGGCCACTGTGAGTTGGAATGGAATCAAAGGCAACAAGGTATACCTGTTTGGAAATAAGGGTTGTTGGTTTTTGGGGGGGAGGGGTTGTATACTAATGAATATGTGTTATGTTAATGAGGCTCTATGTAGCATGTAGGCATGTTCTATGTCCTATTTAATCACTTTATACCTTCCCAGGTATAAAGAGCAGCATAGATACAGGGACAAGGAAACAAACAGAGAAGGTAAGGGGACAGATGCCACATGAAGATTGCTAAGGCATGAAACTGAGGAATGCTCGGACTACAGAAACTGATGGAGACAAGGATTTTTGCCAGGACTGACAAGCCTTTCTCAAGAGGCAAAGCACTTGAATCAAATTTCTAGATTCTTTAATTGTGAGAAAACAAATTTCTGTTCCTTAAAGCCACTGTCTTGGGGTATATGTGTTACCACAGCTCTCAGAAAAGGAGCACTGGTGGCATATTGGTGAAGTGTTCAGATGCAAACCAAAGGCAACACTAGACCCTGTCTGTGAACAGGGAAATACTCCTTGTGGAAGTTCACTTTTCTTAAAGGAGCAGAGTCGTACTGGCTTCTGCTAATTCACCAGAGTCTGATGGAAAGCAAATAAGATAGAAAACTGTAACTCATAAGTACTAAACATGAAACGATTAAACATCAAAACCTCAAATCAAATGTTTACGATAAGGGTCATCTTGTAATTCTAGAATACTACTTCACGGTAACCACCATTTGTTTGTCGTACTGTGATGGCTTGCGTGTTGCAGTGATGCAGAAAGCTACGTCACTGTTATTTCAGATGGCAGCAGGGTCACCCAATGTGAACAAGTTTCAGTGGCACTTCCAGACAAAGAACAGACTACAAAGAAGGAATTGGCTGCCCACTTGAGAAGAAGTAGATGCTTAAAGCCTGTGCATAGCATGAAAACATTGTCAGATATTTTCTAAGGGTCTAATGAGTGAACACAGAACATATGGAGGAGTGTGAGAGGGCCGGCCTCATAGATCCGAAAGCACTTGATATGTGACTGAGGAGGAGCTCCCTTCTCCAAGGAGAGTCGGCCAGGGTGATGTGAGTGGAGGAAAGCCAGTTGGAGTGGGACCTCCGGGGATTTATTTGCTGATAGAGCACAACTCGAGATAAGAAGAAACAGCTGCAAAAATCTACTAATAATCGGAACTTGAAATGTATGAAGTATGAAGCTAGGAAAATTAGAAGTCATAAAAATTGAAGTGGGACGCATATAGATTGATATTGGCCATTTGAATCAGAAAATGACATGATTTACCATGCGAGGAATAGCATGATCAAGAGGAATGGTAAGGACATGGCAAAATCCATCATGAAGTACAATGCTGTCTGTGATAGGATTATATCTATCCACCTTCAAGGAAATCCAATCAGCACTACAATTCAAATTTATACACCAACCACAAAAGCTAATGATGAAGAAACTGAATAATTTTACCGTGTTCAATCTGAAATTGATCAAAGATGCAATCGAAATACATTGATAATTATTGGCTATTGAAATGTAAAAGTTGTAAACGATGAGGAAGGAAGAGTCGTTGGAAATATGGACTTGGGGATAGAAACAACGCTGGAGATCACATGATAAGAGTTTTGCAAAACCAATGACTTGTTCATAGCAAACGCCTTTTTTCAACAACACACATGGACTTCTCCAGATGGAATATACAGAAAGCAAACTGACGCTGAGAGCAGAGACCATTGAAAAGTTGAATATCAGCAGCTAAAACCAGGTCAGGGGCTGACTATGGAACAGAACATCAATTGCTCATATATAAGTCCAAAATAGAGCTAAATACAATTGAAACAAGTCCACTTGAGCAAATATAGGACCTTGAGTCTATCCCACCTGAGTGTCCAGAACATCTCAAAAATGGATTTGACTGTTAAACACTAATGACAGATGACCTGGTGAGCTATGGGAGGGCATCAAGAACATCATCATGAAGAAAATAAAAGATCATTTAAAAAATGGGAAATTAAAAAAATGTCAAAGTGGATATCAGATGAGACTGAAATTTGCTCTTAATTGTAGAGTACCAAATGGGAGAAATGGTGAAATCAAAGAGGTAAATAGAATTCTTCAAAGGACAGCTCAAGAAGACAAAGCCAAATATTTGAATGAAATGTGTAACGGCAGAGAATTAGAAAACCAAAGGGGTCAAAAAGAAAAAAGAAATCAAAGAGAAAGAGCAAACTCAGCATATCTTAAACTGAAAAAAACACATAAAAATTCCAGTCTTGACTTGTAATCTTGAAAGATATGATGGGCAACATATTGAGAATGATACAGGAAGAATCAAGAGAAAATAGAGAAGAATACACAGAGTCACTGTACCAAAAAGAACTAGTGACATTCCACCATTTTAAGAGGTAGCAAATGAGCAAGAAACAATGGTCTTGAAAGAAGTTCAAGGTGCACTGAAAGCATTAGCTAAAACCAAGGCTCCAGGAATTGATGGGATACCCACTGAAATGTTTCAGCAAGCTGATGAAGCAGTAGAGGTGCTCACTTGTCTATGCCAAGAAATTTGGAAGACAGCTACTTGGCCAACTGACTGGAAGAGATCCATATTTATGCCCATTCCAAAGAAAGGTGACTCAACAGTGCTCAAACTATAGGACAATATCACTGATATCTCATGCAAGTAAAATTTTGCTGAATTATCTAACAAAAGTTGCAGCAGTACATTGACAGGGAGCTGCCAGAGGTTCAGTCCAGATTCAGATGAGGTCGTGGAACAAGGGATATCATTGCTAATGTCAGAAGGATCTTGGTTCAAAACAGAGGATAACAGAAAGATATTTACTTGTGTTTTATTGACTATGTCAACACATTTGACTGTGTGAACCATAATAAACTATGAATAACCCTGAGAATAATGGGAACTTCAGAACACTTAACTGTGCTGAGATGGTACATGAATCCAGAGGCACTTATGGAAATGAACAAGGAAATGACACATGGTTTAAAATCAGGAAAGGTGTGCAAAAAGGTTGTATCGTTTCACCATACTTTTTATCTGTGTGCTGAGGACATCATTGGAGAAGCTGCTTATATGAAGAAGAAGGTAACATCGATTTGGAGGAAGGCACATTAGCTAACTGAAATATGTAGATGACACAACCTTGCTACTGAAAGAGAAGAGGAATTGAAGCCCTTGCTCATGAACATCAAGGATTGTAGCCTTCAGGATGAATTACAACCCAAAGTAGAGAAGACCAAAATCCTCATAAGTAGTATCATGATATATGGAAAAGGTTGAAGTTGTCAAGGATTTTGTCTTGCTTGGATGCATAATCAATGCCCATGAAAGCAGCATTCAAGAGCTCAAAAGACATGCTGTATTACGTAAATCTGCTGTAGAAGACCTCTTTCGAGTATTGAAAAGCAAGGATATTACTTTTAGGACTAAGATTCACTTGACCCAAAATGAGCTGATTCCAGGAACCCAGGAGGAAAGCGAATTTTGGGAATGATGAGGGCAGCAAATGTATAGGTGTGCTTTACACAATTGATCTATGTATTGTGATGAATTGTATGAGCCCCAATAAAATAATTAATTTTTTTAAAAAAGATTCACTTGACCCAAGCCATGGTATTTTTAATTACCTCATAGGCATGTAAAAGTTGGGCATTGAATAAGGAAGACAGAAGAATCTATGCATATAAATTGTGATCCTGGAGAAGAATAGTAAATGTACCATGGAGTGCTAAGAGGACAAACAAATCTGTCTTAGAAGAAGTTCAGCCAGAGTGCTCCTTAGAGGTAAGGATGGCAATAATTGATTTTATGGTCAATCGGACATATGACATATTAGACATTTTGGACATATTGGCAGGAGAAGCCAGTCCCTGGAGAAGGACATCATGCTTGATAAGGTGGAGAGGCAGCAAAAAAGAGGAACCCTCTAAGAGAAGGATTGATACAGTAGCTGCCACAAGGGCTTCAGGCATAGGAACAATTGTGAGCATGGTGCAGGACCACGGAGGGTGTCATTCTGATGTGCATAGGGTCACTATGAGCTGGCGACAACTCGATGGCAACTAGCAACAACAATAACAACTTAATGGTAGGAAACCAGAAAACTTCTGAAAGTGACAGGGTAAGGTTGCTGAAGAAAACGCAGTAACATACAGCATGCCCAGTTACATATGAATTTGACATAAATATGACTTTTGTTTGTATGTGCCTGTACAATGCGATGTTTGCAGTAAGATAAATGTGGTTTTTTTGTTTGTTTTTTTCTTCCTACTTCCCTGCTGCTTTCTAAGTGTTTGCCATGCCAGTTTGGCTGCGATGTGTTGATTGCTCTTCACACAAAGGAAAGAGAGACAGCTTCACAGCTGAAAGTGGGGAAGATTAGAGCCAGCAAGGAGAGGGAAAGGAGAACAAGCACTATCACCAGAGGCCTGAAGAACATTCCAGAAGAGACCATGGGAAAAGACATTATGATATGTTATTCCATGTTTCTCAAATATGAAATTTCCCTCCTACAAATGCACCCATTAAAATCTGCACTGATCATTAATGCTTTGAAGGGGTGGTATGTGTGGGAGGGGAGGGGTTAAGTAGATTTTTTTCTTGGTAATAAAGGTGCCAAGCCCTACCTTAAGCCTGGCACAGAACAGTAACATATGGATTATATGAATAATCAGAAAGAGCCTTACAAGCAACAGAAAGTATATACGTTTGCGTTTCGGTGTCTAGACTGCCAGGTTTGCAAAACCACCTGGATCAATGTGGATCAAAATAGATAAGAGCTTGTTTAAATCTAGTGGATGGCACCTCTAAAAGAACTAGAAAAAGATAGGTTCCGGGAAGAAGAAAAGAAAAGCAGGCTGTGGGTAGACCAGGAGGAAGGCCATGCTCAGGGGTGGTCCCGGAGAATTGAGGAGGCCTGTCAGAAGAAGGGGTTTCTCAGCTGCCACCTGAGAAGGAGCCAGCTCTGCAAAGCCCTGGGGGAGGAGTTCTCCAGGGAAAAAACCAGCAAATGCAAAGGCCCTGGGGGTTGGCCAGAGCCTAATCCTGTTCCAGAAGGGACCAGAGGGGTGGGTGGGGGGTGAGTAACCCGGTGGATGAAGGAGAAGAGGTAGGCAAGGAATGTGGTCTCTCAAGAAGGAGCTAGGATTCTTTTCTAATCTGAAAGGAAAGCCACTGAGATTTAGAAGCAGGTGGGTAACGTGATCGTGATCTGAGGCCTGTTCTAATGGGATCCGTCTGGGCCACTGGGGGAAGGCTCACTAAAGATGCCCAGTCGCGCGCGCGCACACTACAAGCCAAATGCAGAGATGTCCGTGGATCTCCACGTGAGAAGTGATGACTGCTGGCCTAGCGTAGTGGCAGCCATCAGGTTCCAGCCATGGAAGTGGAGCAGACAGGACCTGCAGCGGGTTGGGTCTGGCATGTGAGGGAAAGGGATAGAGTCAAGGAGGAGCCCTGGGCATACCCCGGGGTTATCCTGATGGTGGATGACATCACACTGGGAAACAAGGTCACATCCTCTGAAGCCCAGCACACACATACCCTTTGTCCACTATTAGGCATATCCCCCAAAGAGGTAACTGCACATGTGCACATGTCCGGCTCTCCATGGTGTTGTTTGCCGTGGCTCCACGTGGGGCACTGCCCCAGAGCCCGTCAGCCGTAAAGTGAATGAGTTGTGATGCACGGGCAGAAAAAAAAAAAAAAAAAAGAACTAGAAAAAGAGGATTTGGACCAACCAGATGAAAGCCAGGAGCCCTGATGGCACATTCAGCTGCTAACCACAAGGTCAGCAGTTCAAACTCCATGGGAGAAAGATGAGGCTTTCTGCTCCTATAAAGATTTCCAGCGTCAGAAACCCCAGGGAGCAGTTCGACTCTGTTGTATAGGATTGCTAAGTCAGAATCAATTCAATGACAGTGAACTTGAGTTTTGTGATGAAACACACTAACTTAATCACACACAGATAAAGGAGGCTTCAAGGGCATCTCGGCCCAGAAAGACTATAAAAGTAGCTGTATGGAGATCTTGAGAGAGAGGAGACGGAGAGCCGCAAGCTGCGAGAGGAAAGGAGACCCAGAGGCAAGCCCCGGGAACAGCAGGACTGGAAGAGCGATTCAACAGCCCAGGATAACTTGAAATCTGAAACCAGCAGGCACCAGACCCTAGGCTAATTTTAGACTCCAGAGTCAGCTAACCCATGACTCTTTTTGCTGACGCATTGACTGATTATGTCTTTGTCCATGCCTCTGCAAGACCCAGCTATGGACAGATTCATGACTGGACTGAGAAGTGTGACCTGACCTGGATTAATGTGTTCATAACCTGGAGACACAGATGAGCTAAGTACCCCACGTCCAATAAAAATCCCTGGACTTAGATCATTAAGAGGCAACTCAGTAAAGTTCCCAAGCACTGCTGCCAGGTGCTTCTCGTTTCTTTCAAAATAAGCGTCTGCTTTTGCTTGCCATTTGTGGTCCTTGAGTCCGTTCTTCAGTTTGAGAGACAAAGGACACATGGCTGCATCAGAACAGGTGCCATGCTATCATTATTAATATTTTAGCATGTGTGTTACTAGGATACTGGAAGTTATGCCACTTGTATTTCAATCATCAGCAGGTTTCCGGGCAGCTTTCAGACTACAACAAACTAGGAACAAGGACTTGCTGATCTATTTCTGAATTTTAGTCAATAGAAGTCTAATGGACCACAAGAGAATACTGGCCTACTCGCTTGTCTTGGACAAGTCATTGTGAGGGATCGATCATAAGAGGATAGTACGTTTGGTGAAGTGAAGGATGAGTGAAGGTGAGAGAGGCCCTCCATGGGATAAATCAGCACTGGAGCCACAAGACGGACTTGAATATTCCAGGGATTGTGGTGATGACACAGGATGGGGCAACAGTTCATTCTGTTGCACGTAAGGTTACCATGAATCAGAGTCCAATGACAGAGACCGATTTAACCATCTATGTATCGTTGTCAAGTATTTGTCTAGCATTGGTTAAAACATACACATTTTACGCATTGCTTTGTGAGCTAGTTTTCTTTTCATAGGTTTAAAAAAAAGCTGACCAATTGACAACTACTCTATGTCTAATATCTTTATAAAATAATGCATTTACACTCATAAATTCCACTTCAGTAAATGGAAGCACTGAACTACACCATAAAACATCTCAGAAATCTTTTTGAAAAACAGCTGTCAAAAAAATCCTTAGAAATGTGATTTCATTTTGATTGTAAACACCTGCAATAACCTAAGAACACTTTTCCAAACCACTCTCCATTAATGTCTGTCCCTGTGCCCTGGAAGGAGCCCAAGTGGTGCAGAAAGTTAAGCATTGGGCTGCTGACCACAGAAGAAAGATGAATCTGTCTGTTCATAAATATGTACAGTCCCAAAGAGATCACTGAAGAGATGGGTGCTACATCAAAGTGTGGTGAAGAAACCAGATCATGCCTGGCTATCAGAAAGAATAGCATTTGGGTCTTAAAAGCTTGTCTTAAAGCAAGCAGCCATCTCAATGAGATGACAACTAAGTCAACATGGAAGAAGCACACCAGCCTGTGTGATCAAAGGATGATGAATAATAAAATCCAAATCCTAAAGAGGAAATGATAACAGAGCTTAAATTGTGAACACCTGACTTGAAGAAGGCAATGGATAACAGTGCAAACCCAAAATCCATTTACAGGGTCCCTACATGGATTAAGCATCTGATGAATCCTCTCTGTCCATAGTTGAGGAATGTGAATAGCCTTGTTATCAGACAAAGAATACAATCATGGCAGATGTTTACATTGTGATTAGGTTAAATTGTGATACCTGATCATTTGCTCTCCCTTTTGACCCATTTTAAATATGTTCCAATTGTTAATACCTTCTGCTTTTTTTCTCGATTGGGATTTTATCTCTGGTTTATTTTGTTATTATTATTTGTCACTTTAAAAAACTATTTCCATTCTATGGAGACTGGGGTGGGTGAAGCCATAGAGACATACCTGGATTAGAGGCTTATTTGGGGCACAGGTGAGGTGGGGAGACTGGAGGGAAATGAGGAGTTAATAAAAAATACAAGAGATAAGAAAATGTTCTGGAACTGATTGTAGAGATGATTGAACAACTCTCATTAATGTGAATGAACCATGGACGTGTATGATATGTAAACCATATTGTCAATAAAACTAAATGTTTAAGAAAAGATTTACAGTCTCAGAAACCCTGTGGAGCAATTCTACTCTGTCCTAATGGTTCTGTGTTACTTGGAACTGAGTGGATGGCAGTGGGGTATTTTTTATGCCAAAGAAGACTTAGCGCTGGTTCATTCTATGGTAGCAATACAAAAACAATGTAAGTATCAGCTAGATCATTGCCAGATTCACATATTGTAGGTAATCAATTACTGAATACATAGATCTACATTTTCTAACATTTGGAAGAACTACTAATGAAGGAAAGATTAATTCTAAATGCAGTATGGAAATAATTAAATTGTGGTTGCATATGCATATATTCTCAATATTAATTTGCTTTTTCTCAACAGTATTTGGGAAGTAAAGTAAAAAGAAATGTCTTTGTCTGCACAGATACTTCTAACCATGGGCTAGTGTATTGACCTAGAAAATGATTACTGTAACCGTGGATTCCAGTAATCCAAGAATTCTCAAGCATGGCTATATGTTCAAATGATCTCAGATGATATTTTTTTGTTGTTCTTCTTCTTCTTTAATTTAGTTCCCTGACCACACTGCTTACCCATTAAATCACAATCTCTGTGGAGAGGACCAGACATCTGGATCTCAAAAAAGAATTCCATTATGCAATGAAAATTGACAATAACGGATATACACACGGTCGCACCCTTTTAAGGAGCTCAGCTGGCATTGCATTGTGAGCCTCAAGGTCAACAGTTCAAGATCACCATTAGTTTTTTTTTTATCATTTTAGTGGGGGCTCGCACAACTCCCATCACAATCCACACATGCATCCATTGTGTCAAGCACATGTGCACATCTGTTGCCATCATCATTCTGTACTGCACTTGATTCTTCACAGGCGGATACCCTGGAGGCCAGCCATGATCTGTCACTAGTGAGATCCCCAGCAGTTCTTCAGGAAAATGAGGCTTTCTCTTCTGGCAAAGATGTATAGTCTTAGAAACTGTAAGGGGAAGCTCTAACCTGTCCTATATAGTCACTATGAGTGGACATCCACTCTATTGCAGTGAGTTTCCTCCCTTTAAAGTGTGCTCATGGAGCTGTCAGTAAAGGTTGGACTGCTAACCACAAGGTCAGCAGTTCAAACCCACAACCACTCCTCAGAGAAACACGAGTATGTCTGCTCCCCTACAGATATAAAGCCTAGGAAATTCTATATATGGTCACTAAAAAATGGAATTGACTCCATGCCAAGTGGGTTTGGGTTTTTTTCCTTTACCCTGGTGAGACAATTGGTTAAGCTTTAGGCTGCTAACAGAAAGGTTAGTGGTTCAAACCTATTAACCTCCTCTGGAAAAAGATGAGGCTGTCTGCCCCTGTGAACATTTACAGTCTTGGAAACCCTAAGGAGTAGTTCTGCTCTGACCAAAGAACAAAAACCATCATTGTGTGATCACCTTCCCCACATAAATGCTGAAGACGAATGTGTGCATAAGTAAGTGTGGTGAAGAAGGCTGATGGTGCCTGGCTATCGAGAGATATAGCACCTGGGGTCTTAAAGGATTGAAAGTAAACAAGCAGGCATCTAGCCTAGAAGCAACAAAGCCCACATGGAAGCAGCGCATCAACATGTATGATCATGAAGCTAGGTAGAGGGGACCAGGTATCAAGCGCCAAAGGGGCGGTGATCACATCACCATGAATGAGGGTAGTGCATGATGGGGACCCAATGCCCATCTGTAGACAACTGGACATCCCTTGCAGAGGGGTAGTGGGGAGGAGATGAGTCACTCAGGGTTCAGTGTAGCAATAATGAAACTCACAACCTTCCTCTAGTTCTTAAACACTTCCTCCCCACCCCACTAGCATGATCCGAATTCTACCTTGCAGAGGATAAACAGTGGTGCAGATGGGAACTGGAAACACAGGGAATCCAGGGCAGATGAACCCCTCAGGGCCAGTGGTGAGAGTGGCTATACTGGGAGGGAAGGGGGAGTAGAAAGGGGGAACGGATCACAAGGATCTACATATAACCTCCTCCCTGGGGGATGGGCAACAAAAAAATGGGTGAAGGGGGATGCCGGGCAGTGTAAGATAAGATAAAATAATAATTTATAAATGGTCAAGGGTTCATGAGGAAGAGGGGAGCGAGGAGGGAGGAGGAAAAATGAGGAGCTGATGCCAGGGTCTTAAGTGGAGAGGAAATGTTTTGAGAATGATGAGGGCAATGAATGTAAAAATGTGCTTTACACAATTGATGTAAGTGTGGATTGTGATGAGTTGTATGAGCCCCAATAAAATGATTTTTTAAAAAGACCTAAAAAAAATTCTCCATGTGATTCCAATACATGTTAATGACCACAGGAAGAAAATCAGAAATAAATTAATCCTCCTCCTGCCTCTAAAAAAAAAAGAATTGGGAATGTAACACATTATCATTTCATCTCCCTCTTGACCCACTTTTAAATTGTTTCAGTTTTTAATATTTTCTGCTTTCTTTACGATTGAGGTTTTCGTTGTTGTTTTTTATCCTTGTTGTTGGGTTTTGTTTGTTTGATTCCTGTTTGTGTTTTATATGATTTTCTGTATATAAAATCCAGGATGGGTGAGTCTATAGAGATATCAATTGGATTAAGAATTACTAGGGGCAAGTCAGGGGAGGTGGAAGTGGGGAGCTAACAACAATGAGTATGAGAAGAAAATGTTCTGAAATCGATTGTGGTGATGATTGCGCAACTCTTGTAATATGACTGAATGATTAAATTGTATGATATGTGGGGGGGAAATGTGCTGGCATCCTGGCCCACCAACCCTTGAGGATGATATCCCTGCTCAGGGCAGCCAATGCACAGAGAAGACCATATGGCCAGCCCGACCATGAGATATGACATCCCTCACTGACCCATAGCCCTACAGGGGACAACACTGGAGACACAGTGTGGGAATTTCATGCGATCTGACCCCACCACACCGAGGAAAACACTAAGGGCGTGCAACAGACCAGCAAAGGAAGCAGAGCAAGGAAGTCCCGAGGGAGTACCAAAAATAGACTTTGGACCAGGGTGTGGCACTCCATCAGACTCGACCAGAAAATACTCCTAAAGGTCAACAAACAGACCTTGAACTATTTACAGGCTTTTCTTTTTTCTTTTTCTTTTTTTTTTCAGTATTTTGTTGTTGCTTTGTTTTGCTCTGTTTTGTTTTTGTGCATATTATTATCTCTGCAGGTCTATCTAGATAAGATAGGCTGGATAAAAATCTGGAGGAGAAAGCAATGGGACCTATGGTTTCAAGGGGACGTGGGGGAAGGAAGTAGTATTAACAAACCCAGTGACAAGGGAAAAACAATGGATGCAAAATCAGTGGCAAGGAGGGTGTAAGAGGCCTGGTAGAGATTGATCAAGGGCAATGTAACCAAGAGGAATTACTGAAACCCAAATGAAGGCTGAGCACGATAGTGGGACAAGAGGAAAGTAAAAGGAAATAGAGGAAAGGATTAGGAGGCAAAGGACATTTATAGAGGTCCAAATACAGGCATATACATAGGTCAATATATTTATATGTGATGATGGGGAAATAGATCTATGTGCATGTATTTATAGGTTTAGTATTAATATCACAGATGGACATTGGGCCTCCGCTCAAGTACTCCCTCAATGCAAACACATTTTGTTCTATTAAACTGGTGTTCCATGATGCTCACCTTCCTGACATGATCACTGAAGACAAAGCTGGTGCATAAGCAAATGTGGTGAAGACAGCTGATGGTGCCTGGCTATCGAAAAATAAATTATCTGGGGTCTTAAAGGCTTGAAGGTAAACAAGTGGTCACCTAGCTCAGAAGCAACAAAGCCCACATGGAGGAAGCACACCAGCCTGTGTGATCATAAGGTGTGAAGGGATGAGGTATCAAGCATCAAAGAACAAAAAATCATAGCATTGTGAATGAGGGGGAGTGCAGAAAGGGGACCCAAAGCCCATCTGTACGCAACTGGACATCCCTTACAGAAAGGTCGCGAGGAGGAGATGAGCTAGTCAGGGTGCAGGGTAACAATGATGAAACATACAACTTTCCTCTAGTTCTTTAATGCTTCCTCCCCACCCCTCACTATCATGATCCCAATTCTACCTTGCAAGTCTGGCTAGCCCAGAGGATGTACACTGGCACAGATAGGAACTGGAAACATGGGGAATCCAGGACATATGGATCCCTCAGGACCAGTGGTGAGGTGGGGATACCGGGAGGGTGGAGGGAAGGTGGGGCAGAAAGGGGGAACCAATCACAAAGATCTACATATAACCCCCTTGCTGGAGGGCAGACAACAGAAGTGTGAGTGAAAGGAGACATTAGACAGTCTAAGACATGACAAAATAATAGTAATTTATAAGGTATCGAGGGTTCATGGGGAGGGGGGAGAAAATGAGGAGCTGATACCAAGGGCTCAAGTAGAAAGCAAATGTTTTGAGAATGATGATGGCAACAAATGTACAAATGTGCTTGACACAATGGATGGATGGATGGATGGATTATGATAAGAGTGGTACAAGCCCCAAATAAAATTATTTTTAAATTAATTAATTAATAATATTTTAAAATGTTTAATGTGCTGAAAAACTCGGCTATACTCAAGTATATAGGGTAATATTGGAAGATGAGCCCCCTGGGCTGGAAGTCACTCCATATGCACACTGGCACCACAGTGGACACAAACACACCAAAAAGTGGGAGGATGACCCTATGGTACAGAGTCACCATGCACTGGAGCGGATTCAATCGCTCCTTAACAACCATCCGAAACAGAATTTGTTTCGGGCCGTGTATGACTTCTCTGGTGTATTCTGCATCTGGGTTTATTGGTACCATAGTTTTAAGCAGAAATAGGAGCATCAAGCGAATATCCTGTGATCAAGTAGGCGAAAGCCCCACACATAGGAGAAATGAGAAATAAATGCACATTCCACTGGTAGGTCCTCAGTGCTGTGCTCTTTTCATTGCAAGAAGTAAATTGTTCAGATGGTCTCAAGTAATGAGGGTTTGCTGAGCAGATTCATGAAGGACTAAGCCAGCAGGGAATTCCACTGTAACTCCAATTGGCACCCTCCTTCCCTGCTCTACTGCCCTGTGCCTATGTCTTCCCATAAACATTATTGCTTTTATCTGTTTCTGTACCTTTTCAGCTTTTGCTCCCAATGTCCAGGCAATTTAGAATCTCTGAGGCACCAGAGATAGCCAGGCGCCATAATCTTTTAAAGCGCCTCCACAGCACTGCAGTGTGCAAACCAGTCAGAGACCCACTGCACCAAATAATTAAACCAAACCCAACTCACTGCCATTTAGTCGATGCCAACGCATAGAGACACTATATGACAGAGCAGAACTGCACCTGTGAGTATCCAAGACTTTAACTCTTACAGGAGTAAAAAGCCCTGTCTCCCATGGAGCAACTGGTGGTTGCAAACTGCTGACCTTGTAGTTAATAGCCCAAAATGCAACATGTAACTCGTAACCATCAGGCCACCGGGCCTCCTGCACAAAAGAGCAGGACGATCTGAATTCATAATTAATTCTTATCCTGAGACAAAGAAAGCTGCACAGGGCATCTCAACATGCCTGAGATTTCTGGGGGGGTTGCTTTTTCTATTTTAACACAATAAATTTATTCGTGTTAATATTTTAACTAATTCATTTGATTTAAAGTACATAAAAAACTACCTTTATCAAAGGAAACAATCACTTCCCTGAGAAGTCATTAGGCCAAGATTGCATGCGCTCTTATGAGTCAATACTGCCATCTAGTGGCTGCTACCCCTGGATTACAGATGCAAGGGATCTCCACTTGAAACAAAGTTCTTATTTGATGAACCTAGAGACAAGCAAGTAGAATAAGGGTTTCACAGGCCGAGGGGGGCGGAGGGGTAGGAGTATAAAAGAGAGACGATGTCAAGGAGTCCAGAAAGAAAAAGATTGTTTAGAAACTGATTGTGGCAGCAATTGAACAATACTGCTTGATGCGATTGAACTCTGGAATGATATGATATACGAATTAACTCCAAATTAATAATAATTTTTTTAAAAGAAAGAAACAACATTCCTTAAGTACCTGTGTCATGCAAACAGTGTGCTGGACTGCTAAGCAAAGGTTAGAGGTTTCAATACATCCAGAGATACCTTGGAAGAATGGTGTCACAGTCGACCTCTGAAAAATCAGCCATTGAAACCTGTACAGAGCTCACTTCGCCTTGGGCACACAGAGAGTCACCGTGAGTTGAGGTCGACATGACAGTCACTAGCCTAAGAAAGTTCTTGAGGGAAAGGCTGGTCAATACTAACAACTCATCCACCTAGAACAAAATGCACCGCTCTGTAAAAAGAGTTTTGTCACATCCAAGCTGTGTTTAAAAGAGCTCTAGAATAAATTATGTTTGCTGACTAGACTTTACTAAAGTGTCCAAGGGTACAAAAAGAGCCCAAATCTCATATCTAATGTGGCATTTTAGGCGAACATGTTATAAGTCTTAAAGAGGAAAATGCAAGACAAACACTCATCATCTGGATGAAGGAGATGATTAGCATGAGCTGAAACAGCAGGCAAGGGTTTGCAGGGATTCTGAGCCTTAAAAGGGATATGGGAAGGCAAAAGGAACTGCCAAATTGTCACCAAAGCATGATTGGAAGCACATTAATATATCAAAGTTACAGGTGGGACTGCAGACATGGGAATGGGACCATGATTGGAGCATGTGCATTACGCTACAAGAGTTTACAAAGTTGGTTCGGGGCCCTCCAGCAAGGGAGTCAGGATGTGACTCCTGACCATGTGACCCTAGCAGTTAATTTCCATCAAGGGCACCCCAGGCAGAGTCCCCAGGGGCTGAGCTGCTGCTCTGGGGACCAGCTAGAGGAGGGACAGTGAACCACTCTCTAATGAACTCTGCCTGAGGGCAAGACTATTCACGCTGCCAGTTAATTGTTAAAAGGAATTCTTGGAAAGCTGAATTTATGGATACACATACATGGATTTAGAATGTGTTAGTCTGGGTAGACTAGAAAAACAAATCCATGGACTCGCATATGTATATAAGGGAGAGGTTTACACAGAGTGGACCATATGACTGATCCCACTACGAGACACGCCATCCCTTGCTGGCCCAGGGCCCTAAGGGGGACAACACTGGACTGGCCGCAACACTGAGGCAAACCACTAAAGGCTTGCAGCAGAGCAGAGAGCCCACGAGGGAGTAAAAAGAACAGGCTCTGGGGCCAGAGTGTGACACCCCATCAGACCTGACTGAAGGACACGCCTAGAGATCAAAAATCAGACCTTGATCTACTCACAGGTTTTTCTTTCTTTTTAATTTTTTTTTCTTTTAAGTAATTTATTCTTTTACGGGTCATTGGTTTTCTTTTTAGTTGTCATCACTGTGTTCTCATTCGTCGCCTATCTTGCTATGCCTTGCTTTTTGTTGCATATTATTATACCTACAGATCTATCTAGATAAGATAGGCTGGATGAATAGTCTGGAGGAGAAAACAACGGGACCAATGGCTCCTGGGGGACATGGGAGAAGGGGAGGCGGGGGTAAGGAGGTGGTGCTGACCAACCCAGGGACAGGGGAGCAAGAAGTGATCCAAAATCAGTGGCAAGGAGGGTGTGAGAGGCCTGATAGTGATTTAGCAAGGGCAATGTAACAGAGAGAAATTACTGAAATGCAAATGAAGGCTGAGCATGATAGTGGGACAAGAGGAAAGTAAAAGTAAATAGAGGAAATAACTAGGTGACAAAGGATATTTATAGAAGTCTAAATACTAGCATGTACATATGTAAATATATTTATATAGGTCGGTAGGGAAATAGATCTAC
>NW_022111372.1:18552492-18561131 GCF_000313985.2 Echinops telfairi
GAAGCCAAATGCAGGACGATCACAAGCCAGTGGGTAGAAAGTCTTTGGGTCCAGTGGTGTTGTAAGCATCTCAGTGCTGGCAGGGGTCTCTCTGTAGTTTTCTGGCTTCTGAGGTCTGGTTGCGCCCATGTGGCTTGTCTTCTGCAATGTCTCCCAGGGAGCAGCAGAGAGAGAGAGAGAGGTGTCTTCCGCCTCCAAGGAGGAAGTACCAGATTTCCCAGAATTCTCAGGAGAAGGCCATGTCCACACAGAAGTCTCATTGGCTAGCTCCAGATTGACAAGCTAGACTCCACCCCTACTCTCTTAATCCTCAAATTGACAAACGATTATATATCTACCACAATAAGTTCCACTGTAGACCATGAAAGTACCATGAACTGCTAAGAAAAAAAAAATCTGTCTTGGAAGAAGTACAACTAAAGTGCCTCTTACAGACAAGGATGGCACAACCGTCCGCTATATACTTTGGCCATATTGTCAAAAGAGACCAGTCCCTGGAAAAAAGACAGCATGCTTGGTAAAGTGGAGGGCTGCAAAAAAGAGGAAGGCCTCGGCGCGATGGACTGACACAGGGGCCGCAACAATGGGCGCAGGCATAGCAGTAATTGTGTCGGCGACACAGAAAGTGCAGTGCTTGTTCTACTGTGCAGAGCTGATTCCATCGCACCTGACAGCAACAGTAATTGTGCATTATGGCCTTTTACAAACTTGGTGTTCAGAAATAAGCTTACTACACCCTCCTTCCTCTGATCACAGACGTTATTAAAAAATCCCTTGGTCATACACCTGCTGCAGCGTTTCTTCCACACAGATTACTCAACACTTTCTTTCAAGGGCTGCTTGTCTTAATACAAGCCTTTAAAACAGTGGCTCTCCACCTTCCTAATGCCACTTCGTGACCCTTTAATACAGTTCCTCATGTTGCGGTGACCCCCAACCATAAAATTATTGTCGTTGCTACTTCACAACTGTAATTTTCCTAGTGCTATAAACAGGCGACCCCTGTGAAAGGGTCATTCGAAACCCAAAGGGGTCGCGACCCACAGGTTGAGAACCGCTGCTTTAATACAAGCCTTTGAAACCTCAGACACTACTCTGTCTGGTAGCTGAACACCATCTGACTTCTGCACCGCACTTCAGTGACCATCTCACAGGTCCATGTTATAAGAACTACTTGAGCTCCCATTCGTGTTTATGATTAAATGCAAGCTCTAAAATAATTCAAATTTATGGATACATATGTGTGGCCCACTTCAGAGGCAGTATACTAGTTTCTTTTTTTTTTTTTTAGTATACTAGTTTCTTAAGAAATAGTATCATAAATAACCTACATGAGACACTCAATAATTCCAATTATAATAGCGTCATTCAACTAGCAAGCCATATAGATATAAAATATGAATAAGAAAAAATATATACATATGTAAACTGAAAGCTTATTTGGTGAAATATATGAAAAGTTTCATTTATACAAATTATCAAAGCTTACATGATAGAACACTACTTAAGCAAACAGCAAGGGTTCTTGATTCTGTCAAGTAAACCTGTTTACTGAATTCAGAGGTTATATGACTAATATAGTATAAGTCCTGATGGTGTTGTGCTTAGGAGATGGGCTGCGATCCTCATGGTCATCAGTTTGAAATCATCACCAGCAGCGGCTCCTTGGGAGAGAGACTGGACTTTCTACTCCCACCAACAGGTACAGTCTTGGAAACCCACCGGGGTCGTTATGAGTCAGCACTGACTCGATAGCAATGCGTTTAATTTTGTTTGTTTTTTTATGACTAATATGATAAAACTAAGTGTTCACCAGGGAATAGTTATTATACATCCAATTTGAAATGGTTAGTCATGACATAATAATTTATTCTTCTTCCTCTTAAATGTACTCTTTCAGGAAACCAAACAGATATATCATGTTCGCAATGATTCAGAAACCTAGAGGGTTTTTTTTCTGTTGTTTTCCTAAATTATTTATGTACAATTCATTGGCCTAAAATGGAATAGAATACTACTTATCAATAGTATAAGTATTTCACTACTTCCAAAGATCTTTTGGATATCAGCATTTTCATTTCAAACATTTTTGCTAAAAACATTGAAGCTGAAGAATTAGACATTCAACATCAACATACTTCTTTCTAAGAGAAAAGGTGAAGCAGCAAGAGTTTTGTCTAAATATGGGTATGTGTCATTGAAATAGCTCGCATGTCAGATCCAGTTGAGGCAACAGAGTCAATTCAACGGGAATGTCCACGGGTGTCCATCATGTCTGGTATTTGGAAGATATGTGAATACTGGAAACCACCATGTCAATACAATTGAATAAAGACATTAATAAACCAGTTTTCTGATCAGTAGATAATCTTGTAACTGAATATTTGGGAACTCTGGGGGAAGGGAAAAAATCAAAGGAGCAAAGGCAGCAAATTCCCTTCAGGAGATGTGGAATCCACACAGTGTAGTCACAGGTTTTTTTTTTACTGAATAATTCATGAAGACGTCTGTTTTGAGTTATTCACTGAATACATACTCAACAAGTAACCACTGAAGAACAATGAGATGGACCACCAGGAGCCTATTTGAAGTCTGGTTTGGTAAAGGCGATTTTTTTGTTTTGTTTTGTTTTGTTTTGCTTTGCTTTGCTTTGGTTTCTTCGAGGCATGGTATGGTTCTGTGTCAAATAAGATTAAAGCAAGGAGAGCAGGTTGGAGGTGTGCTCACAAGAGGCGTCTATGAAATGTCCTGAAGAGCACTGATGAAGTCCACACCTGGTTCTAGCGCAGTCTGAGGTTTCAAAGGATTAGATTCTGCCTTTTTCCTAATAAATACATCCACACATAGCACTATATAAAAGTGTGACATTGCCTTAGAAGTGCAAATAAGCATTTGGGAGGAAAATTAGAGTGGACAGCGCTGTCACCTTTGAATTCTTTCTATTATTCTTCCTTCACAAAATATTCAAGTGTTCTAGACACACAGAGAAGAGAGGAGTGAGAGTTATCCACATATACATTTATACATTCATGAAATAATTTTAAAACGCTATTGATTTGCTCCCTTGAGGGGTGAGAAACCTAAAGATGAGAACACTTGAGGAACTGTAACTTGCAAGCCAATCATTCCCTTTGGATTTACTGCTGGTGCCTCTTCCTGGTGGATGACCAAATGCCACCTTATTGGAGCTCCAAATAAGAGCATTTTTAATCAGCTAGTCACTAGCCCAGTACATCCCCTAACCAGCTCTGACTAACTCTAATAAGTGCTCATAAAGGATGGAGACTGGGCTGTGCCCAATCCCAACTACATGAACAGCCGCCCTTTCCCCTAGAAGAATTCACTTCAGAGGACAGCACTGGAGCTACAGCTTAGGGAGGGGGACATGTCTGATCAGAGCACACAGGAGCAAAGGAAGGGGGAGAAAGAGAGAGTGGAGCACATCCTGGCCCCCCAAGCCTTGAGGATGATATCCCTACTCAGAGTAGCCAATGCACAGAGAGGACCATAGTGTCGGCCCCACTACAAGACACAACATCCTTCACTGATCCATAGCCCTACAGGGGACAACAATGGAGACACAGTGTGGAAACTGCACCCAATCTGAACCCACCACACCGAGGCAAAATACTAAGACTATGTAACAGAACAGCAAGAGGAACAGAGCAATGAAGTCCCCAGGGAATACCAAAAATAGACTTTCGGGTTGTGGCGTGACACCCCATAGATTCGACTAGAAAACACTCCTAAAGGTCAAAAAACAGACCTTGAACTATTTACAGGCTTTTCTTCTTTTCTTTTTTTTTGCATTGGTTTCTTGTTGTGGTTTTGTTTTCTTTTGTTGCTTTGTTTTGCTCTGTCTTGTTTTTGTGCATATTATTATCTCTGCGGGTCTATCTAGATAAGATAGGCAGATAAACAATCTGGAGGAGAACACAACAAGGCCGATGGTCCTGGGGGGGCCAAAAGAGAAGGGGATGTGAGGGAAAGGAAGTGCTGTTAACAAACCTAGGGACAAGGGAACAACAAGTGCT
This sequence comes from Echinops telfairi, assembly GCF_000313985.2. Lineage (NCBI taxonomy): Eukaryota > Metazoa > Chordata > Mammalia > Afrosoricida > Tenrecidae > Echinops > Echinops telfairi. Next base: position 18,556,527 of record NW_022111372.1, read on the forward strand.
CCAAAATCAGTGGCAAGGAGGATGAAAGAGGCCTGGTAGGGATTGATCAAGGGAAAAATGTAACCGAGAGGAATTACTGAAATCCAAATGAAGGCTGAGCATAACAGTGGAACAAGAGGAAAGTAAAAGGAAATAGAAGAAAGAACTAGGAGGCAAAGGGCATTTATAGAGGTCTAAGTACAGACATGTACATATGCAAATATATTTATATATGATGAGGGGGAAATAGATCTATGTACATATATTTATAGGTTTAGTATTAAGGTCACAGATGGACATTGGGCCTCCTCTCAATTACTCCCTCATGCAAGAATACTTTGTTCTATTAAACTGGCATTCCATGATGCTCATCTTTCTGACCCAATCATTAAAGACAAAGCGGGTGCACAAGCAAATGTGGTGAAGAAAGCTGATGGTGCCCAGCGATCAAAAGATATAGCATCTGGGGTCCTAAAGGCTTGAAGGTAAACAAGCGGCCATCTAGCTAAGAAGCAACAAAGCCCACATGGAAGAAGCACACCAGCCTGTGTGATCACGAGGTGTCAAAGGGATCAGGTATCAGGCATCAAAAAACAAAAAATCATGTCATTAAGAATGAGGGACAGCGCAGAGTGGGGACCCAAAGCCCACCTGTAGGCAACTGGACATCCCCTTACAGAAGGGTCACAGGAGCAGATGAGCCAGTCAGTGTGCAGGGTAGCAACAATGAAACGTACAACTTGTCTCTAGTTCCTAAATGCTTCTTCCCCAATTCTACTTTACAAATCCGGCTACACCAGAGGATGTACACTGGTAAAGATAGGAACTGGAAACACAGGGAATCCAGGACAGATGAACCATTCAGGGCCAGTGGTGTGAGTGGGGATACTGAGAGGGTGGAGGGAAGATGGGGTAGAAAGGGGGAACCGATTACAAGGATCTACATATAAACTCCTCCCTGGGGGCAAACAACAGAAAAGTGGGTGAAGGGAGACATCAAACAGTGTAAGACATGACAAAATAATAGTAATTTATAAGGTATCAAAGGTTCATGGGGGGGGAGCGGAGAGAGGGAAGAAAATTAGGAGCTGATACCAAGGGCTCAAGTAGAAAGCAAAAGTTTTGTGAATGATGATAAGCAAGAAATGTACAAATGTGATTCACACAATGGATGGATGTATGGATTGTGATAAGAGTTGTACGAGCCCCCAATAAAATGATTTTTTTTAAAAAAGAATGGAGACCAAGTCTCTTCATCATTATTTCAGCAACACTGAACCCAGTGACTATTGCCTAATAAACTACTCACTGAATGATGAATAATGTTAACTGGACGAACAGATAAAAGTTATGGGAGAAAGAGGAAGGCTTTAGCTGACAGCAAATAGTAACATAGCTGAATTTGCCTAAGTGTCTATCGATCATATATAAACAGCCCAAACACAGTGATCTAAAGAAATACATTGAAATTAATAGCTCAGTAGGTGGAAAAGGTTGTACTAGGGTACTAGGGAGAAGGATACTTCAAGACTCTGTTGTTGAGGGGAGCGATGAGCTACCTGCCCTTCACTGTCAGCCAGAGAGAAGGGCATGGTGACACTCCCACCAGGCTTCCCACAGTTACTTGACAGCAAAAATGATAGCCATGGGCACCCAAGGCCTTTGGACTACCTACCATTGTGTCCTAGATAAAGTGGAGTTGATGGTACCTGAGAAATTGGGGCACTGGTGGCATAGTGGTTACACGTTGGCCTGCTATCTGCAAGGTCAGCAGGTTGAAACCACCAGGTGCTCCTCGGAAGTACGTAAAGACTTACAGTCTCAGAAACTACCAGTGGCTATTCTACCCTGTTGGTGGGTTTCCACTGCTGCCAACATTGTGGTTAGCAGCTCACCACTTAACCTCCAATACTACCAGCACTACCACTTGAGACTCCAATTCTTTCCACAGTTCTTAGGACTCAAATATGGGTAATAGAGGGGAAGAATTGGCAAATTCTAGAAGTTGACTTTTTTTTTAATTTTATTCCCAACTCTCAAAAATCATCAACAACAATCTGTAGACACTAACTTCTCACTGAGCCACACTGCAATGTGCATCATCAACTGTTGAATATACATCTTAGTTGTGTTCTAAAGAGACAACACAATTTTAAGAGTTGCGCTATGGTTCCAACAGCCATAAAGTACGAGGCAAGAAAGTAAGCAAGCAAGTGGCCTTCCAGGTAAGTGAGTTAGGGCAGGTAGTCTAGAGAAGCCAAACCAGTGACACTTATCTATGTATAAGAAAGAGCTTTATATCAAGAAATAATTATGTACCAAGAAGGCATCCGAGCCCAGTCTAACTCATGTCCATAAGTCTGATGCTAGTCCATAAGTCCCTCTTCAGATTCATGTAGCTCCTGGCTGGTGATGCAGAAAAGTGAAGCTAGAAGCAAGGAGATGATAGGCCAGTAGGGACAGAGTTGCGTGGATCGAAGGTCAGTGGAAACAGGGGCCAGGCACCTATTGCTCTGAGGTTAAGACAGCCCACATGGGGCTGCCCCTGGAAGCAGCCAGAGTTCCAATAACCGGGAAGATGGGGGTGCAGAGAGAAGAGCAGGTTCTCAATTCCTACTTCTAAAAAGATACACCCTGACATGTTGGACTCCACCTCTACATTGTCACTTAAAAGTTCAAGTTGACATCAAATCACATATGGACCACAGTAAAATTTTCAAAGGGAAAAGAAGAGCTTAAACACTGAAGATTAGAAAAAATAACTTGGGTGAAAGTTAACTTGAAATAGACAAACAAGTTTAAAACACAGCTTCACAATGGTGAATGTAACTGGCCAGTTTAAAACAGGAGGTGATGTGAAGAAGATAAAAACATAGTGACTGTAAAAGGTGAATAAAGGATTCGTGATGAGTATGTCGAAAGGGGCCTACTGAAAGGTTTAGAGGAACATTTGGAAATGACAGACCATCAAGTTGTCTGTTTATGTCTACCAACTGACTCTATATTGATTCCCATCAAACGTGCTTCCCTATTCTGTGTGAATTTCTCATCCTTTGGTTCTGGGGTGCTAGGGTGCAGGGACACACATACCTAAAAAGAGGAGGTGCACCAGTCAATATCAGTCAATATCAGAAAACTAGTCAATGTCAGAAGATTCCCCCAGAAAGCCAGCCAGTGGTAGGAAAGCCTCCATTAGCAGAATAAAAGGTTCAGTTCTATGTTCTACCAGGCCTTTTAGACTACTTAAGGGCCCTTTGGACTTCTTTTCTCTTCAATTAACTCACCCTTCCTGATCAACCTTTTCTCATACTCTGGTCTGAATTTTGTTCATCGCCTGAAATCGTTCTTGTAGTGGGACAAGAACCAAGGAGTGAAGAGGCTTGAAACCTTGTGCCACCTCCCAGTAGCAAAATTAAAGTAGAAAGCTTCGTTTTTGTTTGTTTGTTTTCTCCTTTTGTCAGGGTCAGATAGAGGCCTGGATGGATAACCTATCTAACTGCCTCACATGATCCATTCTACCAGTCATATGTCAGGCTCAGCTAAAGGGCTGGATGACCCTTCCCAAACTGCACCATGCAAAGCACTGAAGGTTCTAAATGCCCTGGCAACTCACTGGGAGTAGCAGAGCAGGCAGCATCAACAGCAGGTCTCAGAGACTGGGCTCCAAGAGGGTGACTCCTTTTACTAAGAACAATTTGGTTTTTATCCATTTTCTACATTAACTTTCTGTCACCTCTTGCCTATACTTAAAATTTTTTTTAAACAAATGCCCAGTGTTTGAAGGAAACAATTCAAAGCCATTGGAATAAATATAATTCCCTTCTATAAAATGATAATATTTCTAAAATCTCTGTAACATTTTGATCACCAAATCAGTGTATAGTCCCAACAATTTAGGATATCCTATGAGATTTTCAAAAGTGCATTTCTACCCCCACTCCTGTCAAGTCAATTCCAAAGTCTAGGGACCTTGTAGGACAGAGTGGAAGCGCCCCTGCGGGTTTCTGAGGCTGTACATCTTTAGCAACTCAGGCAGCCTCATCTTTCTTTCTCAGAGAGGCTGGGGAGTTAAACTGTTGACCTTATAGTTGGCATTTTAAGTGGATTAAAAGGACTTATGGCCACCCGACAAGTTAGAGTAGAAATGTGCTCATAGAACTGCCAAGGAATAAGCTCAAGGTGGATTACAGACCTTGAAGTTAAACCCCAAAGGGTTAGGGCCGTCAGTGAGGGAATTGGAACCAACTTGAGAACTTTGGCACAGGGAATACATAGGCTATCAGAAATAGGGAAGGACACAAACACAGAGGAGGCACAAATTGACAAATGGGATATATTGAAGATAAAACACCTGTGTACATCGAAAGAATTCACCAAGAGAGTAATAAGAGAGTACACGGAGTGGGAAAACATCTTTAGCAATGACACATCAGACAAAGGCCTTATTACTAAAATCTACAATACTCCATTAGCTTCCAAAAAGGAAAAAACTAATTTCCCACTTGAGAGGTGGGCAAAGGACTTGAACAGAAGTTTCACAGAGGCAAAAATCCGAATGGCCAACAAACATATGAGAAACTGTTCCCGATCTTTTTTTTTTAATCAATTTATTGGGGCTCATACAAT
>NW_022111372.1:18564722-18570563 GCF_000313985.2 Echinops telfairi
CAATGAATGTACAAATGTGCTTTACACAATTGATGTATGTATGGATTGTGATAAGAGTTGTATGAGCCCCTAATAAAATGATATTAAAAAAAAAGAACTGCCAAGGAAGTAAATTACCAGACCTTTCTTCCCAGGTACCTCTGGGTCGAGGTAAACACCTAACGTTTCAATTACTTGATCATGTTGACTCTTTGTACAAAAAAAAAATTGTTTCTATGCCTTTATTGTTGTCCCAGAGCTCTGGGATTCCAATAATTCTATCAGCTGTCTCCACTGTATCCTTTTTTTCCTTGAGTTTGTTTGCTTTCCTTTGATCTTTTCTCTTATTGCTCTTGAGACTTGACAAGTTCAATTATGTTGTCTTTGGGTCATTTCTTCTTTTGTCTGTTTATCTCTATTGTGGAGTATTTCTCTTCCTTTTTCTAATTTAGTTGTTGTATTTTTCAGTATCGTGTTTTGGTGGCTAATTTTTCTAATTGGACACCCTGGTGGCACAGAGTCCAGGCACCAAGAAAACCAAAAGGCTAGGGTCCATACCTGCCAGCCAGTGTGTGGGACAGAGATGGGGCAGCCTGCCTTCACAAAGACTCGTAGCCCTAGAAACCCCACAGGACAGCTCTCCTCCACCCCACAGGTTCACTGTGAGTCAGAACCCTCTCTTGGAAAAGGGCTTGAAAGCTCCTCTTAAGAACCACTAGAGGTCACTTTCATGCTCAGGTTTGCTTAGTACCGCTCTAGAAGTTGTGAATGCAGTTCTGGAGTTCAATGCCCATGCAAGGGTAGCTGCTTGTAGAAGCTTGACTTTCCTGAGTCAATATTGGGGGCGGGACTTTCTGTCTTTTCTTCTGAGGAACTCTTGCCCCAGTTTGACTATGATGTCTTGCTGTGGACCATTCTCTCCTTGTGTTGCCCCATCAGTTCAGTCTGAGCATTCTCCTCTCCCTGCTGCCATAGTTGTCCCTCAGAATCCTAGTGCTCCTCTCTCTCAAGACTCTCACATCTCAGCAAAGCTCTCTCACAATGCCACTGTCTCCCTGTGCCCTTCCCAACAGCATAGCTCACGAACTCAAACAGCACTTTGCACCACCTTCAAAAAGAGGTGGGGAGACTACAGAGTGGTTCCTTTTCCATGCTCCTCATTTAGAGTTGCCCAGTCCCCTCTCAAATTGCCTGCAATAAGCAAGTGCTCCTGCTGTTAGCTGGTGGGTCTGACAAGCTTCGATGCCATCTCCATCCTCCTGCGTCACTCCTTCTGGACTCCCCCCTACCCTTCAACACCGTCACTGCTATCTGAAGCACTGGGATCTCAACGTCTGCTTGTCCTCACTCTTTGTTCAGTGGGTTAGTTGTTAGGGCCCCTTAATTTTATTTTTGTTTTTGTTTTGTTTTTTTCACTCATTGTTACCCTTTTTAAAATTTTAATAAATTGTTTTATTAAGGGCTCTAACAGCTCTTATAACAATCCATACATCCATTGTGTTAAGCATATTTGTACAAATGTTGCCATCATCCTTTTCAAAAGATTTTCTTCTACTTGAGCCCTTGGTATCAGCTCCTCTTTTTTTCGCTCCCTCCCCCACCTTCCCACCTTCTTGAGCCCTTGATAAATTATAAATTATTATTCTTTTTATATCTTAAACTGTTTGCTGTCTCCATTCACCCATGTTTCTGTTGTTTGTCACCCTGGGAGAGGGGGAGCGGGCAGTTAGAGGTCGATCATTGTGATCAGTTCCTCCTCTCTCTCCCACCTTCCCCCTTCCCTCGTGGTATCTGTGTTAGTCCTGGTTCACTAGAGAATCAAATCCGTAGACATTCATATGGGTGTAATATAGAACTTTATATCAAAGAGCAATTGTATATTGAGAAAACATTCCAGCCTAGTCCAGATCAAGTCCATAAATTCGATATTAGTCCATATGTCAGATACCAGTCTACAAAATTCTCTTCAGACTCACTCAACACATGCAATGACGCTGAATGCAGAAAGATCACAGGCCAGTGGTAGGACGTCTTGTGGATCCAGTGGCAGTGCAAGTATCTCAGCACTGGGGTGGGTCTCCACGTGGCTCCTCCAGCTCCAGGGTTCCATCAGCATAGCTCCATGTGTCTTGTCAGTAGGAAGGAGAAGCAGAGAGAGAGTGTGTGTATCCCTCCTCCAGGGAGGAAGATGTTCCTAGAATCCTCAGAAGGCCATGCCCACACAGAGCATTATTGGCTATGACCTGATGGAAACACTAGATACCACCCCTCCGCAAATTGACAGATTATGTAACTGCCACAGTATCGCTACTCCCATTACTGGTCCTGAGGGATTTATCTGTCCTGGATTCCGTGTGTCAAGAGCTCTTATCTGTACCAGTGTACACACTCTGGTCTAGCTAGATTTGTAAGGTAAAACTGTGGTCATGATAGTGGGGGGTGGGGGAGCATTAAAGAACTAGAGGACTGTTGTATGTTTCTATACTACACCCGGTTGGCTCATGCTGGTTGGCTCATCATCCCTTCTTTGTAACCTTCTGTGAGGGGAGGTCCAATTGTCTACAGATGGGCTTTGGGTCTCCATTCCAAACCTCATCATTCTCATAGAAATGGTTGTTTGTTTGGGGCCTTCTCATACCTGATTTGTTGACACCTGGTGATAACATGGTTGGTATGCTTCTTCCATGTGGGCTTTTTTGCTTCCCTGCTAGATGGCTGCCTTTTTAACTTCAAGCATTCAAGACCCCAGATGCTATCTATTGTAATAGCCAGGCACCATCAGCTTTCTTTACCACATTAACTTATCCACCCATTTTGTCTTCAGCAGTTGTGTTGGGAAGGTGAGCATCCCAGAATGCTAGGTTATTAGAACAAAGTGTTCTTGTGTTGAGGGAGGACTTAAATAGAGGCCCAATATCTATCTTCTATCTGATACCTTAATACTTGAAATGTAAATATGTGTACATAGACCTATATCCCTATCATTATATATTAATATATTTACATATGTACATGCCTATATTTAGACCTCTATAAATGTCTTTTGCCACCGAGTTGTTTCTTCTGTTTCCTTTCACTTTCCTCCTGTCCCACTATTATATTCGACTTTCATTCAGCTCTCTGCACTTCATCTCGGCTCCATTGCACTTGATCAAACCCCACCATCATCCTACGCCCTCCTCACCATGATTTCAGATCTCTTGCTGTTTATTTGTCCCTGGGTTTGTTGGTCCCCCCCTCCCTTTCCCCACCTCCTCCTCTCCCCTGTCCCCCCAGGACTGTTTGTCCCATTGTTTCCTCCTCAGGGTGGTTTATCTTACCTATCTTATATAGATAGACATGGCAGGGGGGAGAAAAAATAGTCTATGAATAGTTCCAGGTCTGTCTGCTGACCCTTATGAATGTTTTCCAATTGGGTCTAATGCAAAACACCAGGCTTCTTCATCTTGTGCTTCCATGTGTGGGAAATTCTCAATCAACTTAATCTAGGATTGCTCCATGTTGAAACCGAAAAATGAGCCCAATTAGAAAGAGGCCAATTAAATAAATCTTAATGTAATCTTTTAATAAATATATAAAGGGATTGGGATCATTCTAAAGATTGAAGAGGATCAAAGAATACGTCAGCACCTGTATTTTGGTAAAAGCAAAAAGATTCTTTTCAAAGATACAGAGTAATGGTATCAATTCCTGGGTGGATTCTGTTTTAACAAAGGCCAATTATCAATGATTTCAAGAAACTCACATTATTCTATAACATCCTCAGTCTTCAGACATATTTAAAAGATAAGTAAAATAGGTGGTACCCTCAATAAAAGGACCTAGTGAATACCTGTGACCCTACATTGGGTAAATAACCTTGCTCCACAGTAAAAATAAAGCAACCCAGGTAGAATGGGGAGAGAAACGATGCTTCAGTGTTAGGCGTCTCCCTTTCCATGCAGAAGACCTGGATTTGACTCCTCCAGCCAATGCCCCTCATATAGTCACCACTCACCTAGCAGCTGGGGCTTGAACGAAACCTCGAGGCTGAAAAGGTTTTACAGCACTTTCAGAGTAAGACAGATTAGAAAGATCTGGTGGCCTACTTCCAAAAAATCAGCCAAGTAGAGAAAGGATCATCACAGTCTAATCTGCAGCCCATCTTAGGTACAGTACATGCCCAGGTAATATTTGATCCTGTGACCCCACTGTGAGTCAGGGACCAGTGTGACGGCAGTGAACAGCAACTATGAGAATGGCAGAAATGGAGGACAGAAAACCAGATGTCTTTGAAGTGGGACAGCATACCAGGGCATGAGTGAGTACAAAGAACGAAGAAAGGGGTGTGCTAAAGAAGCAGGAAGCATGCAGTGTCACACTTGTACCTATAGGTAGCAATCTTTTGAGTACATGAAGTGCACTTTAAACATTCATTGATTAATTGCACAAAGACCTAAGGCACCAACTAGAAACTGTTAGGTTAAAAAAAGATCGTGGGGCCACCAGCTGCTGTTGCCACCTGTGGTGCCCCTTCGGACCGGTGCTTCCCCAGCCTGGGAGAGCTCTGCCCCTGTCACTCTGTAGCTAGCAGTGTCGGTTTTCTATCAAAATATGAAATTATGGAGGCGAGGTTCAGGGTGCTTGCACTGATGGGCGCAAGATGGAGGACAGTACGGAACTAAAGATCAGACAACCCAGAGAAGGTGGCTGCTAGCTGGAGGTGCAGAGCAGGTCATCAGAGAGAGGATCATCACATGGGCAGGCCAGGGATCCGGAGCAGAACTTGTCTTCTTGGCTGTGGACACTGAGCTAAGTCCGTTTCCCAGAACTTCCTCAGCGGATGTAGCATGGTGGCCAAACTGTCCGTCCTTGCATCCCCTTGAAACCCCAAATATCAGAATTACAACCCTGAGGGTACCAGAATAATGGGGGGGCGATGAGGGGAACTGTTAGCATTGATGACTATAACCCCACTTGAGGGGAGTGAACAATGAAATTGCATGTGAATGTATATAGTGGATGGCGTACGGTACAACAAAAAAGAATGAATGAATGAAGGTTCCTGGGGTGGGGGGGGTGTTGGGGAGGGGGGGACAAAGGGGAGCTGATATCAAGGAGTTCAAGAAGAAAGAAAATATTTTCAAACGCATTATCGTAACAATTGTACAATACTTCTTGATGTGATTGAACAATGGAATGTATGATATCTGTAAGAGCTCCCAATAAAAAGATTTTTTAAATCACAACATAGATCCACCAAGTTTTCTCCTTTACTCAGTTTTGCTCTGTGCTACGGGGATGATCTCAATAACTAAAGCAGACCCTGACATTTAAAAGACAGACCAATAGAAGATACTGGGAATAGATTTGAATGTTTATGAGGAGTTAACATATCATGGAAGTATCTTATCAAAAAGAACATACTGAAAAAGGAGTAAGAATGCCAGTTTTCTTTTTGCCTATTCAATAAATGATTTTGGGACAACTGGGCAGCCTAGTATAAAGGAAAAAATAACACTGGGCCCAGACTTAACATTCTATACCAGGAAAATTTGCATATGGATCAAAAATGTTTAAGTAAAAAATAAAACTAAATATTCTAGGGTAAGGAGAAAATGCAACTTCTTTACAAATAATCTTGGAATTAAAAAGAAATTTCTTTATTATTTTAGACTGGGGAAGCTATAATATAAAATCAGCACACCATTCTATGATGCTCACCTTCTCGACACAACCACTGAAGACAAAGCGGGTGAATAAGAAATGTGGTGAAGAAAGCTGATGGTGCCCGGCTATCAAAAGATTTAGCGTCTAGGGTCTTAAAAGCTTGAAGGTAAACAAGCGACCATCTAGCTCAGAAGCAACAAAGCCCACATGGAA
>NW_022111372.1:18585069-18587281 GCF_000313985.2 Echinops telfairi
ATAATGAGGGCAACAAATGTATAGAAGTGCTTTACACAATTGATCTATGTATTGTGATGAATTGTATGAGCCTCAATAAATTGATTTTAAAAAATCAATAAGGAAAACTCCAACACAATAAAATACAGATAGAAAATATTAATAGAGTTCAGAGAAATAAGTAACATAGTAGATTAAGTCATATAAAATTGAAATTTCTGAATGTCAAAATGTTTTGAAAATCAAACATTACATGTGGTTCAAACTCACAGAGATTAAACATATTATAGGATGTTCAATTCCACACATAATAAAAGAAATGCAAATGACAACATCACAGAAGTGCTGATTAGAAAAAAAAGTTTGTAAGCTCACTGTGGTGGTGAAGTTTCAGGAAAACAGATGATTTCATAAAGCATCGACATAAATTGGCATATCTTTGAAGGCCAGAAGGTGCAGCAATTAAGAACTTGGATGCTAGCCAAAAGGTTGGAAGTTTAAAACCACCCATTGACTTTGCAAAAAAAGAACCTAGCAATCTGCTTCTAAAAAGATTATAACCTAGAAGACCCTAAGGGGCAGTTCTGTTGTCACATGGAGTCGATGTGAGTCAGCATCAGCCTGATAGGATTAAACAACAACAATAATATATGAGCAAAGTTGAGCTTAAGGGTGTCTTCTGGCCCTAGGTCACATTCTCTTTCTACGAAGCTGCAGGTGCTTTAGTGTACTAGTATGTGGAATGATTCTAAGGACCTTTAGTTGCATAGCACTTAAGCACTTGGCTCTAGTCAAAAGGTGACAGTTCAAACCCACCCAGTGACTTTTTAAGAGAAAGGTCTCATGATCTGCTCCCATAGAGATTGCAACAAACAAAATCCTATGAGGTAGTTCTACCTTATCACATAGAGTTGCTATGAATCAAAGTCAACTCAATGGCCAAACAAAATTTAAATGGCAAATATATGCACCCCTCTCTCAAGCAAATTCACTTTGGAGAAATGACCCTGCTTGTCCACAAGCAAAGTGATAAATACACAGTGTTATTCAGTGTAGCCCTGTTTGTAACTGTATGAAGACTAAGAATAACCCAAATGCCCAGTCATAGGAATCAGTTAAATAAATTATTGCTCATTGATGCTATGGAATTTTATACAGCTTAAAAGAAAGAGAGAATTCCCAAAGTATAGATTTTTTAAGATCTCCAAGAAATATTAAGTTAAAAAAATGAGGCTTTATATTCATACAATAGGGTATTATTTATCCATAAAAAGGAATGAGGTACTAAAATTTCAACTGCATGCATGAATCTCTAACACATTATTCTAAGTGAGAAGCCAGACCCAAATGTTACATACTGAATATTCAAATTATATGAACTATCCAAAATGCAAATTGGTAGTTGACAAGCACTGGGAGGACAGGACATTGGGAGGCAACTGCTTAATGGGGACAGAGTTTCCTCTTGGGTTGATACACTGCATGAGATGAGATACAGGTGGTTGTTGCACAACATTGTGAATGTGCAAAATGCTGCTGAATGAGTCACTTCCAAAATAAGAAAATTAAATAATGCATAACTATACGTGTTGAAAGAAAGGAAGAGAGGGGGGAGACAAAGAAATTGGACGCCTCATTCATCTTTCTTTGTGCATTCATAAAAATTAGCTGGACCATTACAACCTACATGTTAATAATATCAACGATATGGAAACCAAAAATCAAACTCACTACCACCCAGTCAATTTTGACTCATAGTAACTCTATGGGATAGGGAAGAATTGTACCTCTGATCTCTGGGATTGTAATTTTTTAAAATCGTTTTATCAGGGGCTCATACAACTCTTATCACAATCCACACATACATCAATTGTGCAAAGCACATTTGTACATTCATTGCCCTCATCAGTCTCAAAACATTTGCTCTCCATGTAAGCCCCTGGCATCAGTTCCTCATTTTTCCCCTCCCTCCCCGCTCCCACTTCCCTCATGAACACTTGATAATTTATAAATTATTATTTTGTCATATTTTGCACTGTCTGATGTCTCCCTTCACCGGCTTTTCTGTTGTCTGTCCCCCAGGGAGGAGGTCACATGTAGAACTTTGTAATCGGTTCCCCCTTTCCAACCCACCCTCACAGTATCGCCACTCACACCACTGGTCCTGAGGGGATCATCCACCCTGGATTCCCTGTGTTTCCAGTTCCTATCTGTACCAGTGTACATCCTCTGG
>NW_022111372.1:18588471-18606073 GCF_000313985.2 Echinops telfairi
AAAACCAAGTAACAATATACAACAAAACAACAACTACAACAAACTAACGACAAAAAAAACAAAACAAAACAAAACACAACATGAAAGAAAAGCTTGTAGTTAGTTCAAGGACCGTTTGTTGGCCTTTAGGAGTGTTTTCCAGTCCAGTCTGTTGGGGCACCATTCCCTGGCCCCAAAGTCCACCTTCAGCATTCTCTGGGGACCTTGTTGCTCCATTTCCTTGCTGTTCTGTTGTACTCCATTAGTGTTTTGCCTCAGTGTGGCGGGATCAGATCGGGCACAATTCCCACACTGTGTCTCCAGTGTTGTCCCGTTTAGGGATATGGATCAGTGAGGGATGTCATGTCTCATAGTAGGGCCGGCCATGTGGTCTGGCTGCTCTAATTGGGAACATCATCCTCAAGGACTGTTGGGCCAGGATGTGCTCCACTCTCTCCTCCTTCCCCTTCATCTGCTCCCATGTGCTCTGATCAGATATGTGGGACTGTAATTCTTTAAGGCAGCAGAAGTCCTATCTTTCTTCCACAGAGTTGCTGGTGCTTTCAAATAGCTGAGCTTGAAGTTAGCAGCCCACTTTGTAAATGCTACATCACCATCTTTAATGATGTGGAGAATGGAGAGAATGTAGGAACTAGGTAAGGAAAAAACAGAAATGGAAAAATACTTTCCTGTTGATCTATTAGCCTGTTGACTTTTTAGCTTGTTGACCTTTTGAACTACGTCAATGAACTACATACTTAAAAAGTAAAAGATTTTTAAAACAAATAAATCAGTCTTGTCACTGATTAATTTGGTAAATAATCTGAAAAAGATGTGCTTCCTGGTAGTGTTTATTCACAGGTTTGGCTACATAATTTGCAGAACCAAGTGAAAAATTAAAATTTGAGGCACCTTGCTAAAAATGTATTAGGAATATCAAGACAGTAATAACAGAACAATAAATTAATATGGTGCCTCATGAGATGGCACAGATTGCATCCTCATGAAGTTGGCCTGTTGTACATGTCGTTGGGTGCTTTCCAGGCAATTCTAACTCATAGTGTCCCAATGTAGATGGAAGGAAACATTACCCAGTCCTGTGTCATCCTCACAATTGTTCTTATGTTTGAGTCCATTGTTGTAGCCACTGTATCAATCCATCTTGTCAAGGGACTTCCTCTTTTTCACTGCCCCTCTACTTAACCAGGCATGATGTCTTTTTCCAGGGAGTGGTCTCTCCTGACAACATGTCCAAAGTATATGAGACAAAGTCTCAACATTCTTACTTCTAAGGACCATTCTGCCTGTATTTCTTCCCAAACAGATGTATTTGTTCTTTTAGCAGTCCACTGCTGTTGTTGCTAGGTGCCATCAAGTCGGCTCTGACCCATAGAAACCCTATGCACAATAGAGCGAAAGACTGCATGGGCCTGTGCCAACCTCAAAATTGTTCCCATGCCTGACCCCAGTGATGCAGTCACTGTGTCAATCCATCTCATTGAGGGCCCTCCTCTTTTTCGCTACCCTGCTACTTTCCCAAACCTGATGTTCTTCTCCAGGGATTGATCTCCTCTGACAATATGTCTGAAATATATAACACGAAGTTTTGTCATTCATGCCTCTAAGGAGAACTCGGGCCTTATTTCTTCCAGGGCAGATTCGCTTGTTCTTTTGGCAGTCCATGGTACTCCCAATATTCTTTGCCAGCACCATGATTCAAAAGCATCAATTCTTCTTTGATCTTCTTTATTCAAAGCTCAAGTTTCACATGCAAACAAAGCAATGGAGAATACTACAGTTTGAGTCAGGCGCCCCTTAGTCCTGAAAGTAAAATCCATGCTCTTCAATACTCCAAAAATGTCTTATGCAGATTTACATAATGCAATACATCTTTTGATTTCTTAAATGCTGCTTTCCTGAGCATTGATTGTGGATCCAAGCAAGACAAAATCCTTGTCAACCTTTTTTCCATTTAACATGATGTTACCTATTGGTCCAGTTGTAAGGTTTTTAGTGTTGTTGGGTTTTTTTGTTTTGGTTTGTTTTTACATTGTGATCTATAGTGAAGACTATAATCTTTGATTGTCAGCAGCAAGTGCTTCAAATCCTCCTCACTTTCAGCAAGCAAGGTTATGTCATCTGCATACCGTAGGTTGTTATATAAGCCTTCCTCCAATTCTGATTTCACATTGTTCTTCATATAATCCAGCTTCTCTGATGATTGGCTAGCATACAAATTGAATAAGTATAAAAGGATACAATCCTGAGGCATACATTTATTTATTTTAAGCCATGCAGTATGTCCCTGTTCTGTTCACACAACTACCTCTTGATCCATGTACAGGTTCTACATGGGTACAATGAAGTGTTCTGGAATTCTTGTTTTTCTCAAGGCTATCTATAGTTTGTTATAGTCCATACAGTCAAATGCCTTAATATAGTCAACAAAACACAAGTAAGCATCTTTATAGTATTCTCTGCTTTGAGCCAAGACCCATCTGATGTTAACAATGATAAAGTTATTCCACATTCTCTTCTGAACTTTGCCTGGACCTCTGGAAGCTCTCCCTTAATGTCCTGCTGCAAACTGTACTGGATGCTCTTCAGCTAAATTTCACTCACATGTGATATCAATGATATTGTTCTATAATTTGAGCATTCTGTTGGGTCAACATTTTTTGGAATTGGTACAAATATGGATCTCTTCCAGTCAGTTGACCATGTAGCTGTCTTCCAAATTTCTTGGCATAGATGAGTGAGTGCTTCCAGTGCTTCATCAGCTTTATGAAATATTCCAATTGGTATTCATGGAGTTGTTTTTTGTTGTTGTTGTTTTGTTTTATATTGTTTTTTTGCTAATGTCTTCAGTGTCATCAGTTCTTATCATTTGCTACCTCTTTAAATAGTTGGATATTGACTAGTTATTTTTTGGTACAGTGATGCTGCGATTTTAGGTGCCATCTAGTCTATTTTTCACTCAGTTACCCCATGTGACAGAGAAGAATTGTCCCATATTGTTTTAATGACTGTAATCTTAGTAGGGCAGATTGCCAGGTCTTTGTCCCACAAAACGACTGAATAGGTTTGAGCCATCAACCTTTCCATTAGCAGTCAGACACTAACTTGCACCATCTGCAATCCTCACCAACTTGTTCTTGTTGCTAGGTGCAATAACATGACTCACAGCAATCTTATGTTCAACATCAAGAAAAACACTGCCCAAACCTGCCTCATCTTCACAATTATTTTTATGTTCGAGTCCATTGTTGCAGCCACTATGTCAATCTCTCTCCTCAACGGTCTTCCTCTTTCTCGATGACTTTATATTTTACCAAGCATGATATCCTTTTCCAAAGACTGATCTTTTCTGACAACAGGTCCAAAATATATGAGATGAAGTCTCACTATCCTTGATTCTAAGGAGCATTCTGGTTTCACTGCTTCCAACACAGATTTGTTTGTTCTTTTGGCAGTCTATCATATTTTCAATATTCTTTGCCACAACCATAATTCAAATGCATCAATTTTTTCTTCAATCTTTCTTATTCAATGTCCAACTTTCAAATGAATTTGAGGTGATTGAAATACCAGGGTTTGAACAAGTGATCTAAAATTGATGGTGAGGAGGGCAAAGGATGTGTTAGGTCTTGATAAAGGGCAATGTAAACAAGAGGAATTACTAAAATCTGAATAAAGACCAAACATAATAGTGGGACAAGAGGAAAGTAAAAGAAAATAGAAGAAAGAACTAGGAGGCAAAGGACATTTATAGAGGTCTGCATACAGGCATGGACATATGTCAATATATTTATATATAATGATAGGTAAATAGATCTATGTACATATTTTTATATGTTAAGTATTAAGGTAACAGACAGACATTGGGCCTCTATTCAAGTACTCCCTCAATACAAGAACACTTTGTTCTAATAACAGGACACTCTGTGATGCTCACCTTCCCTGACATGATCACTGACAACAAAATGGGTGCATAAGCAAATGTGGTAAAGAAAGCTAATGGTGCCCGGCTATCAAAAAATACAGCATCGGGGGTCTTAATGGCTTGAAGATAAGCATGCAGCCATCTAGTTGAGAAGCAACAAAGCCCACATGGAAGAAACACACCAGCCTATGTGATCATGAGGTATCAATGGAATCCAGTATCAGGCATCAAAGACCCAGAACAAAAAATCATATCAATGTGAATGAGGAGGGAGTGCAGAGTGGAGACCCAAAGTCCATCTGTAAACAGTTGGACATTCCCTTACAGAAGGTCACGAGGAAGAGATGAACCAGTCAGGATGCAGTATAACACCAATGAAACATACAACTTTCCTCTAGTTCTTTAATGCTTCCTCCCCAACCCCCTATCGTGACCCCAATTCTACCTTACAAACCTGGCTAGACCAGAGAATGTACAGAGGTACAGATAAGAGCTAGAAACACAGGGAATCCAGCATAGATTAAACTCTTCAGGACCAATAATGAGAGTAGTGCTACCAAGAGCATAAGGAGAAGGTGGGGGGAGAAAGGGGGAACAAAACACAATGGTCTACATATAACCCCCTCCCAGGAGGCAAGACACCAGAAAAGTGGGTGAAGGGAGACATCAGACAGTGTAAGACATGAAAAAAAAACAAACTTATAAATTATCAAGGGTTCACTAGGGAGGAAGGTTGGGGGAGGGAAGGGAAAATATGAGGAACTTACACTTAGGGCTCAAGTAGAAAGAAAATGTTTTGAAAATAATGATGGCAATATATATAAAAATGTGCTTGACACAATTGATGTGTGTATGGATTGTGATAAAAGCTGTACGGGTCCCAAATAAAATGATTAAAAAGAAAGAAAGAAATACCATGGTTTGGGTCAGACCCACCTTACTCTCCAAAGTGGCATCCTTGCTCTTTAAGGCTTTAAAGAGGTGTTTTACAGCACATATGCCAAATATATCATTTGATTTCTTATCTGTATAGACAATTAAAAATACTAATGTCAAAGGGAAGCAACTTACTTCTCAAAGGGACCAGAGATTTTTAAATACTCAATTTTCTCTATTTCTTTGCCTACTTCATGATCTTTTTGTTCCTAAATAATTAATCTGAAAATACAGTAGTTTTAATCCAATGGGATTATCATACATATCACTAAACATTAAGGCTTGGAGCTTAATCATCTTAGGTCATAAATTTGTCAGCATCCAAGATAATCCAATCCAATTTATATTTCTTCTAAATCATATTTGTATTCACATTACGGTCTTTTTGTGTTAAATAAGGAAGCCTTTCTTTTACTGTATTCATATAAATTGTGAAACCCAAGTAAAGGCTGCGTTTCAGTGTGGTCTAATCTTTCAATCTAGTGTTGCAATCAAATCATTGTAATTTGGCAGCCAAAAAGTACTGAAAAGAACTTCCAAGTTGTTTTGTTTAGGGGTTTGGTTTGGTGTTTTGTTTTGTTTTGTTTTCCAGCTCTTAAGAAATGCCACAGAAGGAAATGCATTCCTAGTGCCTAGAAAACATCTTTAAAATGTTCTCTTACCACTGCTTTTTTTTTCTTTTCAGATTTCTATATACAGTTAGTAACTGATTCTCCAAACTCTCTCCTTGACCATTACTCTCCTCACCCACAGCCCACACAGACTCTTCCTCCCCTGTAGCATGTCTGCCTAGCTCCATTATGCTTCCTCTTTTTCAAGCAAATGCACACATCTTCAATGTGAATCACCCATTTACATGTACTGGGCACCCATGAACTAAGTTGAATAATACACACTGGCTTCCAGGAGCAAAAACTGCAGGGCAATTCTAGGTTTGACATGACTGAGGAAAGGAAGAAAAGGAAGATGTGAAGATGCTCAGATAATAGTTTTTGTTCCTCTTACAGTTGCAATTATCAACATGTGTTATATAAATGTCCCAAAGAAGGTTTCGTGTTCTGGCCTGGGGTTGTTTATCTATTCATAATAGTCTGGGGCCCGTTAACCCAAAAAGTCTGCCAGCACCAAACTCAAATTTTTACATATCTGATTGTTTGTAAAATCACCCAAATAAGCAGATTTTTAGCCATTTAGAGTGCTGTGTATGATTGTTGGGAAGAGCCCCAGTGGCACAAGGGGTTAAGCATTACACTGAATAACAGAAGGTTGACATTTTAAGATTACATGCTTCTCTATAGATGAAAGATGAGGCTGTCTGATCCCATAAAGATTTACCGTCTCAGAACCCCTATGCAGGGCAGCTGTACATCAGAAACCACTCGGTGGCAATGGGTTTGGGTTTGGGCATGCTTTTCTGTAATAGTCTCAGATCACATATAATTCTGTAATTCTCTTAAATCATATATGATAGTGTTATACTACTTCTATAATCTTAAACTACCGATATACATATATTACTTATAATGGGATTTAGACGTAAGAAAACTTCTGAATGCAGGCCTGGAAACATAGATGTACGTGAAAAATGTGATAAACTAAGTTTAAGTTAGTTGATTTTGACCTGGCAGCCTGTGATAAAAGAAGACATAACATAGTTATTATGCACCATTTAACTAACATGCTAGCCTTTGGCATCACACTGGCCCTTGTGAAGCCAAGGTGAGGAATTCATATATAAGGCCTAGATTTCTGCTCATTTGGTGAGAGAAGACTGAGGCAGGGAGATCTTTCTTATTCTCCTGAGAACTGAGAGCCTGCTGGGACTCTGTGGCTACTACACATTTCAAGCCCCAGTCACAAGGGAGCTAGTTCGAGCTGTGGTCAATCTTTCCTCCCCAGCCCTCTCCTTAAAGATCAATGCCTAAAGATTTGGCCTTTAATCAAACTGAAAACATAATGGTAATTTTTAGTGTTGATTCTCAGCTCTAAAAAGAATACTGTGAGGTCTTACTGTATTATTTACTGTGACTACCTTGCAATAAACTAAATGAGTTTATGCATGACACACCTGAGTATCTCTCTCTGTTGTCTAAGATTAGGTCCTCAAGGGATAAATTGAACAATGTCAGCCACAGATAAGAAGTTCCAAGGATCCAAGCACTGCTGTCCTTCAGAACTCTCTGACCACTTTGCTGCTGAGCGACATAACCTAGACATAAGTCCTTCCTCCTGCTTACCCCCTGCCCTTGCCCTTATCTCCTTCTGGAAAACACACATAGTGTGCTTGCCTTTGGGTAATGTCCTGTGATGAGGAACTTCCCTCCACATGAAACAACTGTCAGCACATCATTCTCAGTAAATAGCTTGTGTTGCAAAACTCTCATCCCATGATCCTGCCTTTTTCCTGGGCTCAGTCCAAGTCCAAACCCACTGCCATTACATGGATACATGCCATTGCATTCAGAGTGATAGAGCACAACCACTGCCTAGGATTTTCAAGACTATGAATCTTAACAAGAGCAGACAATCTCATCTTTCTCCTGTAGAAGAGCTGGTGGGTTCAAACCGCCTACCAGGACTCCTTTTTCTTGATACAAACAAACAACCAAGCCCACTTCCATCAAGTAGAGTTCAACTCATAGGAACCCTACATAGGGTTTCTGAGACTGTAAATCTTGACAGAAGCCGTCTGCGTCATCTCTCTCTCACAGAGTTGCTGCTGGGTAGGAACTGCCAGCCTTGCTGTTAGCTGTTCAATGCCTGACCCAGAGTGCCGCCAAGCCCTTTATTCTTGATCAGCTCCTTTAACAGCCCTCTAACACTCTACAGCATCATACTACAGTCAACAGAGGGGCTCCCAATATGATTGCAGCAGATATGTCCCTTAGAAAAAGTCACAGTGAAAAGCTGTGTTAGAATGGTGTTCTGTCAACATGTGAAAAATGAGATGAACATTTCAAATTACCTTGTTAAATTAACATATGGCACTAATTATATTTCTCTCCAAAACATAGATGCTCTCTTCTTAAAAATCAGCTTTTTCTCCGAGTCTCACCAATCAGAAGACTGACAAATTTAGCTGAATTTCTAGCAAGGTCACCCTACCGCAAGTTACCTATGACTCTGTGAGACCATTTAACCTTCAAAAGTGTGCAACAAAGTTTGAACATTTTGCAAGATTGCAATTAAAAATAAAGATAAGGACTGCCAAATTTTTCTAGAACAGAGTGATTTTACAACAGACTCATTCTAGTAATCAGTTTGAGTATGTCAGGAAAGATCTTGAAATCATTTTTAAAGGTACATTGTACTCTCTAAATGATTTCAAAACAATAACCACCACAAAAATTCATTGCCATCAAGTCATTTCAGGATCATCGTGACCCTCTAGTGACCCGTTAGGACTAGTAGAACTGTACCTGAGGGTTTCCAAGAGGGTTATGGGAGTAGAAAGCCTCATCTTTCTCCTGAGGAGCTTGTCAAATGTTGACTGTGTAGTTAGTAGCCATGGCATAACTACATCACCAGGGCTTTCCCAAAATGATCTACTCTGTGGTAAAGAGATGAAGCATTTGGTAGACTGATGGATCATAAACCAATAACCCTATCCAAAAGTTTTATCACTGAGAAAATTTGATAGCTGGGAAATAGAAAAACACTGGAAGGATAAAGCTACAATCTCTCTCAACTATAACCACATTCATCCTTGCATATCAACAAGAAAAAAATGAGATGCTCAGCAAGTGCCCATTATGCCACAAGCCATTTACTAGAAATTTTACACACTACATCTACCTCATTCCTTACAGTTCCCTGAAAATGTGTCAAATCTGGTGGTCATTAAATGTGCTGATTCCCAGACTTGGACCTGGAACTTCTGATTTGATTGGACTGGGTTAGGACTTCGATATCTATAATTTTACCAAAATTACTCTTCATTGCAGTGCCATTAAACGACTTCCTTATTCCTGTTCTATAGATAAGAGAAACAAAACACTGAGAAATTGAACAACTCACCAGTAAAAGTAACAAGGTAGAAATGGGTGTTTGAACTCAGAGTATCTCCAAAGTCCACACTTCATCACCAGGCCCTCCCATCCCAATAAGAACTCATTTTCAAAAAAAAAAAGGAAGAACTCATTTTCTCTATAATCCTAAAATAGTGACTTCAATGACCTGTCCATCGCGTCTTGAACTCATCCCTCCCACTCCTCGTCCTTAACAGTACATATGTTCTTGACTTGTATTATTGGTTATTATATGATGAAATTCTACTTGCTGTCTTGAATAGAAAGGCAAAGCCATATCCTGTCTCCTTGTCTCTAACAATTCCTCTACAAAGGAAGAGAACTGGTTTCCATGCCATTGCCTCTGACTCATGGTGACCCCATGTGCATTAGAGCAGAATTGTGATCCAAAGGGTTTATAATGCCGGGTTCTTCAAAGTGCTTTACAAGGCCTTTATTCTGAGGGACCCCTGGATAGATTTGAACCTCCAACCTTTCCATTATCAGCCAAGCATGTGAACTGTTTATACTGCCTGAGGACTCTACAAAGGAGGAAATATTGGTCAAAGCTTAAGTGTGGGGAGTACAGTTTGTCATTCATTTCTATCTGCCACAACGACCCTATTTGTACACAAATAATCTGTGTGTTATACATTTTTGCAAACCTGAAACCCCTAAAAGTTAATTTGCTATGATGAACACTATGCACAAAACATAGTGTGCATACTTGTGTGTGTGTCCTTTACATGGGTGGATCGTATGTGAAAAATAAGGAATTCGGGCATTTGAAATCTTCAGAATTGCTTCCCAAAATAAAATACCGGATGAGAATCCATGAACCTTCAACTTTGTGATGTCTACAAAGACACCGCTCCACAGGTTTGCAGGGTTTCATTTTAAATCTCTGCTTCCTTGTCCCTGAAATTCACATATTTATAGGTGTGACATGCTTTAAATGTGAACAAGGGTGAAAAATCCTATGATGCTGAAACAAGCAAAACCTGTCACCGAAAGTTGACAGGGAGGTTGTCCGAGTGCTCTATGGTACACAGTGTTCCTGCCTCGCCTGACTCTTCAGCAGTTCTGAGAGCACTCCCCCTGTTTGTTGTTGGAGTGCATCCATCAGTGTGTTCTGTGGTGCAGTGTCTGTTTTCCAAAAATCCAGGAACATGAGTCAGCTGTTCAGCTATTATCTACAAATTTGGTAAAGTGCCGTATCCATGAACTCTGAGCATGTTTTCCAGGAATTACACCCCCAGTGCCTCCATAATGGCTGTCCTGATCAGCATGTCATGCTCTGATGTGTTCCGTGTTGACTTTGAAAGGAAAATGGTATCAGAGTAAATAATGATGGGCTCCCTATGTAATCTGAATCAAGGTACAGTGTAACAGCTAAATGCACTAACTATTTTGGTTAATATAAAATGTCATATACCATATGTGACATGTTTACAGTTGAGGAATATCTTTGACTTTTGTAAGCTGGGTCGAAAGGCCATGTAGGAGTTCTGGCAGGCACTTCCAGCTATGATTGCTGGAAAATGTCAACAGGAGCTCAGAGTAAGTTGAGATCTCGCTGGTCTTCCATGTACTCCCTGCTGAAGCGACCTCACCCAGGGCTGAGGCTTTAAATACCACCCATGTCCTACAACGTTCAAGGGTATTATCTCCAGTCATGACCTCTTCCTGAACTCCTGTAATCTTTAACAATTCTTCCTAGAATGTCTAATGGTACCTCAAAATATACATTTTTTAAAAGCAGGATTTTTAATTCAACCTTTGCTTGGATTAGTTATCTAGTGCTACTGTAACAGAAATAGCAGAAATTGGTGGATTTAAGAAACATAAATTTATTCTCCCACATATTTCGAGGTTACCCACTGCTATAAAGTTGATGCCAACTCATAGTGACTCTATAGGACAGGGGAGAACTGGCCCCCTGTGAGTTTCCAAGACTGTAACTTTACCAGAGTGGAACGACCTGTCATTCTCCTGAGAAGTAGCCGGTGGCTTCAAACTGCTGACCTTGCTGTTAGCAGCCCAACACGGAACCACTATACACCAGAGCTCCTTTTTAGGAGGCTAGAAGTCCAAATTTAGGGCTCCAGCTCTAGAGGAACTAGAGCTGTCATCTCTAAGGTAAGGTCCTTGCTTCTTTTCAACATCTGTTAGCCCATCATCTCCATGTTTCATAGCAACAATCTTTCCCTAGGTTTAAGAAATTAAGTTCTCAGCACTGGGGCTTAAGGTCTGAGGGACATGCTCCAGTGCCTGCTCTTCTTTCTTGGTGGTAATCCTGTTTATTATATACATAATAATATATTATATAATAATATATTGTACAATAATATATAATAAATATAGTATATCTATTTTATATATAATAAATATATGTTATGTTTATTATATTATTATATATTTATATTATATATAAATATATTATACATATATACATATACATAATAAAAGGTGATGCAAGTCACACCCAGGGAAACTCCTCTTACCTTAGATCAGGCCTGTAACCTGAGTAAGGATGTTGCATCCCACCTTAATCCCCTTACAACTGAATGGATTACATTAAATCACATCTCGGGGTTGATATATCAATACATTGCTGCCAAATTACATTACACAACTGCCAGCCCACTTAGAACCATGGACTAGCCAGGTTAATACATATTTTAGAGGATTGCATTATCCCATGGCACTTTCCAAACCTTCCCAGCCTGCTTCTTCGTAGTCAATGCATTCATCGTCATCAGAAATATTTGCAATCCAAAACCTGGGAGTCCTGGTTTTATCATCTTCTTCATCTACCATATCAAATCAATCTGTGAGTCCTGTGAGGTCTAGGGCAATTCCCTGGAAAGTGATCCCTGAGATGGGGATTTGCTGCTAAGGGCACTCCGGGTGCCTCAGGAGGGTACAGCTTCCTTGAAAACAAGAATAATGCTAGCTGAGAATGGGGGTGACATAAGAAAGAGTAAGAAGCTCCAACAAAGAGGCAAAATATTAAGGAATCTGCATAAAGCAGAGCAAGAATAGACATCTCAACAAATGGGCCCTAGTTGGGGTACTGTTCCAGCAACACTGAGCCATTTAGGAGCAAGTCAGCACCCACAGATTCTGTGGTGACCATTGCAAAGCCCAGTCCGTCATCCTTGATCAGGGATCACGCAGGTTGTTCTCGCCATCAGAGAATTTCCCATCCACAGCTCCAGTGCTGTGCCTGGTGACAAAGTAGGTATAATGTACATACTTGCTTGACCCCCAAACAACTTAAGTTTATGCTTGATTGTTACCCTTTTTTTATGCAGTGTTCCAAAATATTTGTAAGCCCCAGGAAAAGAGGTAGGGAGTGGCACGCTGGACACCTACTACAGTGGGTGGTAAAAGAAATGAGGATTTCAGACTCAGAATGGAGTTAATACATGATATGCCATGAGCCAAGAAGACGGGTAAAGTATGTACTAAAATTTTAATAGGTATTTCCTTCAGTGTGGATTACATCTAAACGTGAAGAAAACAAGAAGCCTCACAACTAAAACAATATGTACCATCATGTTAAACAGAGATCAAGACAAGTTTGTCAATATTTGATTCTATTTGAATTAATAATGCAGATCCATGAAAACAACAGTCAAGAAACCAAATGATGCATTGATTTGCAAAAATCGGCGGCAAAATGCCCCTTTGAAGCTTTTTTCTGAAGATGTCACTTTGATAACTAAAGTGTACCTGGCCCAACTTTTCAGTTGACTCATATGCATATGAAAGCTGAACAATGAGAAGAGACAGAGAGATAATTGATGTATTCCATTTGTGATGTGGAAAAAGTATGTTTAAGACAGTATGAATTGCCTTGTTCTTTTGAACAAACAAATCAATGTAAAAGAAATACAACCAGAATGCTCCTAAGTAGGGAGGATGATGGGATAAAAAACAATATCTAGAAAAGGACTTCGTCCATGGTAAAATAGGTGGTCAGCAAAAATAAGAGAACTCCTCAATTAAGTGCATTGACACAACAGCCGTAACAATGGACTCACACAAGCCAGTGCCCATGAAGACAGCGCAGGGCATTTTGTCTGGTTACACATAAGGTTGCCATAAAGGAAACGGATTCAACCAACAAACATTTTGTCTTCAGTGACTGAGAAGATCTTCAGGACCATGTGGGATTCAAATAATGTTCCCTCACACCGGTGTCCACCACAGATCTATGAGATGCAGAGAGAAAAACTAGTATATTTTAACCCTATTGACAAACGTTGGGATTTGCTTTTATCAGCAAAATAGAATGGTAACAGTATTTTAGTCAACATTTTATTTTCTTCTTCATAAGACAATTTTTTAACTACACTGTTCTGGGTAAGTGGTAATTGGGTTGGTTGGTTGTTTTTTCATGTTATTTATACCAACAAGGAAGATTCTGATTTTTTGCTTCAATACAAAAGTTATATCAAACATTAGATCATTCTGACTCTCTTAAACTACATGACTAAAGGGATTTTCCTAATTCTGTTGGCTTCATTCAATTATCCAGAAATCTATACATCTTCCCCCCCAGGATATTTCAGAGGAGTACTAAATAGAGTACTAATAGGTGTATTAAATAGAGAACACTAAATAACTAACAGTTATTTTCTGTCTATAGTCATAGATTTAATAAGGCAGACAAAAAAGCATAATTAATTCATTCCTGCAATTTCTTCAAGAATCAATATGGTGGCAACCATTCTTGGGGGGCTAACCCAATACTCATTCCAAATTCCCTGCCATCTTGACACTTTCCCCCCAAATGCTAGAAAGGTCTTTATCCACATTTTCAGCCTCCCATATAGCTAGAGTTGGTCATGAATCACATTTATAGCCAGTGACATTTTGCTTAGGGTGGTAATGTGTCCTGTAAAGCTTTTGTTTCTGTTACAAAATGAAATTGACAGGTGAGAGTTATGAAGACTGATCCCCTTCCTTTTTATTCCTGCTTTACAGGTGTTCCACCAAACCAAACTCAATGCCATTGAGTCGATGCTGGCTCACAGCTTCATAGGTAGGCTTCATGAAAATAGCAAGCTAAGTCATTTTGTATTTATTAAGATTGAGTCACTAAATCAATTCTAGCAAACAACTACTTCTGAACATCTTGCTATGAATAAAAGATCAATTATATTTGTCTAAGCCTCATGAATCTAGTATGCTGTTAAACCACTTACCAGTGAAACAATTCAGAATCAGTTAAGTGCTGGTGGTGCAAACAGTTAAGTGCTGGGTTAAGAAGCAAGAGGTTAGTAGTTCAAATCCGCCTAAAGGCAACTTGGAGAAAAGACCTGGTGATCTGCTTCTGAAAGCTCAAAAGTCATTAAAATCCTATGGCGTGCTCTTCTGCTCCAAAACACATGGGGTTTTGGAGCGGAAGTGCATTCCATGGGATTTTTATTATTTTTTTATGCTAGTACTCAGTTACTTGTTTGCTAAATACAATCTTTTGTGTTTAGGCATATGAACCATCTTAAATTTCTTCTTCCATTCTATTATTGGTATGAAGCTCATCTTTTCTCACATTGATTTTGGATTATTCCAGACCATTTGTTGAATAGATATTCCTTCCTTCACCAAATTATTTTCGTGTCTTTTTTGAAAATTAAATGACTGTAGGTATGAGTCGATTTCCGGAATTTCTTCTTTTCTATTGGTCAAGGTTTCGAATTTTATTGCAGAGTCACATGATCTTATTTAGTTTATGTTGACATCAGGCAATGTAAGACGTCCAACTTTGTTCTTTTCAAGGTTGCTTTGGATGTTCTCGGTCTGTTGTATTCCTGTATGGATTTGAAAATGAACTTGTCAAATTCTATACACCCACAAGTCTGCTAGCATTATGCTGGAGATTTCATTGAATAAATAGATCAATTTGGGTAGAATGGACCTCAATAATATTTAATCTTCCAATCTATGAATATAGTGTATCTTTTCATTTATTCAGTTCTTGTTTTGTTTCTCTGTGCAATGTTGTGTGGCATTTAGTGTGGAGTTCTTACACATTTATTTCTAAATATGCTGCACCTTTTGATGTTATTATAACTGGAATTGTTCTTCTCTTTTCATTTTCCAATTGCTTGCTGTTAGTATCCTTGTATCCTGTGACCTGGATAATTCATTTATTAGTTAGTGTGGTTGTTTTGTAAACCACTTAGGATTATCTTTGTAAATAATCATGTCATCTTCAAATAGAGACAGATTTACACTTCTTCCCTTCTGATCTTTTAGTTAAAGGCATTTTAACTGGTTCAAATTTAATAGTTTTAACTTTAAAACTCATGTTATTAATGCTCATCAAGATA
The DNA here is from genome assembly GCF_000313985.2 of Echinops telfairi. Lineage (NCBI taxonomy): Eukaryota > Metazoa > Chordata > Mammalia > Afrosoricida > Tenrecidae > Echinops > Echinops telfairi. The sequence goes on from NW_022111372.1 coordinate 18,603,681, forward strand.
ACATATTTCCAAAGAACACAAAAACAGCAAATTCAAACTATCTTAGTAGTCAGCAAATTTTTATTCCCTTCCTACTTTGTACTTAATGTGTTGTAATAAAGCAGGATCAGATTCCGTTCTAAATAAATGGTCCTAGAGAAATCCTAAATCCCACTGTGGAGATAACATAAATGTTGTGACTTTGAGAGATGAGAGAGATTGTTGATAGGTAGTGTAAACTATCAGAGATGAACATTTCTTAGAGAATAAGACATCTAAACTAGATTTGAAGAAAAGGTAGCATTCCAATTAATGTACCTCTAGGAAAGATGTAGGTACAGAGTAAGTACAGAGGGGAATGAAATGCCTTCCTAACAGAAACAGATGCCAAACCACATTAGTGTGAGGAATACTGAAACAGAATAACAGAAGGTCTCAACTGAAAGGTTACATTTTAGATTTCACCTTCTACTTACTTAGAAGTTTTAAAGCAGAAAAGTATGACAAGGGAATCTTCCAACTAGGACAAACCCAAAGATAGCCCAAGCTCTGAGAGGAGACAATGGGTAGAAAGAGCATCACTGCATTGGATGAAACTTCCTGATTTCCATGTTCCTGCAAAGAAAAATAAGCAGTTGATGGGCCTGAGGACATAAATGATACCTTCATTTAAAAATGTAACAGCCCTCTTTCCTAGGAACTATATGTGACCTCCTCCCTGGGGGACGGACAACAGAAAAGTGGGTGAAGGGAGACGTCGGACAGGGCAAGATATGACTAAATAACAATTTATAAACTATCAAGGGCTCATGAGGGAGGGGGGAACGGGGAGGGAGGGGAAAAATGAGGACCTAATGCTGCGGGTTTAAGTGGAGAGAAAATGTTTTGAGAATGATGTACAAATGCGCTTTACACAATCAATGTGTGTATGGATTGTGATAAGAGTTGTATGAACCCCTAATAAAATGATTTTTTTTAAATCAAACATTCTAACACAATCTAGTTAAATGATATACTAATTTGATACTTTCATGCTGAGGAACGATGGCAGAATCATATTAATATCTTAATTATAATCTCTTTATTTTCTGTCATAAGATTATGTTTCTACAAGACCAGTACAGTTTGTATGTACAATAAAAAAACACTACAACTCATTTAAAAAAATAATTAATTAATTAAAATTAAAATTTTTTAAAAATTAAAATGTAACAGCCAAAAATCCTAATGGCCAATTGAACAAGGATATCTCAGCATTAGATGGATGGCACTTAATATGCTAAATTGAGGACAAACTTTGTGCTCTATGTGTGGGATTGCTCAAAGAGAGAAAATATTACATTTTAATCTTATTTAAATGCTTTGATATATTATATAGAAAACTCATTAGAAAGCTATGAACTGCAGCCCAAAATCATAAGGAATTGGGTCTATCTTGAGTGTCTTCCAAAGAGGGATTCATGATTGAAGTGTAAAAAGAAGCATTAGGGAAACATTTCAAAGGGCAAACAGTAGTTGATCCAAACCTTATAGGATTTCAATATCTGAATATAAAACGCCTTTGCATTTTCTCATTACCCTGGTCTCCCCCATAACTTTCTTGTCTGTAAAGCTCCTGAAATGGCACATAACAGAGCTGTCTGAGTTGACACTGCTGAAGCCCCTGTGGCAGCGTCTTTCAGCCCCAGCACAAATACCCTCTCCTGCAAAACCACACTCTCCTCCATACATCAGCCACCCTGCCTGGCTTGTGGGGAAGGAGACTCAGGGCAGAGCCCAACTCAAGTAGTACTTCTCTTTGATTCAGTGAGGGGTTAGTCAAGGAAACAGAAGCCAGTCTAGGCCTTTCAAGCAAGAAGTGACTTAATAGGGGGATTTGGAGACTTACAAAACTACAAAAGTGCTAGGGGAGCAAGTCCAGGAAGCTTCCATTTACCGGTAATCAATCAGATAAGACAAACATCCCACAGTAATTTGCACTAGCACTATGCAAAATCTCACTTCGGCTCACATCTGTTCACCTCCCTTATGCTGCAACCAAAAATCAATGACTTATTTTTCCCAAATGCACACATGTTCCTCACATTGGAAAAATCTAGGCTGAAAGCTTTGACAGAGTAAATTAAGAAAGAAACAAGTTCTAACATTTTAGCCCTACAGAGTGGTGATATGTGGGCTAGACATTGGGCTGTGGGTTAGGCCGGATTGAAACAGAAACAAATCCAGAGACACTCTGAGATAGTTTATTGTGCCAGTCTGGCTGATAAACACAAGTGGGATTGACTGAAGGGCAGAGAGATAAATGGCTTGGTGAGCCTTGCCTTTCTTGTCTCTCGCTCTGTGATCATCGGACCAGTGTGCGGCTGCCTTGCTTGTTCTGTTCCTCAATTTAAAGGCTACACTACCTGTGGGAC
>NW_022111372.1:18606187-18612156 GCF_000313985.2 Echinops telfairi
TAGCTCTCTCTACAAATAGAGGAAGATCTGGCATCAGACTAGACTTGAAGGACTGCTAGTCTCTCAACTTTCTCTCACGGACGTGAGTTGCACTGAGCCAATTGTAGTGCTTTCTAATTTAACTGTTTATTTCTTGTATTATATATTTATCTGTATATGATTTAACAGTTCTTTTCTCATTATATATTTAATTATCTTTATAAATAAATATATTGAATTATCAGCAATTTGGTTTTATCTCTCTAGAGAACCCTGTCTAATACACACTCATATTGTGTAAGAGAGAGTTTATATCAAGAAGTCATTGTACATCAAGAAAACATCCCAACCTGGTCCAGATTAAGTCCATAAATTTGATATTAGCCCATAAGCCCAACATTAGTCCATGAAATCCTCTTTAGACACACGCAGTACAAGCAATGATGCCAAATGCAGGAAGATCATAGCCCAGTGGGTGCAAAGTCCTGTTGATCCAATGGCAGTGGATGCATCTTCAGGGCTCTGGCTGCCATCAGTGTGGCTCCATGTGGCTTGTCAACAGGAAGGTGAAGCAGAGACAGACAAACAGACAGACAGAAGCCTGCCTTTTCTGATGACAGAATCAAGAGAGTTCCCAGAATCCTTATGAGAAAGCCATGTGCACAACGAGTGATCAATCAGGCTGTGACCTGACTGACAGGCTAGATTCCACGCCTTCATTCTTTTATCGAGCTGACATGAAATTGTGTAAGTACCACAGGCTGCTAACCACAGGCTCAGTAGTTCACACCTCACAGCCACTCGGCTGCAGAAAGATGAGATTGTTTGCTCCTGTAAAGATTCACTCTTAGAAACCCTATGTAGTGTTTCCATGAATCAGAATCCATTCAGTGGCAGTGGGTTTGGTGCAGGGCAGAGATTTGAAGGGTGGGGCTAGTGTAAAACACAGTCCGTGGTAGCAAATACACCTTTCTTCCCTTCATTCCCCAGCTCCCACTCCCAGCTGTGTAGTCAGCATACCCTCCACCAATGTGTTCTCACAGCGGTGAGTTTCTTCCATTGACCTGGGTCAGTGTTTCTCCTTCCCCATCCTGTGTTCTGCCATCTTCCAATCACATATGCAGCCCCCAAAAACCAGTGGGCCCTGCGCCTCATCTTTAAATATTTTTCCAGATTTGGAATAACATTTTTTGCAAAGCGGCAAGTGTGGCGAGACTGCCACTACACCCAAGATGTAACCCCAGCTTTAATTTCCTATCACCCTCATAGCAAATGATCACAAACTGGGTTGCTTAAAATCAGAAAAATGTATTCCCTCACCATTCTAGGGCCCAGGAGTCTGAAACTAAGGTATTAGCCAACAACTATTTCAGATCCATGATGAGATTTGGATGACATTCTTAAAGTATGTGAACACCGCATGCAACTGAAGAACATAATGGTATTTCCAGGTTCTTTAGTTTTGATGTATTACTTTAGGAGTCATTTTATCTAAAGCATCTTAAGAAGAGGATGAATTGACCACCTGGTTGCATGTGTGAAACTCTCTATATATGTTGGCTTAGCTTCTAGCTTCATCCCTGATCACTACTACATGATGGCGAACAATTGCTCCTTCACTCTCAACTCAGTTCATATTGAGTTACCCATATAAAGATTTGAATAGGGCCCCAGAGACAGGCATTAGGAATCATTTCTTAAGGCCAGCCAAAAGTAACATAATTACAGGGGTATGTTCTTACAGATTTAAATGCTATTTGTTATGTTGACCTATCACCTCTATTTGTTTAGTTTTCAATGTTCCTCCTTACGTGTCCCTTGTCTACCATTTCCAAGCCTCAGAGCTGTGGGTTATTTATAATCAGTCATCACGTTTTAGTCACACTCATTTAGTGAATACTTAAAGAAATTGGGAGCTCTTGAAGGCCTGTTAGTTGCTCAAGAATTTGCCAACAAATAGTAGGGTATAAAAAAGCCTCAAGTAAAACTAGATGGGTTTTGTTGGGCATGAATGACAGAAGAAATATAGTCTTTGTGTTACAGAGCTTAAATGTGCCATCTCAACCAAATATTACCGTGTTTTTTGTTTTTGAAAAAAAATGTTCATTTAAATCTACACCATTTCAATGTAGCAGCAAGGAATTGCTAAACCTAAATGAAAGTTAAACATGATGGGACAAGAGGAAAATAAAAGGAAATAGAGGAAAGAACCAGGAGGAAAAGGACATTTGTAGAGGTCTAAATACAGGTATGTACATATGTAAAACATATATAATGAGAGGGGACTAGAACTGTGTACTCATATCTATATGTTAATAATTAAGGTGGCAGCTGGACATTGGGCCTCGACCCAAGTACTCCCTCAACACAAGAACACTTTGTTCTAACAATCTGATATTCTGTGATGTCATCTTCCCGGCACGATCATGGAAGACAAAATGGGTGCATAAGCAAATGTGGTGAAGAAAGCTGATGGTGCCTGGCTATTAAAGATATAGTGTCTGGGGTCTTAAAGGTTTGAAAATAAACAAGCAGCCATCAAGCTGAGAAGCAACAAAGCCCACATGGAAGAAGCACACCAGCCTGTGTGATCATGAGGCATCAGGATCAGGTACCAGGCATCTAATACCCAGAACAAAATCATACCCAAGGTGAATGAGGGCAGGCGAGTGACTTGGGGTAGAGACCCAATGCCCATCTGTAGACAATTGGACATCTATCTCCCTACACAGGGATCACATGGAAGAAATGAGCCAGTCAGGGTGCAATGTAACACCAATGAAACACACAACTTTCCTCTAGTTCTTTGGTGCTTCCTTCCCGCCACTATCATGACCTCAATTCTAAAAATTGGATTAAACCAGAACATGCACACTGCTACAGATAAGAGCCTGTGACACAGGGAATCCAGGATAGATAAACCCCTCAGGGCCAACAATGAGAGTAGAGATACCAGGAGGATTAGGGGAGGGGACGGGGAGAAGGGGGAATTGATCACAAGGATCAACCTATAACCTCCTCTCAGGGGGATGAACAATGGAAAAGTGGATGGGGAGCAATGGAGGATGATGTAAGATATGAAAATAATAATCTATAACTTGTCAAGAGTTCATAAGGGAAGGCAGGCAGGGGAGGGAGGGGGAAGAAATGGGAACTGATATCAGGGGCTCAAGTGGGAAGAGAATGCTTTGAAAATGATGATGGCAGCATATGTGCAAATGTGCTTGACACACTGGAGGAATATATGGATTGTAATAAGAGATGTAAGAGCCTCCAATAAACGTATTTAATAAAATAAATAAATCTATGCCATTCTTGTGTCTATAAACTAGTCATAATTAACTCAATGGCAGTGAGAAGGATTTTTGAATACTTTCTATATAAAGACTTCTTATATAAAAAATGGGTATAAATCATTCTAATAGTTCATCTAACTCAAATAAGTGAAAATATTTGGGCTTTTTTTCTTACTGAAATTCTAGTTAGTGGAGAATTTATCCTTTAGCTTAAAAAGCCACCGTAGATCTCACCCTCAACAGGTATAGCACACTTTCGAGGTATATGACTTTTTCACCAATGAGTTATTTTTAAATACCTCATAAAAGTTATTCTGACTTTTGATATATTGTGATATGGATTGAGTGATAGAATGAGTGATAGAGATAAGCTTGTAATATACTATCATAAGTGATTACACATGTGTTTATGCAGAATCCCCACTTTTCATAAAACATTTACGTGCAAAAAAATAAAATAAAATAACAACAGTCCAGATTTCACCACAATATCCAAATGCTTTGAAGTGTGTGGCTTTGACTTACTATATTTCTCAAACTTATTTTTCAAGCGTAGACAGTAAAAGCCATTAGCAACCCTATAAGACAGAGTAGGACTGTTTCTTAGGGTTTCTGAGAACTCCAAACTCTTTACAGAAGCAGACAGCCTGATTTTTCTCCAGCAAAGCAACTGGTGGCGTTGAACCCCAAACCTTCTAGTGAACATACAAATGCTTAACTCAGTGCGCCACAAGGGCTTCTTCTGTTGGCAATAGTGAGTTGTTTGTTGCTGCTGCTGCTGCTTAATGGAACGGAATCTTAAATGCAGACAATCAGAAATAGTCTGACTGTCTATTTCATACATAGAATATCCAAGTTGTGTGGCTTCTTTGTAAATACGTAAATCAGAAACTGAATTCCAAATGCCTTGTTGGTACACTCCCCAGCCCAACAACTGTGTTTCCTCTTTTCAGGTTTCTAGAAATCAAATGTTTTTGTTCATTATATGTAAGATGTGGTAACTCCTCAGGAAGGTATCAGCAAACTTCAGGTACCAAAACATCTGAAAGAAAGCTTTGGTCTGACTTAAGACTCATTCAATTGCTCTCTTCTTTCTTTGAAGATGCCACCATTCCTCTCATTTGTTTCACAGACTCTGTTCACGCCTGTCTTAACAGCGTAGAAAGACGTGGACTTGGGAAGCAAAGGTCTTTAGGCTGCATCCCTGCTGCCTGAATGACTCGCAGTGTGATACTGAGAGCAGTGATGGGTCTGTGGCAGGAGGCTGGGCTTCCCTTTAGGAGACACACTTTGAATTCCTGACCAATGTACCTTAAGAGCAGTTGTGTTATTCAGATGCTAAATGTGCTTCAGAAGAGCTCTCAGACTAAGATAGACTAGAAAGAGAGGGCTGGAAATCTATCTCCAAAGCTCCGCCAGCAAAAACCTTAAGAATGGCAACAGTTCAATCTAGTTGTGATCCATAAGGGTCCCCGTGAGTCAAGAGCACCTTACTAATTAGACAAAATGTTTAACTTCTCTGGATGGCAGTTTCCTTATCTGTAAAGTGGGCAATAGCACCCTCTGAGTAACATTGAAATGATTACACAAGTTCACCTACGCAAAAGAAACCATAATAGATACTCTACGACTACCCATCTATTTTCCCCTGGTTTGTGGAAATGGGGCAGAGCAATAGTAGTGATTGTGTGTATGAACTCAGACCACTTTACCATCAAATGTCATCTTAAGCATCCCAATACTTCAAGGGGGGAGTACTGAAGAAAAGAGGCTAACATGCTGGCCTGAAAAAATTCAATACAATCCTGTGCCAAGTTTCCATAGTGTCAAAAGACCTAAGCAAAGTCTTCCCAAGACTTTCCACTGCACTTCCCCCAGCTGCTAATTAAAAGACCAACAATCCTGACATTTGCTTCATGCTCAAATACTCCAGTGGCTCAATCATCAAAGAATCTTAATATAATCCAATGTGTTCAAATTAAAGCATAATTTAGAATTTTTTTTACAAGCCAGAGGTCTTTTTAAATCTTGCTCTATCTCAATTTGCTGATGGGAACATTTATTAGTAGTTCACTAAGCTACAAAGGCATTCTGGCTATTTTAACGGTCCAGTTCTTTGGGGCTGGATTTGGAAGTTTTCTATAATAATTTTCACGATGGCTAAGGGAGGGAGATAAACATGTAAAGACACAAGTAAAGACACATGAACAACCTAATACAAAAAGTTATCATTATATTTTTGGAGAATATTAGATATCTGATCCCTTTTATGGACATTTAATGCTACTTCAGAATTCCAGTCATCAACTTACCGCATATGAAAAAAATAATGTTCCTACTGACATTACACTGGAGCCAGAGCTTAGAAGGACTTGAAGATGTATTTCATATACCACCTAGGACAGAGAAAATAGTTTTGTTTGTCTGCTTGTTTTTCATCTCCTTAGCAGTTATAAATTTGCCTAAGGATATTGGTGCAAATCAATCAGAAAATAAGGTGAAATTCTTTTCTTTTGAATCATTTTATTAGGAGCTCATACGACTCTTATCACAATCCATATATACATCGATTGTGTAAAGCACATTTGTACATTCATTGCCCTTGTCATTCTCAAAACATTGCTCTCCACTTAAGCCCCCAGCATCAGGTCCTCATTTTTCTCCTCCCTCCCCCATGAGCCCTTGATAATTTAT
>NW_022111372.1:18613405-18626932 GCF_000313985.2 Echinops telfairi
TGATCATGCCCTACCAAGCCTCCCATACCCACCTCACCACCAATCTGGATCACTTGTTGTTCCTTTGTCCCTGGGTTTGTTAACACCACTTCCTTTGCCCCCCCGCCATCTCCCCCTCTCCCATGTCCCCCAAGAACTGTCGGTCCCATTGTTTTCTAAGGTGAAATTCTTATAAACATTTAGTTATTGTGTTTTAATTCCCATTGACAAGAATAAGGTACCATTCACTGAATCATAAGTCATATGAAATTTGTTTTTGAAATGCTAGGTTTCTTAACCCATGTTCCAAAAAGGAATTGAAAAGGACTTAATTGCAACAACAAAAAATTATAGAATATTTGTGGAAGGAAATATGTGAAGTGTTTCTCTAGTTGATTTCCTTAAAAATGAACCACATCATCTTAATAAAATAAAGATTACAACACACTTTTATGTATATGTAAGTGTCCCTGGTTCTCTTTACACGTTGAATGGTTGAACTTAATCCCTTCAACTGTCAAAGAGCTAAGAAGTGCCAAATGGCACCTTCTTTACCCTAATAGTAACTAAAGGTTTGATTTCATTACCTAGTCAAGTTGTTGTAATGGAAACACTCACTAAGTGTGGTCCCAAAGCCATCTGAAATACAGACTTAGAGGGACACGTCTTACAGTCTAGATGGATCTTCTGAAATACGGCATTCCACCTGGCAGCTCACCCCAGAAATTCATATCCATCCCATTTTTGTTTCCCCCTCCTCGATTTGTTTGTGTCCCAAACGCTGACAACTCTAACATGTTTGCAGTACAAACAGTACTTTGAATTTGGGGTTGAAATCTGTTTGGGATTTCTCATGTAGCTGGAATGTTGGCATGACTAAGAAAACAAAATCAAGTTAAAAAAAATTTTCCTCAAGAAAGCAAGATGGCTATCAGGTTTGACAAATGCACTGTAATGTGAAGAGGGCAGCAGGGCTAATTCTGTTAAGTGATGCTCTAGGCCTTTGCTTGTCTTGGACTGTAAGCCTTTTGCTGCAAACAGGGTGGGCCTTGTTAAACTGCCAAGTTGACAATTTTATATCCAAAGGCTTTTGATAATTTTATATCCAAAGGCTTTGTCTTTCAGTGGTAAATTTTCAACCAAAACACTCAAAGCACCCTGAGGCTTTTCTTTCGTGAGGCTTGTGATAACTCTTTGCAAATGCAATGGTTCACGGAATCCAAGTGGTGAAATTGGGTTCTCAAATGGGGAAAATAAATAAATACATGCATTAATTTGGAGATCACAGAGTACTCTTCTAATTTATATTGGCTGATACTTTCTTAAGGGTTGCAATGGATCTCTGCTTCTGCTAAACCTTCTCAGAAACTATGAAACACAAGGGTAAGTCACAAACTAATCCACAGTGTGGAACTATCTACCTACTCTTGGAGTATTTTCCAACTGGATAAGCAACTAAACATTACGGACATGTATACTGAGATCTTATAATACCTTGTCTATGTCAGGCTAAACGGAATACAAAAATCAAACTCACTGAATAAAGTTCATTCCAACTCATTGTAACCATATATTTGAGCGTGAACTACCTCTTAGCATTTTCGGCTATCTATTATAAGGCACTTCAATCACAAGTCATATGAAAAAGTAACTTGTTTTTAAAATGCTTTATTTCTTGCCTTATGTTCCAAAAAGATATTGAAAAGGACTAATTTCAACTAAAACTATACAGAACATTAGTTGAATAAAACATGTGGGGCAGATTTCCAGGCCTTTGTTTCTCCATAATGCTGATTTTCATCAGCAAAATTTTAGGCTAGTAGTTAGGCACAAACCATTTGTGATACCAAGAGACCTTTGCTGAGGACACATAGCTGCATAGTTGTTAGTTGCCATCACGTCAGCCCCTGACTTGTACTGGCACCAGGCACAAAATAATATCTAGTTCTGTGATTAGCAATGGTTGGACAATTATGACCCATAGAATTTTCCTTGACTGGTATTCATAAATAGACCAGAAGGCTTCTTCCTAGTCTGTCTTAGTGTGGAAGTGCTGTGGAAACCTGTTCACCATAATACCATCAAGCATGAGCTCTGATACCTTTCTTTTCATCAAATTTGGATTTTATTATTTGTCATCTTTGGATCACACAGGCTGGGGTGTTTCTTTCATGTGAATGTATTTGACATCTCACTTAAATGGCTGCTTGTTTGAATACCAGCCTGTAAGACCCCAGATACTATTCCATTTGATAGCCGGGCACCATCTCCTTTCATCATCACATTTTTCTCTAGTGCCCTAACTTCAGTGACGTCTTCATGAAAGGGAATAGCAAGCAGTACTTCTTCAAAGACAGGTCAGTTTGTCCCACTAGCAGTCCCTGGTACTTTTAATATTCTTCTCCAGCCCCACAGTTCAAATGCATTGATTCTTCTTTGGTCTTCCTTATTCAGTGTCCACCTTTCACATGCATATGAGGCAATTGAAAACACCCTGGCTTGGATCAAGCAATTGAATCAACCCTGGCATCAGTATATAGTGTAAAACATCCCCAGGTGTTTCTAAAGTGCAGCCAAGGTTAAGAGCCAAGGTTAGTCAGACAATAAGTCCTACAGGAATTCACAAGAGGGAGAAGTCACTGCCAGCTGGGGTGGTGAGATGCTACCTTTGATTTCCTTTTACATCTTATGAAAAGACATTATGTTCTCTTTGCAAAGTATCTGTCTGTGGGTTTATTGTTGCTAATAAAGTGTCATATTTATATAGCATCCATCCAAGAAAAGTATTTTTATAGACAACACTTAATCTCATTTTTATCCTCCATTCATTCCTAAAATGTAGTAAGAAGAAAAATTTGTTCTTTTTCAGTTACAGATAAAGCAGGAGATGGGTACTTTACTGAGATCACACAGCAAGTTAATCCTGGAAACTGGACTCCACTGGAGGTGTTTCGAAATAAAAAGGTTTATGTATTCTTTAAGCAGTGGTGGTTGCAATGTAACCTGTCTGGTTCTGCAAATTGTTAAATTCCAATTATCATAGCCCAATCCACATTTATTTTTGGCATTCTATCTGTTGGTTGTAAAGGAGGGGTGGCCTAACAGGTCCATAATTCTCCTGTATCCCCGTTCCTATTGTCTCATAAGTCCATTATGATGCAGACATGAATGTGCTTGCTCAGATAGGTCTTCCTCCCATCCCTGTCTACTCAGAATTTCCCCCGTGTTAGCACTGAAAGTCTAGTGTTCAAATAGACACCCCCAGTCCTGGGTAAATCTGGACAGTATCAGCAGTGGAAGTAAACATTGCTTTGAGCATCTATGCAGAAATAGGAACATGAAGTTGATGAGAAAGATGATAGGGTAGACCAGCAATGGACAGAAACTGAGGCAATAGATCTTCACCAAGTGGAATAAATTTAACATTGGCTTGGAGGTCCTTATGTGCGGCAGAATATAGGGTCTAGGATATTGGCTTTCAAGTTAGTATTAAAATACAAAAGCTGGAGTGAGTCCTTGTACATCAATATTTCTTTTTCTTTTTCTAGATTTTTATTGCAAATTGGGTGAAGGTTTACAGAGTAAGTCAGTTTTCCACGCAACAATTCACACACATTTTGTTGAATGTCATGGGTTGCTACCTCCACACTGGGATCTGGCTGCTCCTGCTTCCTCCCTGTATGTCCTTCTTCCATCCTCCTTCTTTCCTACTCCTTCCTAATTCTGAATTTTGTCCTTGGGCAAATACTGCTCTTTGGATGGTAAATGGTTGATTATTCTGAGGAGTGCAAATCTCCTTGGTATTCACCATTTAGACCTCTCTATCATTTGGGTGAAACTTGAGCCATGGGGATGAGTGCATTTTCAGACTCCCAGTCTAACTAAGGGACATAGTCTCAGAGGTGCCACTAATCTCTGCTCTACCAATAAGCCCGGCTTTTTTATGGTTTTGAATTCCAGTTATACAAAATATAAATGGTAATATATAGAAGCAACAACTAATTAGTGGTTACCAGAGATGAGCAGGAGTGAAGTGGGAAGGAAGACCCAACGCTTTAAGGAACATCGTGTGTCTGTTATGGATGCTGGGATGATGTGGAAATGGGAAACGTTGCAGAGTAACACGATGAACATGAAGTCACTGAATCAAATATGCAAATATTACTGAAGTGTCAAGTTTCTCATGTAGATATATATTTGTTACAATTTAAAAGAAAACATATGAGGGTTCACCCCTCGAGTTCCTGAATTAATAGCTCTGAAGTTGTACCTGAGAATTTGCATTCCTAATGCTTTCCTGTGTGATGTTGGTGTTGTTGGTCCAAGGAGTAATGCTGACAAACATTGCCCTAGATTTCAAGGGTTGATAAATGAGCCCCTAGCTTGAAGGAATCGTGCCAAACCCAACTCACTGCTATCAATTCAAATCTAACTCACAGAGACTCTTTGGACAGAATAGAATTACACCATAGAGTTTCCAAGACTGAAAGGTTTTACAGGAGCAGACAACCTCACCATTTCCCCAAAGAGCACCTGATGAATTTGAACTGTCAGCCTTACAATTAGCAGCCCAATCTTTAGCTCGCTGCACCACCAGGATTCCTCCCTTTCTTGAAAGGCACTCAAAATGCACATTGATTGCAACTCTGCACTCAAATGCTATCACCAAGGGGATACAGGGCCAAGCAACATTTTGATCTGTCGTGCAAAGTGGATGGCTAGGAGTTGGAACCAACTTGACAGCCACTGAAAAATCCAGCAAAGGAATTTCTCTGGTTAGAAAATTAATTCCATCTAAAATTCTTAGTGCCATTATTCAACAGGTCAAATCCCTTCCAAATTTCTTCTGTGACCAAATTTCACTTGCCTGCAGATTAATTCTGGCTCATGTCAACCTAAAGTGTGTCTGCCAGTTTAGAACTGTGCTCTGCAGTGCTTGAATATCTTCTTTTCCGAGACATATATCAGCAGTCTTTCTTCCAAGGTGCCTCTAAATGAGCTCAAACCTCCAGGCATCCAATTTGGAGTGAATTAACTCTGTGTCACTCAAGGACTCCAAGTAGGAGGAGCCTTGCAAATGCAATAAATGGCAGCTAACCACCAGGCTGGTAGTTCAACCTCACCAGCACTTCGCAGGACAAAGATGAGGTTCTCTGCTCCCATTGAGATTTACAGTCCTGGACAGCCTAAGTAGGGTCACCTTGAGTCGGAATTGACTCGATGGCAGTCATGTTTAGGAAAGTCAGTCTAAGTGGGTTAGAAAAAGAGTGTTTCCATATCATGAGAATGTGTTGCAGAGGAGAATCTTAATGCTTCAAAAATCCTCTACAGAATGCAGGTAGGCTTTCTGAATGAGCCATAAAAACAAAGCAACAACCAAAAAACAGCTCATGACTCATAGTGACCCTACAGGACAGGGTAGAACTGCCCCTGTGGCTTTCTGAGACTGGAACTCTTTCAGGGATTCCAAAGCTCCATCTTCCTCCAGAAGAGTGCCTGGTGGTTTTGAACTGTCGACCATGGGGATTTCAACCTAACTCGTAACCATTAGCCATCAAGGTTCCCACAAATAAGCCATATCATCCAATAAATAGAAATGGAATAATACAAGAAGAAAATCCTCTCAGAGGAAAAGTGGGGTTCAGAGGGAGTGAAGAGGATTAAAATTCTCTCCGATAACCTGGGAAAGAATAGAGAAGAAGCACAATCGTATTCATCCATTCAACCACTAATTCAATACTTTTAACATGGCAGTATATGCCAGACTCAGTGCTAGAAAAAGGGGGTGCTACAAAAAGAAATGGAACAGAGCTCCTGCTGCCATACACATAACCTAAAGGGGCAAGCAAATTAACAAACAGCTGCAGTACATCCAAACTGTTTTATAATAGAGAAAGATATGCAATATATACCAGAGAAGCACACAAGAGGAAGAATTTTCCCCAAGCATTATATTTTTCTCAATGCCACTAACTTTTGGCACCTAAGAGTTAAATTCTTCCCCTTCTCAGAAACTATTTGAGTCATCCTTGGGGGGCGGACCTGTTTTCTAATTAACATTTCATTTCAGAATGGCCATGGGACGGGGAAAATTTTTAAGTTAAAGGCTGCAATAGACAGTCATAGTTAAATAAATGAGAGAGAGAGAGAGAGAGTTGTGTCAAGAGTCACCAGCAAAGATACATCAGAAGCTAGTTATTAAGTGGTTGTTGCTCAAAGACTGGTAATTACTATCATTTAGGGTCAGCCAGTTGAAACCACCAGCTGCTCCACGGGAGAAAGATGAGGCTTTACATTCCCACAAAAATGCACAGTCTCAGCAACCCACAGGGGCAGTTCCACTCTGTCCTGTCGGGTGTCAATGAGTTGGAATCAGATTGATGGCAATAAACTGAGGGAATGATTAACCCAAAGATTGGCAGTTCAAATCCACCCAGCCATGCCACATGCATGGTGATCTACTTCCGTAAAGATTATATCCAAGAGAACCTTATGAGGCACTTCTCCCCTGTAACACCTAAGGACACTGTGGGCTGGAATTTCCTTGATACCGCTGGGTTTTTCACTATGCCAAGCACATACTGAGTGTGGGTAAAGCCCTGTGTGCCACGTAACACTTTCATTTCTACTTTACAAATTGAGAGAAATGATGCACAGCGTCTAAGTCAGTCTAGGATGTATCCGAACAATCCTACTTGCTTTCAAGAGTTGTTGGAACTACTTATGTAGTGACCTTTTACAATGTTTATATTGATTGTTTTTATTCTATTATGATTATTTATCTGATTTTTGCTCTGATGAGCTGTTACACAGAATTGCATGCCTAAAGATATGACAAAATACCAATTTATAAACTATCAAGGGCTCATGAGGGAGGGGGGAGCGGGGAGGGAGGGGAAAAATGAGGACCTAATGTCGGGGGTTTAAGTGGAGAGAAAATGTTTTCAGAATGATGTACAAATGCGCTTTACACAATTGATGTGTGTATGGATTGCGATAACACTTGTATGAGCCCCTAATAAAATGTTTAAAAAAAAAGAATTGCATGCCAAAACCAACATGCAATTCCTTGTTAGAGTTCATCAAAACTCATCAAAGCATTCCCTTATCTGAGATGACCATTTGCAATGATTTTATTTAAACCAGTTCTTATAAGTCCTAACCATAATTGCTACGATTAATTTATGGCCTTTACCTGGCATACATGCTGTCTTTCAATAGGCATAGATCCCTGAGTGGTGGGTAGATAGCATGTATCACATGCTTTAAGTTTATAGATTTGCATTTATAATGTAGAGTATTATGCAATTTATTCAAGGTCATTTTTGAGGCTGGGTTCTCTAGTGGAGCAAAGCCAGAGCAATGTATATGTAAACATAGAGAGAGAGAGAGAGAGAGATTTATTTCAAGGCAATGGCTCACACAAGCACAAGGGTTAAGAAGCAGGCTGAATGCGTCTCCTGATGTATATGGCTGAGGGAACTGTAGGTCAGGCTGCTGGCTCATTTAAAAGTGGGAGATTAAAAAAAAAAGTGGGAGATCATACCACAAAATGAGTGCAGGGTTGAGAAAGAGATGGGGTTTAGGAACTTTACCAAAATATTCATATATATTGGACGTTGCCACACCACCAAAGGCCCCTTTCTGGGTCTTAGTGTTTTGGGGTTTTTGTTGCCGGATCTTAAAATTTTTCAATGGAAAAAAACAACAACAATAAGACCTTTGGCTGCTCACACCAGAGCACAATATGGAGGATGATCACATACTATACACCAAACCACTGAAAATTGTGTTAGACAAGGTGGCATGTAATATTAACCATTACAGACACATGAAGCTATTGAAGTTTAATCTTCAAGCATGTCATCATCACAGAACCATTCCAATGCCATGTAAATGTATATAATTTTCTGTAGTAAAATCTGTATATAAAAAATTTTCAACTCAGTTTTATGGATTAATACGTCAGTGACTACTAGTATTCTGTAAATGGGAAGAAATCAATATGTGGGGTCAGAAAGGATGCAAGAGGATACCATCATTACACAAAAGCAACAATGTGATGAGAAAACATTATAAAAAGGCACTGTATGATCTTTCAAACAGTGATTGATCCCTGAGATTATATGCTGAGACTATATTACTATGTTCCATGGATCTCTGTAGTTTGTGTAACTTCACTACCTGTGCACAAGTTAATGGGAGTGAATGCACTTCTTAATGCAATTTGGATAGGTTATCAGGTCCATATTATTAGGTTCCTGGTGAAAGACATAATTCTTGGTACAGTGGCAGGGTATGAAAAAGAAGAAGACCCTTGATGAGATGGGTTGACAGAGTGGTTGCAACAATGAACTCAACTTAACAACTGAGAGAATGATACAGGACTGGACAGTGTTTTGTTCTGTTGTGCACTATGAGTCTGAAGCAACTCGGTAACACCTAATAATAATAACAATATAATAAATTTAATAAATGTGTTTACTTCTAAAATGACTTGCTTTTTTGTTATGTCTATCCTACTGTTACAAAATTTTTCAAAGGCTAAAAAAGAAAACCCAATAAGACCATTATCTTTTACTGAGCCTCATTGAGCACTTGATAAGTGCCAAGCATTGTACAGGGAACATTTTCCCCACCAAAGATAAAAGTTCAATTAGAAGATAATACTTTTATCTTCTTTAATGGATAAAAAAGAATGAGACTCAGGAAGGTGAGATGATTTGCCCATGGCCACAGAGTCAGATTAAGAAATAGAACTCCACATTTGTCAAAGAACCAGAAGAGGTGAAGAAGGCGGATGGTGCCCGGCTATTAAAAGATATAGTGTCTGGGGTCTTAAAAGCTTGAAGTTACACAAGCTGCCATTCAGCAGAGAAACAAATCCACATGGAAGAAGCACACCACCAGAGCGATCATGAGGAGTCATAGGGACCTGGTAATAGGCATCAGCAGACACATAACAAGCAAACAAACAAAAACATCTTATTGAGAACGAGGGGGGTTGGAGCAGAGATCCAAAGCCCATCTGTAGACAATGGAACAATCCTACCACAGAGGAGCCACAGGGAAGGGATGAGTCAGGGTGTAGTAAAGCATCAATGAAACACACTATATTCCTGATTCCTTGAGGCTTCCTCACCCTCCACAACCATGACTCAGTGCTGCTTCTCAATTCAGACTAGACCGGAACATGTACACAGGTTTAGATAAGAGATGGGAGCTCATGACACACAGAATCCAGGAACAGGAGTTGGAATAGTGGTACCAGAAGGGGAAGGGGAAGAGGGGGAGACGAAGGGAGAAAGGGGGAACTGATCGCAATGATGGACACATAACCACACACCCCTCTACAGAGGAAAAGACAACAGAAAACATGGGGGAAGGGAGGCAGCGGTCGGTGTGAGATATGAAAATAATAACAATGTACAATCTATTAGGGGTTTATGAGGGTGAGGGGAGAGAGTGGGGACAAAGAGGAGCTGATACCAAGGGCTCAATAGAAAGTAACTGTCTAGATAAGAATGAAGGTGAACCAAAAGAATGAAGGCAACATATGTACAAATTCACACGATGCAAGCAATGTATGGATTGTGACAAGAGTTGAAAGAATCCCCAATAAAATGATCTTTTAATTTAAAAAAAATAACCAGAAAAACAAAGTAATTCCCCTAAATATTCCAAAGTTAAGAATTAGGTAGGGGGAAGGAAAAAAAGAGGAGCTGATACCAAGGGCTCAAATTGAAAATAAATGTTTATAAAATAATCGTGGCAACTATGTACAAATATATGCTTGATATAATTGATGGATGGATTGTTATAAAAGCTGGAAGAGCCCCCAATAAAATAATCTTTTTAAAAAAAAAATTAAGCAACATGTGTATTCTGTAAGTTCATAAGGAACTTAATAATTTCTGTTTAACTGCAGAAAGAGAACATTTGCAGAAGACCAAGATTTAATGTGTTAACAAACTGCTCATGGAGATGTACTAACTAAACAATTGCTTCTGAAGAAGGATCATATATTTACATAGAGTTTCTTGGCTTTCTGGGCATAATTACTAACATGAAGGCCTTTGATTTTCATTTTTCTAGCATAAATCAGCTCAATGTAGCAGGTCCAGACATTGAGCATTGCTTCCTGGAGTCACTCTGCCTTATTATCAGGGCTGGACTCGAGTATCCAGCCTTGGAAAAGGCTCAAAATATCACCTTGTAGGACAAACATTCTCAAGTCAGCACAAAGAGGCACAGTAATGCTTCAGGATGTGGTTTCAGCCAAAGGTGATACCATCACAAGGCCAGGATGAGAGGGGAAATGCAATCAGGAGTTGTCTTGAATGCATTCCCATTACCTGGAGTCTTCCTGTTCTTTCTACCACCTCCAACTCTCCAAGAGTCTCAATTACCATTGAAGCAAATAATTAGTAATGAGAGCCGGAAGCAAAAGTATTGGAACACTTGAACTCTCCTGAACATAAATATAATAATAGTAATAAAATAACAAATGAATCACCGAATTGAGGGCAGGGCAGATTCCATAACACCAAAGAACCTGCATTATGATCTAAATTGAAAAGATTGTTCTGAACAGTATGCAGAGTTACCAGTCTCTCAAAACATTTTGCTCAACCAAAGAACTATTAACTCTCCCATACTCACAAACTTGGTGATAAATATTCAGACTCTGGGTTTTTACATACCCCATCTCCATTATTAGATGACTCAACATACAGATGTTGCATGAGATAGTCAAATGCATCAACCACAATCAGTCATTCACCTATTCATGTATTTAAACCACATTTGAAAGGAGAACCCATCCTCACGGAATTCAGATTCAGTTCACATTTCCTGAGTAATAACCACATCCTTGACTTTGATCTAAGCACTTTAACTCAGTCTGATGCCTATCATTTGCTAGATTTTTAAAAATAAATAAATCATTTTATTGGGGGCTCTTACAACTCTTATAACATCTATACATTAATTGTTTCAAGCACATTTGTACATATGTTGCCATCATCATTTTCAAAATATTTTCTTTCTGTTTGAGTCCTTGGTATCAGCTCCCCCTTTTTTCCCTCCAACCCACACCCTCCCACCCTCATAAACCACTGATAAATTATAAATTATTATTTTCATATCTTACACCACCCGCTGTCTCCCTTCGCCCACATTATTGTTGTTCATTCCCCTGGGGAGGGGTGGGGGGAATTATACATCATTGTAGTCAGTTCCCCATTTCTCTCCCTTCTCCTCCTACCTTCCCCCTACCCTCATGGTATTGCTCCTCC
This sequence comes from Echinops telfairi, assembly GCF_000313985.2. Lineage (NCBI taxonomy): Eukaryota > Metazoa > Chordata > Mammalia > Afrosoricida > Tenrecidae > Echinops > Echinops telfairi. Next base: position 18,624,682 of record NW_022111372.1, read on the forward strand.
CATTGCTGTTCCTGAGGGAGTTATCTGCCCTGGATTCCATATGTTGAGACCTTTTATCTGTACTAGGGTACATGCTCTGGTCTATCCAGATTTGTAAGGTAGAGAACTGGGGTCATGATAGTAGGGGGGGGGGGAGAAGCATTAAAGAACTAGAGGAATGTTGGTGTCCACGTCCAATTGTCTACAGATGGGCTTTGGGTCTCCACTCTGACCCCCATCATTGGCATAGATATATTTGTTTGTTTGGGGTCTTCTGATGCCTGACATCTTATCCTGTGGACACTTCATGATTACACAGGCTGGTGTGCTTCTTCCATGTGGGCTTTGTTGCTTTCCAGCTATATAGGTGTTTGTTTAGCTTCAAGCCTTTACGACCCCAGATACGTTATCTTTTAATAGCCAGGCACCATCAGCGGGCATCATCACATTTGCTTGTGCACCCATTTTGACTTCAATGATGGTGTCGGGAAGGTGAGCATCACAGAATGCCAAGTTATTAGACCAAAGTGTTATTTCATTGAGGGAGTACTTGAGTAGAGACCCAATACCCATCTGCTACCTTAATGCTTAACATTTGAATATTATGTACATAGACCTATATCACTATCATTTTCTATTAATGTATTCACATATATGCATGCCTAAATGTATGCCTCTATAAATGTCTTTTGCCTCCTAATTCTTTCCTCTATTTTTTTTTAACTTCCCTCCTGTCCCACTATCTTGTTTGATCTTCAGTTACTTTATCATGTTATCTCTTATGATTTTCACAAGCAACTTTGATATTAGGTGTTCTATTTTATACATATGAAACTGGAACTCGAGGTTAAATGACTTGTTCAAGGTCATAAAATCAGGCAAGATTTAAAACCTATCTGTTGAACCTAGGTCTTCTTGCTCTCCCCAAAAAACAAAAAGAAATTCACTGCCATTGAGTCAATCTGGACTCATAACAACCCGATAGAACAGAATAGAGCTAACTCTGGACTCCTGAGACTACCTGTTTACAGGAGGGGATAGCTTTATGTTTCTTCCCAGGAGCAGCTGCTGATTTTGAACTGTTGATCTTGTGGATAGCAGCCCAATGCATAACCCATTTTACCACCAGTGTTCCCTCTAGCTGTCTCTTGTAGATAATATTTCCCTCAAGTTCATGCCTTAATTTCACTGCTATTTGAATCAATGTGTCTGATGAGGAAGAAAATATAGTTTATAGTTTGATCCAGAAAAGACCAAACATCTTACAGTTAAAATCAACTTTATCTAAGAATTAATAGGTACGCTTAAACCAGATCTAACAAATCCCATGTTCCAGGGACAAGACCCACAGGAGAACATTTTTCAGCCCCTGGAATATCATGTTGAAGAAGCTGCTAATTCTTCAGCAGAGACAAATGAATAAATGGATGTGACGTATTCCAACTAGGGTAATTAAATAATTTCAAGGTTTTCCTAAATAACTCTTACATGTTTATCTTGTATCTGCGTTCACTAAAAAGAACCCATTTTCCAATAGAGAACCTATATCTACCTCTTTTTCATGACTCCATTTAAATCATCTATATTTGTGAGGTTTTTCTCAACTCTGTAAAAAAATTGTAATTTCTTGAAAGGGAAAGGTAGGCTGTATGAGGGGGTTTCAGAAAGATTAAGAAAAAATCCATTATCTTTTAATTCCATCGTCTATGAATTTTTGAAACTCTCTGTGTTTTCACATGCACACATACAAAACACAAGAGCAAGTTAAAAAAATATTTGTTCCAGACAAAATTTTTTTAAGGATTTAAAATATGTTTTTATAAATCATTTTATTAGGGGCTCGTACAACTCTTATCACAATCCACACATGCATACATTGTGTCAAGCACATTCATACATTTGTTGCCATCATCCTTTTCAAAACATTTTCTTTCTACTTGAGCCTTTGGTATCAGTTCCTCCTTTTGTTTTGTTTTTTCCTCCCTCTCCCACCCTCCCTCCCTCATGAATGCTTGATAATTTTTTTTTCATATCTTACACTGACCTATGTCTCCCTTCACCTACTTTTCTGTTGTCTGTCCCCCTGAGAGGGGGTTATATATCGATCATTGTGATCGGTTCCCCCTTCCCCCCACCTCTTCCCCTTCCCCTCCTGGTATCGCTACTCTTAATATCGGTCCTACGGGATTTATCTGTCCTGGATTCCCTGTGTTTCCAGCTCTTAACTGTATCCATGTACATGGTCTGGTCTAGCCGGATTTGTAAGGTAGAA
>NW_022111372.1:18627972-18630054 GCF_000313985.2 Echinops telfairi
GCCAGTTTAATAGAACAAAGTATTCTTGCATTGAGGGAATACTTGAGTGGAGACCCAATGTCCATCTGTTACCTGTAAATATATGCACATAGATCTATTTCCCCATCATCATATGTAAATATATTTACATATGTACATGCCTGTATTTGGACCTCTATAAATGCCCTTTACCTCCTAGTTCTTTCCTCTATTTCCTTTTACTTTCCTCTCATCTCACTATCATGTTTAGCTTCATTCAGGTTTCAGTAATTCTTTCAGATCATATAAATCTTTCGCCTTTTACAAAATTATTTTAAACATATATCTGCGATCAGTGGATGACTGAAGACAGGTCCCCTCAGTAATACAGTTACTTGTTTTAGTCTAGTTAGGATACTGTCAAGAAAAAGATACCTTTTGTTCCATTAAAAAGAGAATTATATTTAGATCTATGTTAATATCAAGTTTCTACAAAACTAAAATGAGCATCTTCCCAAATCACTGAATCTTTGCAAAATGCTTACAAGGGTGCTGCCTCACAGAAAGCAACCATTTTCTGATGGATTGTGTTTTAAGGAAGTTTGGGGAGACCTCCAAGATGAGCCATGAGAGGGAAGACAGGCAACCTCTTCCAGTAAAGGAAGTCCAGAAACTTGTAGAAGACAGTAAAATTACCATTGATGTGGTGGCTGCTGAAGTTTGGATCTCACATGTTTTATTATTTTCACTTTCAAGGGAACATGTTGCCTGAGGAAACTTTCAACTGCCTGGTGCCAAAAGCTTTGTGCAAAGATAAGCTAGCTAGAAGAATTGAACTTCCCATCAATCTTCTAAGTAAGATCAAAGCTAATGAAGACCTTTTTTAAAAAGAATCACAACCAGGTACAGATCTTGTATTTACGAATATGATCCAGAGAGTAAGAGTCAATCAAAACAATGGACTCTAAGGGAATCTGTGACCCAAACAAAAACCAAACTGGTGTCAATGCTGACTCATAGCAACCCTTTAGGGCACAGTAGAACTGCACCTATGGGTTTTCAAGACTATAACGCTATACAGGAGAAGAAATTTCCTTTCTCCCCAGAAGCAGCTGGTGGTTTCAAACAGCTGACTTTCCAGATAGCAGCCCAACACATAACCACTATACCACCAGGGCCTCAGGGGATCTGTGAGATGAATTAAATTGGATACAGAGAGATCAGGTCAGACTGTTATGTGAACCATTTGGGGAAATTCCAAAAGGTCATATGGATGGCTTTTCTCAAAAGACACAAGTTGTTCACAGGGGCTTACTATGAAGTTTTAAGAATATTGAAAACCACTTGGTGGGAAAAATACCAGAAAAGTTGTGCCTAGGAATTTGTTTCCATTACAACAATGCACCTACTCATTCTTCGAGGATAGCAAAGATTGACCTACGAGCATTTTGTTAGGAAACTTTACTCCATCCACTCAACAGCCTTAATCTTGTCTTATTCGACTTCTCCTCAAAAAAAAATTTTTTAAGGAACAGAATTTGAGTTCCTAGAGGTATAAAAGAGTTGTTTGATGTAGTTTGGTGTAAATCAAAGAAAACCGCAGTCGTCGGGAAAAGCCAGAGAGATGAGAGCATCACCTTCAAGTGTATAGACCTAGATGGAGGCTAGATCAAGAAACAATAGTTTCACATTTTGATACTTTTGTTCAATAAAGGTTTCTATAATTTTTAGCAATAATTTTACCTCCCCTCATATATATACAAGAGTATTTTTAATTAAAAATCTGATAGAGCTATGGAGTGATTTCATATATGCATTAATCCCAATTAATAAAAAGGGGGGTAAACCTCATAATTCTTTAATTACATATTTTCACAAATTTTCTGAACACCACTCAGGGGTGTGTGTGTGTGTGTGTGTGTGTGCAGTTCAAACATTGCCTCCATTACTTACCAGCCATGAAAATTGTTGTTGTTGTTAATGCTATCAAGTTGACTCCAACTCATTGGAATGCTATATACAACACAACAAAACATAGACTGTTCCTTGCTTCTAAGGAACACCAAAGAACTAGAGGAAAGTTGTGTGTTTCATTGGTACTACATTGCACCCTGACTGGCTCAT
>NW_022111372.1:18634616-18636639 GCF_000313985.2 Echinops telfairi
AGAGATCACAGGCTCAACAATTATAGTTGGTGACTTTAATACACGACTCTCTGCAAAAGACTCATCATTAGGAGAGAAACTCAACAAGGAGGCTACAGATCTAAATAGTACAATTGGACAACCTGACTTGATAGCTATTTTCCGAGCTTTCCGCCCACATGCAAAAAAAGTCACATTCTTTTCGAGCCCACATGGCACATATTCAAAATTAGACTACAAGTTAGGACACAAGTCGAACTTGAGTAAATTCAAGCACAAAGAGGTTATATAGACATCTTCCTCTGATCACTGTGCCATAAAGCTGGAAATTAACAGAAGGACGGTGAAGAAAACAAGGGAAAACAATTGGAGAATGAACAATTTCCTATTGCAAAAGCAGTGGGTATTGACCCAGATCAGAGATGAAATCAGGAAATTTCTAGAAACCATTGAGAATGAAAATACGATTTACCAAAACCTGTGGGATACAGCAAAGGCACTTATCACAGGAAGCCTGATAGCAATAAATGCACACATTAAAAAGGAAGAGAGACTCATGGATGATATGCTGACACAAAACTTAGACAAATTAGAGCAGAGTCAACAGAACAATCCTACTACTAGCAAAAGGATAGATATAATAAAAATCAGAGCCGAGATAGAGGAGAGGGAAAACAACAAAACTAAAAGGTGGTTCTTTGAAAGAATTAACAGAATTGATAGACCTCTGGCAAACCTAACCAAAGAAAGGAAGGAACAAACGACATTTGCAAGGATGAGGGATGAAACAGGGAACATTACAATGGACCCTAATGAAATCAAAAGGATAATTACACAGTACTATGAAGATCTATACTCCAACAAATTTAACAATTTGGAAGAGATGAACAAATATTTGGAAACACAATCCCTCCCTAGACTATCCCAGATGGAATATCTAGAACCTCAATAGACCCACAGCAATGGAAGAAATAGAGAAGTTAATCAAGGGATTACCAAAAAAAAAGCCCCCAGGGCCCGATGGCTTCACAGGATAATTCTAACAAGCATTCAGGGAAGAACTGACACCAATCTTATGCAAACTCTTCCAGAACATAGAAAAAGATTAAAAACTCCCAAACTCTTCCTATGAAGCTAGTAAAACTCTGATACCTAAAGTGGACAAAGATGCCACAAGAATCGAGAATTATAGACCAATATCCTTAATGAACAGTGTTGCAAAAATCCTTAATAAAATACTTGCCAAAAGAATACAAAAGCATATTAAAAAAATAATTCACCTTGACCAAGTGGATTCAGACCAGGGAAACAGGGATGGTTCAACATACGAAATACCATCAGCATTATTCTCCACATTGGCAGGAAAAATGATAAGAACCACATGATAATATCGATAGATGCGGAAAAAGCTTCGACAACATCCACACACATTCCTGTTTAAGACACTCAAGAAGATAGGAATAGAAGGAAAATCCCCCAATATTACACAAGCCATATATGAAAAACCAATAGCCAACGTGGTAGTTAACGGAGAAAAGACAAAAACAATCCCAATGAAAAAGGGGACCAGACAAGGGTGCCCCTTGTCCCCACTCCTATTTAACATCGCACTGGAGATCATACCTAACAACATAAGACAAAGGGAATATATTAAAGGTATTCAGCTGGGGAAGGAAGAGGTGAAATTATCGTTATTCGCAGACGATATGATTCTATATCGAAGATCCCTTAAACTCCACAAGTGGAGTGTTGGAAGCAATAGAGGAATATGGCAGAGTGGTAGGATACAAAATCAACAAACAGAAGTCTATTGGACTGCTCTACACAGCAGACAAGATCACAGAAGAGATGATTTAAAAGGTAGTAACCTTTTGCCAAGCACAAATTGAAATACCTAGGGATATACCTGAATAAAAAACTGAAAGATTTGTATGAGGAAAGTTATAAAACACTACTTCAAGAAATCAAGAGTGACCTCAACAAATGGAAGAATATCCCATGCTCATGGATTGGCAGACTCAATATAGTAAAGATGTCAGTTCTG
>NW_022111372.1:18637323-18640625 GCF_000313985.2 Echinops telfairi
CTGGGAAAACTTCTTTAGCAATGACACATCAGACAAAGGCCTTATTACTAAAATCTACAATACTTTGCAAGCTTACAATAAGAGAAAAACTATCTGCCCACTGAGGAGGTGGGCAAAGGATCTGAACAGAAGTTTCACAGTCTGAAATCCGAATGGCCAATAAACATATGAGAAATTGTTCCCAATCATTAGCCATAAGACAAATGCAAATCAAAACAACTATGAGATACCACCTAACGCCCTCAAAGATAGCCCAATTCAAAAATAAGAAAGCAACAAGTGTTGGAGGGGCTGTGGTGAGAAAGGAATTTTTATCCACTGCTGGTGGACCTATAGGTATGTACAGCCTCTATGGAAACTGATTTGGCGATTTCTCAAACAGATGGAAATTGAGTTACCATACAACCCAGCAATCCCCCTACTGGGTACATACCCAGAAGAGGTGTATACCCAAACAAACCATGGCCAGACATCTGTGTTTCAATGTTCATTGTGGCACAATTCACAATCGCAAGGAGTTGGAAACAACCCAAATTTCCATCAACAGATGAATGGATTAAAAAACTGTGGTACATACATACAATGGAGTATTATGCATTGCTAAAAAGCAGTGATGAACGCATGAAGCACAGTGCCGCATGAGAAGAACTGGAGAAAGTTATGCCAAGCACAAAAGGACAAGTATAACATGAGTCCGCCAAGATAAGTTTAGATGCATATAAAAAGAAAGAACAGAAAGGTAAATGCAAAAGGGGCACAGGGAAAAAGCTACTGTATACAAACACTCCAGGGGTAAGGTCCAGGTAGTATGGCAGGGGCCAGACCAAATCCAGAGGTACATATGGTAGCCAACTACAAAGGGGATGGGGAGGAAAGGGGAAAGAAAAAAAAAAGATTAGTGACAGGGCAATAGAGCACTGACCCATCCAAGGGGAGGGTATTGTTTGTGTTTCTACAGGGAAAGATGAACCAGATTTAAAGCCACTGCCAGACGAAAGCAGCTTGCTGGCAAGGAGTGGGGAACCAGTGGAGGGGCCTGAGGGCTTGGCCCCCATACCAGCTACATGGATAACTGCCCCTCCCGCCAGAAGAATTTACTTGAGAGGATGGCACTGAAGTTGCAGGCAGGGGAGAGGGGTATGTCTGATCAGAGCAAATGGGAGCACTTAAGGGGGAGGAAGCAAGAGTGGAACACATCCTGACCCACCAGGTTTGGAGGATGATATCCCCGCTCTGAACAGCCAATGGACAGAGTGGATAATATGGCTGATCCCACCACGATACACACTGTCCCTTGATGGCCCAGGGCCCTAAGGGGGACAACACTGGAGACTCGGTGTCAGGACTGGCCCAGACTGACCCTGTGACACCGAGGCAAACCACTAAAAGCGTGCAACCGAGCAAACGTGGGAACAGAGCAGGGAGCCCCTGAGGGAGTACAAAGGACAGACTCTGGGGCCAGAGCATGGTACCCCATCAAACCTGACTGAAGGACACGTCTAGAGATCCAAAATCAGACCTTGATCTATTTCCAGGTTTTTCTTTCTTTTTAAATTTTTTTTCTTTTAGTTAACTTATTCTTCTATGGGTAATTGGTTTTCTTTTTTGTTGTCATCGCTCTGTTCTCACTCATGGCCTATCTTGCTATGGCTTGATTTTTGGTGCATATTATTATCTCCACAGATATATCTAAATAAGATGGACTGGATGAATAGTCTGGAGGAGAAAACAATGAGACCAATGGTTCTGGGGGGGACAAGGGAGAGGGGAAGGCGGGAGTAAGGAGGTAGTTCTGACCAACGCAGGGACAGGGGAGCAACAAGTGATCCAAAATCAGTGGCAAGGAGGGTGTGAGAGGCCTGGGAGGGACTCAGCAAAGGCAGTGTAACCAAGAGAAATTACTGAAACCCAAATGAAGACTGAGCATGATAGTGGGACATGAGGAAAGTAAAAGGAAATAGAGGAAAGAACTAGGTGACAATATTTATAGAGGTCTAAAGATTGGAATGTACATATGTAAATATATTTATATAAGAGTGTAGGGAAACAGATCTACGTGCATATATTTATACATTTAGTTTTAAGGTAGCAGATGGACATTTGGCCTCCATGCAAGCACTTACTCAATGCAAGAACACGTTGTTCTATTAAATTGGCATTCCAGGATGCACACCTTCCTGACACGATTGCAGAAGAAAAATGTGAGCATAAGCAAATGTGGTGAAGAAAGCTGATGGTGCCTGACTGTCAAAAGATACAGTGTCTGGGGTCTTAAAGGCTTGAAGATAAACAAGCGGCCATCTAGTTGAGATGCATCAAATCCCACATGGCAGAAGCTGTCTAACCACACCAGCTTGTCTAACCACAAGGTGTAGAAGGGACCAGTTATCAGGCATCAAAGAACTAAAAATCATATCAATGGGTGCCCACCTTACTGACAGGATTACTGAAGACAAACATGTGCGTGAGCAAATGCGGTAAAGATGGTGCCCGGCTATCAAAAGATACAGCGTTTGGGGTCTTAAAGGCTTGAAGATAAACAAGGGGCCAACTAGCTCAGAAGCAACAAAGCCCACATGGAAGATGCACACAAGCCTGTGTGACCACAAACTGTCAAGGAGATCATGTATCTAGTATAAAAGAATAAAAAATCATATCATTGTAAATGTGGGTGAGTGCAGAGTGGTGACTCAAAGCCCATCGGTAGGCAACTGGACACCCCTTACTGAAGGGTTGTGGGGAGGAGATGAGCCAGTCAGGGTGCAGGGTACCAACAATGAAACATATAACTTTCCTCTAGTTCTTGGATGCTTCCTCCCCGCCACTATCATGATCCCAATTCTACCTTACAAGTCTTGCTAGACCAGAAGATGTACATTGGTGCAGATAGCAACTGGAAACACAGGAAATCAGGGACAGATGACTCCTTCAGGACCAGTGGTGAGAACGGCAAAGCCTGGAGAGTGGAGGGAATGTGGGGTACAAAGGGGGAACCGATTACAAGGATCTACATATAGCCTCCTCCCTGGGGATGGACAGCAGAGAAGAGGGTGGGAGGGGAGACTTCGGACAGTGTAACATATGACAAAATAATAATAATTTATGAATTATGGAGGGTTCATGAGGGAGGTGGGAGTGGGGAGGGATGGGGAAAATGAGCAGCCAATATTAAGGGCTCAAATGGAGGGCAAATGTTTTGAGAATGATGAGGGCAACAAATGTATATATGTGCTTGATACAATGGATTAATGTATGCAGAGAACCAGTGGAGAGGTCTGGGGGGCTGGTCCCAGCACCAAATA
>NW_022111372.1:18642743-18649528 GCF_000313985.2 Echinops telfairi
ATGGATTGTGTTAAGAGTTGTATGAGCCCCTAATAAAATGATTTTTTTTTAAAGAGATTGTACAAGCCCCCAATAAAATGATTAAAAAATAAAAACCCTCAGGGTCAGCAATCATAATAGAGATACCAGGAGGTTTAGGGGAGGGGCGGGGAGAAAGGGAGGATTGATCACAAGGATCAACCTATAACCCCCACTCAGAGGGACAAACAATGGAAAAGTGGATGAGGGGCGACAGAGGACGACGTAAGATATGAAAATAATAATCTATAACTTATCAAGTGTTTGTGAGGGAGAGCAGGTCGGGAGGGAGGAGGAAGAAATGGGGAGCTGGTATCAGGGTTCAAGTGGAAAGAGAATGCTTTGAAAATGATGATGGCAACATATGTGCAAATGTGCTTGACACAATGGATGAATGTATGAATAGTGATAAGCAATGTAAGAACCCCCAATAAAAGTATTTAATAAAAAATGAATAAAATAATTTTTTATAAAGAATGTTAGTGACCTTTGTGCATCTATCAGTATTTACCAAAGTGAGCGATAGCACCTGGGGGTTCTGGAACAATCTAAGGGGGCTGCAAAAGCCAATTCCTACACTTTATCCTGGATTGTGAGATATAGTACCGAAGGTTGTTTGGGTTATTTTGTTTTTCTTTTTCTGAAAAATCGACAGTAAACCAAATGAAAAATGTTGGCACCTGTGCTCTAGGTTTATTTATAATAAACTTAACTATTGCATCAGATTTCACTGGCCAGCATGCTCACTGCCTTCAAATTGATTTCGACTTAGAGTGACAAATACAAAATTTTCTGTCACTAAAATACAGCATTCTAGAAATAAAATATCTTTAATGACTCTATCAAAGAAGACAAATTCATAAAGTAACTTCATGTTATCAGAGTTCACACTGTTATTCTAGCACGTTTTTTAATTGAGTACAAAGGGGTTAGTAACTTCCTTTCATAATAGCTTATAATAGCTCTCTCTAAGTGATTATCACCTGAAAGAACTATTACAAGTTCCCTATCTGACGTATAACATTGCTATACAAAATTGAAACACTGACATGACACCTACAAATGATTGGGTTTTAAATCAGACATAAGTCACTTTAAATAGACTCTGCATATGAGAGTTGCTCGGAAACTAATAAAGGTTATTTGCTCTACTGGATGGAATCTAAGAAACTATTTTAGTTGGGTTCTGAAAAAGTCATTAAAATTTCTATGTGAACAGCAATAACGAGAACTACTATAAAATTTACCTGTTTGCTTATTTTAACTACCCTTTCAGATATGAGTTTTGGCATTTCCATAGAATTAATGACCAACTAGTTTTGGATCACAAATTCCTTGTAGCAAATTATTATTCCCCAGAAATTTGCCCAGGCCAGGTATTATGGCCAAAAATAATCCATTAACAAAAACGTTGTTAATATGTATAAAACTCTGCAAAGTTATGTGAAATAGATGGAGCTGCCAGTACTCAATAAATGAAGAGGAAAATTAATATTTTATATTTCAAGGAGTAAATGAATATCAATTAGAAGTAGCATGTTTCCATCCATCAGAAATAGCACTTTTGATACTTATGGGGATTATCAATTACCAAAATAAGAACAGAGAAATTCAGAGACTAAAACATTGAAAAATCAATAAATGTGTCTGTGTTATGTACTGTATTTTAATAGGTTCTATGGGAAAGAAGCCCTAATGACTTAGTGGTTATGAGTTGGGCTGCGATTTGCAAGGTTAGGCAGTTCAAAACCACTAGCTCCACGGGGGGCGGGGAGGTAGGGGGGGAGATGGGACTCTCTACTCCCATAAGCAAGTACAGTCTCAGAAACTCAAGGGCCAGTTCTACCCTGTCCTATAGAGTCACTATGAGTCGACATTAACTGGGTGGCAGTGAGTTTGGGTTTTGTTTGTTTGGGATAGGAGCTAATGATATATATAAAAAATTAAAATCCTGTTCCTATTTGCAACTCGATAATTTGAGAAAAGCATTATTTACTACAGAAATAACAAGCTTTATTATTTTAAGAAAGTTTTATTGATGTTAAATTCACATATCCTACACTTACATAATTAAGTCACCTTTTTAATTATATTTTATTGGGGGCTCATACAACTCATCACAATCCATCCATCCATCCATTGTGTCAAGCACATTTGTACATATGTTGCCATCATCATCCTCAAAACATTTGCTTTCTACTTGAGCCCTTGGTATCAGCTAATTAAGTCGCTTTTTAAAACAATTGTAAATATATCATCACAATCAGTTCTAATATTCCTTCCCCACTCCTGCATTCATTGTTTGTTCCCCAATTTCCCTCATCTTCCTCACCCCATCCCGGATAAACCATAGCATCAATCATTGTCTCTATGCATCCACTGTTTCTGTGCTTCGTAAACTGGGAAACCTAATAGAAACAATTAAAAATAAAACAAAGCAGTAAGAAAAAGTAATAGTATAAAAATAAAGAGTAAGAAAGAACACCAGCAATATTAAAAAGACAGAGGAAGAAATTTCTGTCGTGGAACCAATGAGAAATATTTAAGCCTAGGAAAATTCAGGATGGGTCAAGAGGGAGGTCAACTGACCAAGTATCATATTACACCGTAGTTCAATCCACCACAATCAAGTTTACGATAATCTCTGACTCAGAGTAAAGCTGTTCAAGTCCCTCACCTGTGGCTAAAGGGGATCTTCCAGAGGCTTAGTCTGACTAGAAGCTCTGCATTGGATTTGGGGCTCCCACTGCCCTCCATAGCCTTCTATAAATTGTGTATCATAATTTAAGCTCTAACACTTTTCCCTTAATCATATTTGGATTTTGTTATTGTCATCTTTGGATCACAGGCTGGTGTGTTTCTTCCATGTGAACTTAGTTGATGCCTCACTTAGATGGCTGCTTGTTTGAATACAAACCTTTAAGACCCCAAACACTATTCTGACTGATACCAGGCACCATCTACTTTCTTCCCTACTCTTTGCTGTAGCACCCTTATCTTCAGTGATCTCTTCATGCATGCAAGTATTGAGCAGGGCCATGAGAAATAACAAACTTAGGGACTTAATTCAAATAGACAAAGTTCTAAAACTGGAAGAGACCATAGAGGTTGCCTAGCCTAGTCCCCCAGGGTGATTGAGGGAGTGAGGGAGGGAGCTAGTTTTTATTCATTCATTTATTTTTAGTGTAACCTTGAAATAATTTAGCTCCCCAATGCAAAGCCACAAAAACTCTGAGGAGCCCCCAAAATAGACTTCAGGCTAAGAGGGGCAGTTCCCAGAACCCCCCACCCCAGGATCAGTGGGGGTTCATAAAGGTCAGTGGGCAGACCTGGAATTATGTATGCTTTTTCTATTTTGTTTTTTTTCTCTAGTTTCTTTCTTTTTTCTTTCTTTTTATTCAATCTTTTGTTTTCTTTCTGTTTTGCCTCTGTTTTTGTTGTTTAGCCTACCTATATAAGATAGGCATGGCAAACAAGCACTAGGAGAAAGCAACGGGGCAGACAGTTCCAGAGGGACCTGGGGGGAGGAGGAGGCAAGGGAAAGGAGTGGTGAGCAAATAATGCCATAGGAGGAAGGTAAAAGAAAGCAGAGGAAAGATCTAGGAAACAAAGTTATGGATAGAGGTATAAACATAGAAGTGCACTTATGTAAATATGTTAATTCATAAAAATAAAGGTATTGGCCTCTGTACATATATTTATATGGCAATACACTGAAGGAGTGGACAGACTTCTAGCCTCTGCCCAAGCCCTCCCTCATGGCAAGAACACTCTACCCTAACAAACTGGAATTCTGTGATGCTCGCCCGCCAGACAAGATCACTAAAGACAAAATAGGTGTATAAGCAAATGTGATGAAGAAAGCTGATGGTGCACAGCTATCAAAAGATACAGCATCTGGAATCTTAAAGGCTTGAAGTTAAACAAGCAGCCATCTAGCAGAGAAGCAACAAGCACACATGGAAGAAACACACCAGCCTGTGTGATCATGAGATGTCAACAGAATCAGTTAACAGGCACCAGGAGACCAAATCAAAACAAACAAAACATATTGTTGAGAATGAGGGGGTTCGGAACTGAGACCCAAAACCCATCTGTAGACAATAGGGCATCCCCTCACAGAAGGGTCACAAGGAAGGCATGAGTCAACCCGGGTACAGTAAAGCACCAATGAAACACACAATATCCTCTGGTTTTTTCAGTTCTGGCTAGACCAGAGCATGTACACTGGTACAGATAAGAGCTCATGGCACACAAATCCAGGTCAGATAAATTCCTCAGGAATAGAAATAGGAGTAGTGATACAAGGAGGGTGGAGGGGAGGTGTGGGGAGGAGGGGAGGAAGGGTGACCCAATCACAATGATCAATGCATAACCCTCCCTCCCCGGGGGATGACCAACAGAAAGATGGGTGAAGGGAGACAGCGGCCGGTGTGAGATATGAAAATAATAAATTATAAGTTATCAAGGGGTCACAAGGGTGGGAGGGGGAAAGGAGGGAAAAGAGGGAGCTGAGACGATGGGTTCAAATAGAAAGTAAATGTTTAAAAAATGATGATGACAACATATGTACAAATACTGATGGTGCAATATGGAATATTATAAGAGCTGTGAGAGCCCACAATAAATTATTTTAAATATAATAATTTAGCTCCTTATAATCGTAACCTACATGACTGTATCCCTTATTATTCCATATTTTTTTCAATTTCCTCCATCTTACTGAAGTGTTACTAACTCAACCCATGATTTTTTCAATTGTCTCACATGTAAGCAAAAGCTAGAAAATGAAAAAGACAAAAGGAGAATTGATGCATTCAAACTGGAGAATTCAAAAAGAATATTGAAAATAGTGAATATACTGTAGACTGACAGAAGAACAAACCATGCAACCTTAAATGAAACACAATGAGAATGCTTCTTAGACGTAAGCATGAAGGGACTTCAGCTCACCCATTTCTATCAAACAGAATACTTTTCTATCAACTAGAATAAAAGCATTAAAGAAACACATTCAGATACACTAACACATTTTGACATAATAATACATTAATAATATCTGTACCAAAGGCTCAATAGAAATTAAATGTCTAGAAAAGAATATTGGCAACATATGTACAAATATGCTTCATACAATTGATGTATGGATTGCTATTTGAGTTGTAAGAGCCCCCAATAAAATGATCTTTTAATAAAATAAAATAAACAATAATACAATAATAATGTCTATGTTCATCACAAATTACTGCCTTTTGTTACTACAAACCATTGAGTTTACTTTGAATTTTTAATGTAGTAGCATTTACAGGATCTGTCCATCATTACAGATTGTGCATAAATTGGATGTTTCATAACCTGGTACAGCCTGTACTCTTGACAAAGCTTCACTTCCAAAAATGAGAAGTCCAGACTAGCCAGTGTTTCATAATTGATAAAAGGACACACCTGAGGAACTTGCTTAGGGAGACATTTTTAACCTCTTCCTTTATTAGTCAACTAATCATTTGACTAGTTTGTACTTTTGACTATTTTCTCTCCTTGAGGAAATATTCTGAACCTGACCTAAACTTTTAAAGCTATTCTGTTGTGTGCAAAATACTTCTGATACTTGTGAGTTCACAAAATGTTCTTAACCTCAAGAGAAACTAAGCAGGTTAGAGAAAATTGAAACAAGTCCAAATCACTCAGTACATTTTTGGAAACCCCTTAAGTCTAAGAGGAATGCAGGTAGAACGGAACAGCAATGAACTTAGAGAAAGTTCCTAGGATGTCAAATATGATTTCACATTCAAAATTGGGTGTTTTGCGTTCATTTTCTCAAGAACTTCTTTTGAAAATAAGGGAAGGATGACAACATATGTAAAGATGTGTTTGACAAAATGGATATATGTATGGATTGTGATAAGAGCTGTAAGAACTGCCAATAAAATTTTTTTTAAAAAAAATAAGGGAAGAGTTGAAGAAAAGCATTGAAGAGGCAAGCCTATCAAATTCAAGAATTTCAAATGATACCTTGCTGAAGTTAATCTTCCTAATTCACTCCATTCCAACTCATAGCTGCCCTATCAGACAGGGGAGAATTGCTTATGTACCTTGCAGGCATTGTAATTCTCGATGAGAGTAGAAAGCCCCATTTTTCTCTCTCTAGGTGGCTGGTGGTTTTGAACTACTGGCTTTGCATTTAGCAACTTAACATATAACCCCTACCACTACTCTATCAGGGCTCTTTATCAAGATAAGAGTCTTAGTGAAAAGTCAATTCCACAGTACTGAGAGAAAACGGAGAAATGAACAAGACTGGATTCTTACCCACAAGACCTGATTAAGATGATGAGACTAAAAAAAACATGACAAAACTATGTTAAAGATGAAACACAATTTTATATGATATCATAATACAATTATAGGGAAGATTTTAGGATCTTCTTCCAGAAGTCAAAGGGAAATAAACTCTATTTCTCATCTGTTCAAGTTCTCCCTCTCCCTCAAGTTATGCTTCGATACCACTTCTGAATCAGCCTGTATGAAATGAAATTTCCCATACACTTACTGTTTATATTACAAATTTGATATTTTATTTATTTATTTTTAATCATTTTATTGGGGGCTCTTACAGCTCTTATCACAATCCATATAGACATCCATTGTGTCAAACACATTTGTACATGTTGCCAGCATCATTCGGGTTTTTTTGGATCATTTTATTGGAGGCGCATACAACTCTTATCACAATCCATACACACATCCATTGTGTCAAGTACATTTGT
>NW_022111372.1:18650521-18661785 GCF_000313985.2 Echinops telfairi
CACCCACTTTTCTGCTGTCCATCCCCCTGGGAGGAGGCTGTAAGTCGATCATTGTGATCGGTTTCCTCTTTCTCCCTCCACCTTCCCCTTACCCTCTTGGTATCGCTAGTCTCATTATTGGTCCTGAGGGGGTTATCTGCCCTGTGTTGCGAGCTCTTATCTGTACCAGTGTGCGTGCTCTGGTCTAGCTGGATTTATAAGGTAGAATTGGAGTTATGATAGTGGGGATGAGGAAGTATTAAAGAACTAGAGGAAAGTTGTATGTTTCATCAGTGCTGTACTGCACCCTGATTGGCTCGTCTCTTCCTTGTGACCCTTCTGTAAGGGGATGTCCAATTGTCTACAGATTGGCTTTAGGTTTCCACTCCACACTCCCTCTCATTCACATCGATGTGATTTTTTGTTCTGGGTATTTGATGCCTGAAAAATGATCCCACTGATACCTCATGATCACACAGACTTGTGTGCTTCCTCCATGTGGGCTTTGTTGCTTCTTAGCTAGATGGCCACTTGTTTATCTTCAAGCCTTTAAGACCCCAAATGCTATATCTTTTGATATCCAGGCACCATCAGCTTCTTCATCACATTTGCTTATGCACCCATTTTGTCTTCCATGATCATGTTGGGAAGGTGAGCATCACAAAATTCTGGGTTATTAGAACAAAGTGGTTTTGTGTTGAGGGAGTACTTGAGTATAGGCCCAGTGTCTGTCCCCTACCTTAATATTTAACATATAAACATATGTACTTAGATCTATTTCCCTATCATTATATCTAAATATATTTAAATATGTACATGCTTCTATTTAGAGTTCTATAAATGTCCTTTGCCTCCTAGTTCTTTCCTCTATTTCTTTTTATACTCCTCTTGTCCCACTATCATGTTCAGCCTTCATTTGGATTTCAGTAATTCATCTTGGCTACTTTGCTGTTGAATCCTATGCTCTCCTCGCCATCGATTTTAGATCACTTGTTGTTCCCTTGTCCCTGGGTTTGTTGACACCCCCTTACTTTCCCCCATCTCCGCATCTCCTGAGTCTCCCCAGAACAGTTGGTCCTGTTGTTCTCTTCTCCGGATTGTTTATCTCACCTATGCTATCTAGATAGTCATGCACAGACAATAATAATAAAAACAAGCAGAGCAAAACAAAACAACAACAACCAAAAAATCAACAACGAAAAAGGGAAAGCCTATAAATAGTTCTACATATGTTTGTTGACCTTTAGAAATGTTTTCTGGTTGAGTCTGATTGGGTTCCATATCCATACCCTGGTCCCAAAGTCGAGTTTTGGTATTCCCCCAATGTCTATTTTGGTATTCCCTGGGGACTTCATTGCTTTGCTCCCCTTGCTAATCTGTTGCACAACCTTAGCGTTTTGCCCAGGTGTGGTGGGGTCAGATCAGGCACAATTCCCACACTGTGTCTCCAGTGTTGTCCCCTGTAGCACTATGGGTCAGTGAGGGATATCATGTTGGCCCACCAAGCTCCGAGGACGATATTCCTGCTCAGAGCAGCCAATGCACAGAGAGGACCATAGGGCTGGCCCCACCATGAGACACGATGTCCTTCATTTGATAACATTTTAAATACTTCCCTTGACTCTAGTTCTAAAAATATGCAATGAGCATCATTTGCATTGAGGAAGTAGAAAGCATAACATGTCAAAGCAGCAAAGCATAGTGACTAAGAGGGTGGTTTTTGGAGTCAGACAACCCGGATAACACTGCCAGGAACACTGCTTACTAGCTGAGCAATTTGGGGGAAGTTACTTGAGAAAGTAACTTAGTAACTAAACTACTAAGACTCAGTTTTCCTGTTGGCAGAATGGTATTATTAATAGTTCCTACTTCATAGTATTGTGAGGGTTAAATGTAGTGGTAACCATACAGGCATACCTGGTTTTGTCATGCTTGGCTTTATTGTACTTCACTTTTTTTTTTTTTTAACAAATTGAATGTTTATAATGAACCTGTGTCAAAGAAGTCACGTTCGACCAAACATCTGATGGCATGTGTTCAAGACTAAAACCAGTTGCTGTTGAACCAACTCCAATTCAGGGTGGCCCATATGTGTCAGAATGAAATGGAATTCCATATGATCTCTAATAGCTGGACTTGAGGAACTAGATTGTTGTCCTTTCTTCCAAGGTACCTCTAAGCATATTCAACCACTGACCTTTTGATTAGCAGCCCAACTGGTTAACTATTTGCGCCACCTAGGGGCTCCACTTGAAGACTACTGGGCGTTTAGGTTAGCTATCAAAATGTTTAGGCTTTCTGTGTTTCATAATGCTTTGAAGCCAAGCATAAGATTTTCAGCGGCTTCTTTTTGCCAAAGTGTGGAGCCGAGTCTTTCTTCATTGTCTGTTCTTAGTCTGGGAGCTTCACTGAAACATGTTCACTTTGGGTGACCCTGCTAGCATTTAAAATACCAGCGACATAGCTTCCAGCATCGACACAACTTCCAGCATCACAGCAACACACGAGCCATCACAGTACAATAAACTGACAGACAAGTGGTGAGCAAATCATCAGAGAAGCTCGATTGTAAGAAGAAGAGTGTGGCATCAGGATTGGAGGAAGGCTTATTAACAACCTGTGGTGTGCAGATGACACAACCTTGTTTGCTGCCAGTGAGGAGGACTTGAAGCACTTGCTGATGAAGATGCCGGATTGTAGTCTTCACTGTGGATTGCAACTCAATGTAAAGAAAACTATAATCCTCACAACTTGATCAATACATAACATCATGATACATGGAGAAAAGGCTGAAGTGTTCAAGGATTTTCTCTTCCTAGGATCCTCCATCAGTGCTCATGAAAGCAGAAGTTCAGAGATCAAAAGACATATTGCATTAGGTCAATCTGTGTTACAAGAACCTCTTTAGAATACTGAAAAGCCAGGATGTTATTATGGACTAAGGTCGCTGGACCCAAGCCATGGTATTCTCTATTGCCTCATATGCATGTGAAAGGTGGACAATGAATAAAGAAGACCATACAAGAATAGATGCTTTTTTTGTGTTTTTCAAAATATTTTTATTGGGAGCTTATGTAGATATCATATCATTCCATATTTCAATCACATCAAGCAGTATTATACAATTGCTACCACAATCAGTTTCAAAACATTCTTTTCCTTCTTGAACTCCTTGGCATCAACTCCCTTTTACCTGCCCCACCACCACCCAGCACCACTGTACCCCCCAGAAACCTTTATTCTACTTACTGTCTCTATAGCTTCATCAATCCTAGATTTCATATAATGAAAAAGAGAAAAACATATAACACGACGTCAAGAGGGTCATCCCCAATGACAAAATGCATCTGAGATAAACCTCAATATGAACAAACAAAATCCAAAAATACACAGGGAATGTTGAAAACCAGATCAGGCCCAACGTGCATTAACTGACAAATCCATTCAGATTTGTCATTTTTGACCTTCTATAATCATCTCTCCAGTGCACTCTGTTTGGTAACCAGTATCTTCCCTTCCTCTATTGTGGATAGAGGGAGCTGGAGAAGAGTACACATCATGTTGCTGAAGCAAAGGGGCAGTGAGAAAGAGCAAGGCCCTCGAGGAGACGTACTGTCACAGAGGTGCATCCATGAGCTCAGACCTAGGAACAAATGTGAGGAGAGTGCAGTGCTCCATGCTGCTGTGCATAGGGTGACCATGGGTTGGACCCACCTTAATGAAAACTAACAACAAGGTCTAAACATGAGCTATGACTAATGTTTTCATTTAGGTATATTCGTTCATGTATCTCACACATACAAGTATCACAAATGCATGTGTCTTGTATTTACCGAGTGCCCCATCTATGCCTGACACTCTAACTCAATGGTGAATGAGAAAGACAATATCCCAAACCTCAGAAGGCTTCATGTTCATCTGAACCACAAAATATACAATAAGCCTCACTGGGAAATAGGGTACAGGATCTTTTTTATACCTCCCTTGGTGCCTGCATGAATTACAAAATAAACGTTTGTGAGGCCATTCTTTTTTTTAAAATCATTTTATTAGGGCTCATACAACTCTTATCACAATCAATACATACATCAATTGTGTAAAGCACATTTGTACATTCATTGAGGCCATTCTTGTTAGTTCTTAACAATGGCACCAAAGTGTTGTGATCCATAGGGGTATCATTGGCTTATTCTTCAAAAGTAGATTACTATGCCTTTCTCCCTAGTCAGTCTTAGTCTAGAAGCTCCCATGAAACGTGTTCAGCAACATAATTATAGCAACAGATGAGCTCTGCCGACAGGTGGGTGGTGGCTGAGCCTGAGGGACCTTGGTTGGGATTGTAGCAGAGGTCTCCTGTAGAGAAGGCAAGAATCTGGCAGCTGAACCACCATCATCCCTGAAGGAAATACAGTACGGGTTAAAAGGAGGACATGTTTTGTAAATCTTGTACTCCCGGACAAAGGAAATCAACAATGCTGTGAAGAAATCAATCATACTCTGTGGACGCCATCTACCGCGCCCGCATTGTCAGAGCTGAGCTGTAAACAAGCTTGTTGCGCATGCGCTGCCAGCCGCTCGCTACGCATTATCACATTGCACCAATCCTGGTAGGACACGTCACCGAGCAGGGTATTTATACCCGGGGTTTTAGGAGCTTGGGGTCTTCCGCAGCTGACTTCGGGCTCAGAAGCAGCGTCAATAAACTTCGCAGATTGCATCTACCAGAAGGGTCCTGACCATTCTTGTCTCGGTCCGTGCTGCGCCGTATCATCCGCGCGCCACAATACTCAAGAAAATATTGTGGAAGCACATCCTTTAACAAGGGACCTTGATGGCCTAGTGGAATACGAGTTGGGCTTGTAACTGAAAGGTTAACAGTTTGAAACCACCAGAGCTCCGTGGGAGGCAAATCAGGCTTTGTGCACCTGTCAAGATTTAAAGCCTCTAGAGTGCTGAAAGTCATGTTTCTTGGTGTTCCATTGCCAGGGCAGAAATTTAGTTGGAAGTGGGTGGAGAGCTATGAATATAACTTGAAGGGGGTGGGGAAGAAATGCCCTTGCCAGTGATGGATCAGAGTGCCTTACTTATTACTGCCTGCCCCCAGTTGTCTTGAAGAACCTGTGCTGCTAACCCTGGGTCCTCCTCCTCATGTAGTTGAAGGCTTCAAGGTAGAATTCTCTTAATTCCTCTCAATAATACTATTCCCCTTAGCTAGTAGCCCAAACAGTAATGTGTTACTGTTAAAATCTTGATTTCCTCAACTAAATTAAAGTCTTTACCAGGTATGTCAGTCCAGCCTCCAGGAACTCACCTTTAGGAATTCCTGGCATTCATTTAAAGGTAAATGAAGAAATAATTAGTATTTAATATAAATAGTTTGAAAATCAGATCACTGAACTCACACATTTTTTGGCAATGTTTCAAGTAGCACTGTGATATATTGGCCTCTTAGCCATTCTCCAGATCACCAATTCTTAAGTAAATATGACATGTCTTTGTCATATCTAATAAGGGCTTTAGTTTTCTTGGTATCTTTATTGTATTCAAATATAACACTTCAGAAAAACAGAGAGATCATATTTGGAGGGTAATGATAATCAAAAATATGAAATCGTATACCTTTTTATATTAAATCTGGCCCCTCTAATGCTGAAGGAATGGAATAGCAAATATTTTGCACACACAACTCTTTAAAATACCAAATTCCTCAATTATACATTTGGACGTCTAATTGTAGACTTAAAATTAGTCAGAGACTTCAATTAAATCAAATTGAGTTACTGAGTTTACTTGTAAAAATGTGATTGGTTACCCAAATGTCTTTCCAGTAAGACTTTGTATCTGATTTGTTTGGCATCCAGTTTTTCATGTAGGTCATAACTATGCCTATAAGTTCATCTTAATTAAAATACAGTTTGCACACACAAGAAAGATTTACAGCTTCAGCTATTCAAAGGGGCACTTCTACACTGTCCCATGGGGCCACTATAAGTTGGAATTGACTCAAGGCCAGTGGATTATATATAGAAATACAGAACCCTCGTGGCACAATGGCTAAGTCCTCTCATTCTTTAGATAAGATAACCTATTAGATCTAAACACACTTAAGCAAGTGGTTATCCCAAATCTGGGACTGTTTTTTATGTTTGTAGACTGCTCATACCAAGCCTGAGGGTGGTAGGTTAAAAGTTATTAATGGAAAGGTCAGTGATTTGAACCCCCCTGTTGGATCTGCAGTTTTAAGACTAAGTGATCTGCTTCCAGGAAGCTTAAATCCTAGAAAATCTAACAAAGCAGCTCTATTCTGTCAGATGGGTACTCTATGAGTCAGAATTGACTTTATACTACCCAACAACACAAATATGTACCTCAGTGATTTCTGCAAACACGAATGGTCTCGTAGTAAAGCAAGCAAGCTTCACTCTAGAGGAACTCCTTTGATTTCTATGTGAAAGTTGCCAGTGAATTTGACCCAGAGGGTTTCTAACCTCTGACTTATTCAAGGCACTCAGCCCTGCTGATTTTGTTTCCATCAACAATAATGAGTTCTGCATGTTTGGGAAAAGGGAAAAAAAAACTTGGTTCTTTCTCTGAATTTTCCTTATGCACCTACCCTGTCTAGTTCATCTGATGCTCATAGGAATTCTTCTTTACATATTTTCATATAATGTTAGCATTTCCTTTATCAGCTAATTAACTGCCCGCCGGTTGGTGCAGGTTCTCCCGTGGTCCCTGAACGAGTCCTCCAGTTGCTCTGTCAGAGTGATGAGCAATTCTCACCCTGCCCTTTGGCCAACAAAAATATTGTGCCATTTTACAAGCAGCAAAGTCCCAGAAGGCCTCACGGTTCCATGGCTTGATATATGCAGAAGAATCATAAAACGTTTTACGACTCCAGGAAAGTCAAACAGTCCCAGTAATGTCCCAAGGCAGGTAACACTGTGTGTCCTCACTCAGCCTCACGCCTGGACAACTTTGCCCTACCACCCTCCTGCTCGGCATGAGTGACTACAAACATAAAAAGAGTCCTGGGTTTGGGCTAGCCGCTTGCACTGAGTCTTGTTTAAGTGTATTTAGATCTAATTAGTGTCTTATCTAAGGAATCGGTGGGATTATTTATTTGAAGCATGAAAGCTAAGTTATTTTACTAATTGGAATATTCCATACTCTTGAAAAAGCCAAGAAATGTACATTTCACTGCATATTGGGAAAGAAACAGGACATTTGCTGATGGGAAGCACCTCCTGCTAAGTGACTTCTATCCACTTCACGTGTTCTTTGCCGAACTTTCCCCAGTCACATACTAAAACAATAATGTTCCTTGGGATATTATCAAGTAGAGAAAGCTTTTCAAAGGTCACTGATATACTTGTAGATGATCATATATGACCAGTATTTATACGAAACCAGAGATCATGTATATAACCAAACCCAAACAAACACTAACCCACTATCATTAAGTCAATTCCACTTACTTACTTTTTATTATTATTATTAAAAGATCATTTTATTGGGGGCTCTTATAACAATCCATACAGCAATTGTATCAAGCATATTTGTATATATGTTGCCATCATTCTTTTCTAGACATTAACTTTCTATTTAGACATTAGTATCAGATTCTCTTTTTTCCCTCCTCCCCTACCCTCATGACCCCTTTATAAATTATAAATTATTATTATTTTCATATGTTACACTGACCACTGTCTCCCTTCACCCATGGTTTCTATTGTTCGTCCCCCTGGAGAGGGGGTGGGGTTGTTGTGGTTATGTGTCAATCATTGCAATCCGGTCCCCCTTCCTCCCCTCCTACCCACCTTCCCTTTACCCTTCTGGTATCGCTATTCCTATTCTTGTTCCTGGATTCCATGTCATGAGCACTTATCTCTTATCTGTACCTGTGCACATGCTTCAGTCTAAGCCACAGAGAAAGGCAGTACTGGGGTCATGATAGTGGGGGGTGAGGAAGCCTCAAGAAACCAGATGAATATTGTGTGCTTCATTGGTGCTTTACTGCGCCCTGGTTGACTCATCCCTTCCCTGTGACCCCTCTGTGAGGGGAGGTCCCATTGTCTACAGAAGGGCTTTGGGTCTCTGCTCCAACCCCCCTCATTCTCAACAATAAAATGTTTGTTTGTTTGTTCATAGGTGTAAATATGTGAATACATTAATTCCTTAAAATAGAGGCATTGGCCTATGTACATATATTTATATGGCAATAACACTGAAGTAGTGGATGAACTTTGGGCCTCTGCTCATACCCTCCCTCAAGGCAAGAACACTTTGTTCTAACAACCTGGCATTCTGTGATGCTCACCCTCTCAGCACAATCGTTGAAGACAAAATGGGTGTATAAGTAAATGTGGTGAAGAAAGTGAATGGTGCCTGGCTATCAAAAGATATACCCTGTTTCCTCGAAAGTAAGACATCCCCCGAAAATAAGACCTACTTAGTTTTGCCTCTCGCTGAAATATGGCATCCCCCCCCGAAAATAAGACCTCCCCGAAAATAAGGGCCTCTGAAGCTACCTCTGGACTCTGGACCAAAGTGGCGGGTGCCACCGCACAGCTCACTGTTGGCTGCAGCGCAGCCGGAGCAGACAGGAAGTGCAAGGTCTCTTTTAATAAAACAATAAACAATAAAAGTGTACCATATTCTTCTTCATGGAAAAATAAGACATCCCCTGAAAATAAGACCTAGTGCATCATTTGGAAGCAAAAATTAATATAAGACACTGTCTTATTTTCGGGGAAACAGGGTAGCATCTAGGGTCTTAAAGGCTTGAAGTTAAACAAGTGGCCATCTAGCACAGAAGCAACAAGGACACATGGAAGAAGCACACCAGCCTGTGTGATCATGAGGTGTCATCAGTACCAGGTTAAGAGACATCAGAAGACCCATAACATGCACTTACTTACTTTGAATAACTCCTCGGGAAAGGTTGAATGCTGGAGAAGGACATCGTGTTGGGTAAAGCAAAGTTCATTGTGTTGAATTGACACAATGGCCACAACAATGATCATAAACATGGTAGGGCAACATGTCCCGGATTGTAAATTTTTGTGACAGCAGACAATCTCACCTTTCTCCTTCAGAGCATCTTGTGAATTTCAACCATCAACCTTGTGGTTAGCAGCCCAGCATTTATCCCACAGCTCCACCAGCACATTACAAAGTACAGTAGAGAACTGGAGATGGTCTTTGGCTCAAATAATAATTTAAGGGAAAATCCTCCCACTAAGGATGATACAGAACATGTATTCACATATTGAAATTTTAGAGCTTCCCCAATATACAGATGTCAGCTCATGCTGACATCTAAGCCGTGATGAGTCGTGTGGCCTAGGTGATAGATATCTGACCATTCCTAAAGTAATAGGAAGAGTCCAGAGGGCATAGTCTATCTTTAACTTTGTTACCAAACATTCTTCAAACCTATTATACAAATATTTTATATACATATCTTCTATATACTACAGAGCTAACATATATTTTATATGTTGCCCAAAACAACCCAATGTAAATGCTATCCAAACTATCTTTTCTTTCAAATTCTGTTTAGTGTCCGAAAATTTCTTGTTCCTACAAAGATTAATCCAACCAAGAATACTACACTGGCTAGATGCCTTCATGAAACCTTGACTGGCTATTAAAAGAGAAGTTCATGTTTCTTGGGGAAGAGCAAGACATGAAGTCCAAAAAGTCTATGTGAAAAGACAAAAACATCCAAAATGATTCAAAACTACACCTGATTGCCCGCAGGCAAAGAAGCATATGTGTTTCAAAAGGCAAAGCCATGGAACTAGTTCCATGTGTGTTCCCAAACCATATAAAAATTCACCAAGTCACTAGGAAGCTCAAACCTACTCCTTTGTTTGCTAGCATGCCATCCAAGCACATCTGTGTTCGCAAACTTGAAATTTTAGCTTTTCCCTAATGATTTCAGTGGGGTGGTTTCAGTCAAGCAAACTGCCTCCTCCTGTTAATTCTAAGCCCTCACTATTTTCCTATACTGGGGGAGGGGTGGGGAGGGGAGGGGATGTTTTATATTTTACAAAGAAACATTACCAAAAACTAAGGATTTGTTTAACAATGTCTTAATATTTATTAGGCCTCCTTTCCTTCCTTGGAGAGAAAGTAATAAAATATGTGAAGGAATTATTTTCATCTACCACAGAAAACCCTACCTTGTCACATCCAAAAATGCCACCTTCTGACTGCCAATGATTATTTCCCACAACGCTTCAGATTTTCCCTCCAGAGCTTTCTTCCAAAGTTTGACTTGACACAACACAGCTTAACTTGAGAGCTGTGGAGATCCTATTCTCAGAAGATGTGATCAAAAAAATTCTGGTGGTTTGTTTGGGTTTTTTGTTTGTTTGTTTTTGTTTGTTTTTACATTTAACTCATTTATCAAATCTACGATTCCATTCTTGGAAATATTTTTCAAACTCATCTGTTTGAATGGCAGACAGCACCTCCCTCGTTTTTTTCTTCACCTCTTCTACATTGTCAAATTGCTGTCCTTTCATGTCCTTCTTCATTTGCAGAAACAAAAAAGAAGTTGCACAGAGTTAGGTCAGATATGGGGCAAGAAAAGCATGCTGTTCTTTGCCCAAAACTGCTACATTGAGATGGCTTCATGAACAGGTGCATTGTTGTGGTGGCAACACCAGTCCTCTGCCTGCCACAAATCAGGCCTTTATTGTCACACACTGTTATGCAATCTTTTTATA
The DNA here is from genome assembly GCF_000313985.2 of Echinops telfairi. Lineage (NCBI taxonomy): Eukaryota > Metazoa > Chordata > Mammalia > Afrosoricida > Tenrecidae > Echinops > Echinops telfairi. The sequence continues at coordinate 18,661,237 of NW_022111372.1, forward strand.
TTCTTTAAATACAAAGCTTGATTAACAACGGAATGAAATCCAAATATACTACGAGTTGATATTTTCGTCCATTCGGGAAGTTGAGGGACTTGCAGATTGAGGTTTGTCATCAATCAACATTTTCACCTTTTTTGAAATGAGAAAAACACTCATATGCTTGAGTTGTTTTTCAAAAAAAAAAACTCTGTCCTTGTAAGCACAACAGTATCTGCAGCGTTTTTCCCAAGCAGGAAACAAAATTTCACAGCTGCACACTGTTCTCTTAAATTGTCCATCACAAGAAACAAGATTCAAGTGAAACTGCTTTGATGAAAAAATTCACTGCAACCAGAGAGAAACTTCCGTGACACCACTGGATGCACTAACTCAGTGTTTGCCTAGTAGGAAAAATACGTACTACAAAAACTCTGCCCGGCTGTGCTTTTTTCTGGGGTTTTTTAGGTATCCCCTCATATAATAGGCTGGTATATTTATATATACATACCAGCCTATTATATAACTGTATTAGTGCAGAGGGGTCTCGGGGAGGAGATGAGCCAGTCAGGGTGC
>NW_022111372.1:18662127-18672836 GCF_000313985.2 Echinops telfairi
GTGAAGGGAGACGTCGGACAGGGCAAGATATGACAAAATAATAATTTAAAAATTATCAAGAGTTCATGAGGGAGTGGGGAGCGGGGAGGGAGGGGATAAAATGAGGCGCTGATGCCAGGGGCTTAGGTGGAGAGCAAATGTTTTGAGAATGAGGGTAATCAATGTACAAATGTGCTTTACACAATTGATGTGTGTATGGATTGTGATAAGAGTTGTATGAGCCCCTAATAAAATGATTTTAAAAAAAGAAAAAGCAAACTAAAAAGAAAAAAATTTTAAAAACTGTATTAGTATATTAATGAGTTCATAACATGTGAATCACTGTGGAATATTATTCTATTAAGTGCCACCTCCTGTGTTGGTTTGCATGTTCTGTGATACTGGAAACTATGCCACGTGTTTCAAATACCAGCAGTTACTTCATGTGGTGGCCACGATGGATGGGTTTCAGCAGAGCTTTCACATTAAGACAGACTACAAAAGAAAGGTCTGGTGATCTGTTTCTATAAATTAGCCCATAAAATCCCTATCGTGCACAGAATATTTCCTGAGATGCCTACTTACTTACACTGAACGAGTCATAGGGATGGACCGATAACTGGAGAAGGCCGTCGTATTTGGTAAATTGAAGGGCCAGTGAAGGTGAGGGACCCCTCAGTGAGGTGAACTGACACAATGGCGGCCATCTCAATGGACTTACGCATGCCCATCATCATGAGGATGGGGCTGGGAAGTGCTTTCCTCTGTTATACATGGGGCCATTGTGTGTCAGAGCAGGCTCAATGGTCACTAGCAGTACTGCATATTAATTCCATCACTCCATAGCACTTGTTTTCTGAAAGAAGCAGTGTCCAGTAGACACATATGAATGAGCCACATGACTCATTAACAGCCACTAACAGTCACATTAAAAAAATTAAAATAAATATCCTTATTTAGCTCAACATATCCAAAATAGTATCATTTTGAGATATGATCAATGCTTTTAAATTACTGAGATAATTTATGTGTTGCTTCTCAAAACCCATGGCATATTTTACACTGGTAGCACGCCCTATTTCACACCAGCTCTACTTGCAGAGCTCAGTAACCTCAGATGGGGTGGACAGCACATACAGAGAAGCTAAAGCTAAAAACCACACATACTCTGCTGAGTCCATTCTGACACATGGTGACCTGACAGGACACAGTAGAACTGCTCCGTGAAAGTGTGCAAAGCTGTGATGTTTAAGGAAGTGGACTGTCATGTTGTCCTCCCTAGGAGTGGTGGGTAGGCCTGAACCACCTTTCAGGTAGCAGCCAAATACTTAACCACTGCGCCACCAGGGCCCCTTAGATCTAGAGCATTGTTTCCCAGATTGGGTGATAAGACCTCCTGGAGGTGCTGGAACAACAGAGGGGGTGGGGTGTAAAGCAGATACCTACACTTTATCCTGGATTACAGACTATAGTACAAAAGTTTTCATTGCCAGGTGGTCACTGAGTAATATTTCTTTTTCTAAAAAGAGGATGGTAGGCCAAATAAGTTTGGGAACCTATAGTCTAGAGCAGTGGTTCTCAACCTGTGGGTCATGACCCCTTTGGGGGTTGAACGAAGCTTTCACAGGGATCACCCAATTCATAACAGTAGCAAAATTATGGTTATGAAGTAGCAACAGAAATAATTTATGGCTGGGGGGTTCACCACAACATGAGGAACTGTATTACAGAGTAGCGGCATTAGGAAGGTTGGGAACCACTGCTATAGAGGGTGGAGGCTGTTAAAGCATGGGAAAAGCATTGTATGATCACTACCAGTCCCCCAGTTTTAGATGTGTAAGTATATATCAGAAATGTAAATTATCTAGTCCTTTACAACCACCAAGGTTGTTTTTTAATCATTTTATTGGGGGTTCATACAACTCTTATCACAATCCATACATCCATACATCCATGTGTCAAGCACATTTATACATTTGTTGCCCTCATCATTCTCAAAACATTTGAGAATGTTCTACTTGAGCCCTTGGTATCAGCTCCTTATTTTTCCCCTCCCTCCCCACATCCACCCCATCATGAACCCTTGATAATTTATAAATTAATATTATTTTGTCATGTCTCACACTGTCCAATATCTCCCTTCACCCACTTTTATATTGTCCATCCCCCAGGTAGGGGGTTATATGTAGATCCTGTGATTGGTTCCCCCTTTCTATCCCACCCTCCCTCTACTCTCCCTGTATCGCCACTCTCATCACTAGTCCTGAAGGGTTCATCTGTCCTGGATTCCCTGTGTTTCTAGTTCCTATCTTTACCAGTGTACATCCTCTGGTCCATCCGGAATTGAAAGGTAGAATTGTGATCATGATAGTGGGGGGAGGGGGGGAAGCATTTAAGATCTAGAGGAAAGTTGTATGTTTCATCATTGCTACACTGCACCTGACTAGCTTGTCTCCTCCTTGCGACCCTTCTGTAAGGGATGTCCAGTTGTCTACAGATGGCTTTGCATCCCTACTCCACACTGCCCCTCATTCTCAATGACATGATTTTCTATTTCCTTTGATGCCTGATACCTGATCCCTTCAATACCTCGTGATCACACAGGCTGGTGTGCTTCTTTCTGTGGGCTTTGTTGCTTCTCAGCTAGATAGCCGCTTGTTTATCTTTAAGCCTTTAAGACCCCAGATGCCATATCTTTTGATAGCCAGGTACCATCAGCTTTCTTCACTACATTTGCTTTTGCACCTGCTTTGTCTTCAGTGATCATGTTGGGAAGGTGAACATCATGGAATGCCAATTTAATAGACCAAAGTGTTCTTGCATTGAGGGAGTACTTGAGTGGAGGCCCAATGTCCATCTGCTACCTTAATACTAAACCTATAAATATATGCACATAGATCTATTTCCCCATCATTACTTATAAATATATTTACATATGTGCATGCCTGTATTTAGACCTCTATAAATGCCCTTTGCCTCTTAGTTCTTTCCTCTATTTCCTTTTACTTTCCTCTTGTTCTACTATCATGCTGAGCCTTCATTTGGGATTCAGTAATACCTCTTGGTTACATTGCCCTTGATCAAGTACTATCAGGCCTCTTACACCCTCCTCACCACTCATTTTGGATCACTTGTTCCCTTGTCCTTGGGTTTGTTAACACCACTTCCTTTCCCCACCTCCCCTTCTCCCATGTCCCCCCAAAACCATCAGTTCCATTGTTCTCTTCCGGATTGTTTATCCAGCCTATCTTATGTACATAGACCTACAGAGATAATAATATGCACAAAAACAAGACAGAGCAAAACAAAACAACAACAACAAAATGACCCTAAAAAGAAAAGCCTGTAAATAGTTCAAGGTCTGTTTCTTGACCTTCAGGAGTGTTTTCTGGTTGAGTCTGATGGGGTGCCACACCCTGGCCCCAAAGTCTATTTTTGGTACTCCCTCTGGACTTCCTTATTCTGCTCCCTTTGCTGTTCTGTTGCACGCCCTAGTGTTTTCCTTGGTGTGGTGGGGTCAGATCGGATGCAATTCTCACACTGTGTCTCTTGTGTTGTCCCCTGTAGGCTATGGCTCAGTGAGGGATGTCATGTTTCGTAGTGGGGTGGGCTATATGGTCCTCTCTGTGCATTAACTGCTCTGAGCAGGGATATCATCCTCAAAGCTTCCACCAGGCTTTTTAAAAATAGCTTTGAAAACCAGTATCTAAGGTTTAAATTGCATTTTAATTGGCATTTGTACCATATAGCATAAAACAGAGGGCCATCAAATATGAGGGAAGCACTCAATGGGATAGATTGACACTGCAGCTTTGACAATGGCCTCAAACATACCAGCAAACATGAAGATTATGCAGGACTGGGTAAAGTTCCCTTGTGTTACCATAAGGTTGTCACGGGGTGGTGTTGACTTCTTGGGACATAGCCATTTTAGAAGGACATTATGCTTCCAAAAGTAGTGCGGTAGCAAAACATGGATTGACAACAGTGGCTGCAACAATGGGCTTAAACATAAGAACAATTTTGAGCATTGCCCAGGACCAGGTGATGTTTCGTCCTGTTGTACATAGGGTCTCTATGAGTTGCAATTGACTCAATGGCACCTAACAACATTGTTATAATGTTACAACGATAAAATAATGTACTGCCTCTAGATTCAAAAGCTCAGAGGTCTACAATGTTTCTTCTTGAAGGGAGAATCTCTTTCCATGCCTTTTCCACCTTCTAGAGACTGGCTTCATTCTTTAGTTCATGATCCTTTCCTCCATTTTCTAAATCAGCAGACTCAGATCTTCAATCTGGATCTGTCAGACTCGGATCTATCAATCTCTCTGACCTCTGCTTCCATCACTACCTGCTACTCTAACTCTGGTACTTCTGATTCCCTCTTATAACAAGTCTTGTGATTAAACTGTGCCATCTAGATCATCCAGGATAATCAAAAACCTTCACTTAATCATATCTGCACAATCCCTTCCACTGTTTAAGATAATAGATGCACATTTTCTGGTCAATAGGTATATGAACATCTTTAGGCACCATTATTTTACTGATCACAATTTAGTATGTCTAGTTTACGGCTACAGGTGAAATTCCATCACAAAACATCTAGGTATGATGTAATCTACATGGTATATGCTAACCAGGCCCTAGATAACTCCTAACTTGTTTCAAGCAATAGTTCATAAGAATAAAAGTACAAAAAATACAATCTTGGCATTTGTTGTCAATAAGTAGGAATTTGCAGTTTCTAGAAGTGCATTTGGATTGACATATCAATCACAACAATGGACTGAAGAATACCAAAGATCCTAAAAATGATGGAGGTCCAAGGAATGGTTCCTTGTTTTGTACATAAGAGCACAAGAGTCAGCCGACTCAATGGCAACTAAAAACAGAAACAATTTAAATAGATGTTCTGACACCTTAGGGAAAGTCCAGACTCTGGGTGCATACGTCAAGACTAGAGAGAGAAAGACTCTCCAGGTGATTGTTATCTTTGTAAAACTGCCTTTCCAAATTTGGTAAGGAAAACACACTCCCTACACCCTCACTCCCAAGTAATTAGGACCACTTTGAGCATGAAGCAAATCATAAATGATATTTCCTCATAAGAATTTAAAAAAACTCTTGATAGGAATCCTATCCCTTGCTGAATTTACATTCTGAAGGAGAAAATATTTTAAATCAAATCAACCAATATTTCATGAGCATATTAAGAGGAAGGCATAATGCCTGACTTAGAATAGTCCCTAACTTAAATCACGCATTCCACTTTTTTAATACCAACTACATTTCAATGTTCCCTTTACTAGCACACTAGTAGAGGGAGAAAAAAATAATTTGACCCACAACCCCTTTCTTGATCCCATTAGGGAAATGCCCTATGAATGCTGTCTGATCCACGTAACTGCATTCTGAGACTGCACACTGGCGTCCCTGGGTAGTGGCAGCAGCTGAGCACTTGGCTACTAACAACCAACCGTAAGAATCTACAGCCCAGCCTTGGCCCAGAGACAAAGTTCAGACGCAGAGGAGAAGGTAAGGAGAGCGGAGAAAAATGGTCAACACAGGGAAAAGTGGGAAGAATTGCTGGTGCATTGTGGGGATTTCAATCGAGTCGACATGGATAGGAATTGCTAAATGGTAGATCAATTTGCTGTTTTTAACTTTCCTCCAAATTACATTAAAAGTTTTTTTAATTAAAAAAAATTGAGTAAAGTTGGCAGTTTGAATATACCCAGATTTGCCTTGGAGGCAAGGCCTGGCCATCTGTTTCCAAGCGACGGTAGCCAGTAGAAACCCAAGAAGAAGAGTTCTACCCTTAGAAACACTGGGTGGTTCCCAGTCAGAAGTGACTCCATGGCTGCCAGGCTGTACTCTCAAAGGGAGTGCTGAGACAGTAATTCACATTTCAAAACATGTTTTCCTCAAAACATGCACTTCTTGTACCACCATCTGACTTTCCCACTGTGTGTGTCTGTTGGTCTTTTTTTTTTTGTTTGGTTTGGTTTGGTTTTCACATGTTCAGGCTCCAAATGCCTTACCCTCTCAAGAGTGATGGATGAGTTCCGTCAGGCTCACATCAGAGCCCACCCTCCAGTAATCCTGGGGGCTTCTTCCAGTGGATGGTGAAGGAGACAAAGAGTAATTATGATTACTGGTGAAAGCTTGCTCCTGGGGCTTTCTGTGCGCAACCTCTAAAAGCACTTTCTAGCCAAAATTGTGGAGCTGCTGGTGGTGAAAATAGTAACCTGCTTGGCTACTGCGAGGTCAGCAGTTAGAAACTGCCTAGAGATGCCTCAGAAGGAAGATCTGGCAATCCGCTTCCAAAAAGAAATCTTGAAAACCCTGTGGCACACAGTTTTACACTACCTTTGTGGCTCACCATGAAGACCAGACTCAACGGCAACTGGTTAAGGTTTCCTGGGTGTGCAAATACTTTGTACTTCACTACTAACTTAGACATTAGTAGTTCAAATCCACCAAGTAACACTGAGAAAGAAAGGTCTGGCAATCGACTTCTATAAGGTTAACTAAAAACCCACTGCTTTTGAGTCAATCCCAACGCATAGATACCCTATCAAGGGTTTCCAAAGCTGTAAACCTTCACAGGAGGCTTTGCTTGTGGGTTTGCACCGCTGACCTTGTACCAGCCCAATGTCTAACCCATTTGACCACCAGAGCTCCACTGGTAATCCTATAGAAGACTGTTCTACTCTGACATAAATAGAGTTGCCGGGAGTCAGAATCCATTTGACAGCAACAGGTAAAATTCCATGAGCCCAGAGAAATAATCAACTTATAAGTCATAAATTACCACTGTGCTAAAAGGGGGATGGAGGGCATCAATGATAATTATTTTCATGACAACTCAATTTCAGGAAGACACTGAATTCATGGTCTGCCTAAAGGAAACGGACCCATTAATCGTAGTAATGTCCTGGAAGCACTGTGAAAGCACCCCAGTGAACTTTCTAGTGCTTTCATCTGGAGAGATGCAGTGTAATTATGACTCTTGCTGTGAACTTTGGTAAATAATAATTTAATGCTGTGATATGGGTACCATTAAAATCTGAATAATAACTTTCCAATAATTTCTAGAAATTGAAATGGAATCTAGTTGGCAAACACCTGACATTTTGACACCAATGAAAATATTTTCTATAGTTACATAAGCACTAAAAAATGTTTTATAAAATCTATCCAGAAAGACTTATAACTAGGAAAAACAATCATAATTAACAAGATTCCATCAGGTAGACTGCAGCCAAAGATAACTTTTAGACCAGCTGAAGGTGATGAGGTCATTTCTGGTCCTGGGTTCATAAGAGTTGACCACCTGTAGTGATTAAAAAAAAACCCTCAAAAGAATTAATTTTCCAAATAGGAACAGGCAGAAAGAGGCTCTCTCTTTTATGTGACTTCCTGTTGTGCCAAGGTGATGGAATTCAGTGCACACTTCAGCTGTTCCTCCGGGGCAGGAATCGATGTATAAACCCTACTGTTCCAGCTGGGGGAAAAGGCTGGAATTTATTTCTAAATATACTGTGGAGATTAGATTTGTTTCCAGGATGGGCTGTGTCCAAAGCAATCCTATTGAAGAAAGGGTGATGGAATTAGCCAGTGAATGAGGAACCATCTTCACAATTCAACTGGCTCATACAGAGTTGCACCTGCAGGTAACCATGCTGCCTGCTACGTTGGCTGTGATTCTTCTCATCAAGTTGAAGAGAGTATCATTGAAGTGCAAGAGTATTAACTAAAGCAACATCAGAAAAATAAACAGCAACGTTTAAAAGTATATATCTTTTATATACAAGTATAGCGAGAGGGTCAGCAAGTGGAAGACCCTCAACAAGAAAGATTGACAAAATAGCTGCAATAATGGGATCAGACACAACTCTGAGGTGGGCAAAGGACGGGCCATAGAGTTACTATGAATTGGGACCAACTTGATGAACCAAACTGCAATTTTTTTTTTTCATGATGAACCTCACTGACCTCTAAATTCACAAGGTCTGCTCCAGTTTTCAAGGTCCCTGGGAGGCACAAATGGTTTGTGTTTTCCTGCTAACCTAAAAGTTGGCAGTTCAAACCCACCTAGGGGCACTGCAGAAGACAAGCTTGTGATCTGCTTCTCTAAGGTTTACAGCCAAGACAACCCTATGGAGTCATTTTCTTCTGTCACTCATGGGGCCACCACAGAGTACAATCAACTCCAGGGTAAGAGATTGAAGTTTTTGTTCGTGGGTACCAAGGTTTTCAGTTATCCTACCATGATACAATTAGTTAAGCATTTGACTACTAACCTCAATGCTTGGATTCACCCAAAGAAGCCATAAAGGAGAGATTGTGTTAGTCCAGGTTGACTAGAGAAACAAATTCATAGACACTCATATGTGTATAAGAAAGAGCATTATATACAAAAGTAATTGAATATTGATAAAACTTCCCATACCAATCCAGATCAAGTCCATGTGCAATGATGCCAAATGTAGGAAGATCACAGGCCTGTGGGTGGAAAGTGTTGTGGACCCAGTGGTGGTAGAAGCATCTCAGCACTAGTGTGGGGCTCCATGTGGCTCCTCTAGCTCCAGGGCTCTGGCTGCATCAGTGTAGCTCCGTCAGACTCATCATCAGTACTATCTTGCAGGTAGTGAGTGTATCTGGCCTTCAGTGAGCTATTTATCTCCTAGGCACCTCCAAATGAGGTCATCAAGCTACAACCTGATTGACAGGCTAGACTCCAACCCTTCACAAGTTAACAGCAGATTAAGTAACTACCACAGGCCTTGGTGATCTATCTCCAAATGGTCACTGAATTGAAAAATCCCATAGCATATAGGCCACTCTGCTCTGCATCTCATGCCAACATGAGCTCCAATCAAGTTGATAGCAACTGATTACTAGTTATGGAGACTTTCTAAGTCAAAGCAACTAAGTATTATAATTGATGGCACTTCATTAGCAAGCCCACACTTATCTTTCCACTCTTAAATATAAGCATAGTAACACCATTTAAGTAATACTCCTTAAAATTCCAGTTTTAAGGAATAGAAATTGATTCTCTCATTGCCCAAGAGGCTGGACATCCAAATCAGGGTCTCAACTATGCTGAGTCCAGTAAGCCTTACTTCTAGTTTCTGGTGTCTCGTGGGAATTCTTGGGGTTCCTTTGCTTGCAGAAAATTATCTCATGACATTTACCTTCTTCCTGGAGTACTTGTGTGTATACATGTTTGCACGAGCTCCTGTGTGTATGTGTGTGTACCTTTCTTTATATAACCCAGAAGTGATTCAGTTCAGAAACCAACCTACATTCAATTGATTACATTACATTAAAGTTCATTGAGAAAAGTTATTATTTGCATAAGGAATTAGTTAAGATACTGGGAGAGGGGGCCCCTGTCCAAAAAGACCAGGAATCTTTTCAAAGGAGAAGAGATGCAGACACATGCAAAGGAAGCACCATGTGAGACAGGCAGACCAGAGCGCAAGTAGTCATGTGAGAAGACAGAGACAGAGATTGGAATGACCTTGAATCACAAACAAGCTACAAAGCACAAACCAAGGAAAAGCAGGGGCTAACAGAGGCTGGAACAAACATGGAGTCATCCTCCCATACAGGATTTGGAGGAAATGTGCCTCTGCCAAGAAGCCCCGGTGGTGTAGCAGGTGACACGTTGGGGTGCTTGCCCCAGGTCAGTGGTTCAAACTCACCGCTGCTACACAGGAGAAAGATGAGGTTCCGTAAGCTCTAACCTTAGGGAGCACTTCTACTTTACCCTGTAATACATACCCTATAAGTCACTATGTGTCAAAATCGACTCCATGGGTTTGGATTATTGTCCTGCCAACAACTTAAAAAACTCGTTGAAGTGAACATTGCCAATTTGGGGTGGTGAGTAGTCAGGGTTGGTTTGTTTGTTGTTAATGTGATCCAAGTACTTTCTGCATTTTTATTTATTAAATATTTTACTAGGAAACAAATTTCAAAACACTTATAAAAGAATGCAAATACCTGGACAGTCTAATACCTCACAGATGTTTTCAATGATATGTATGTTAACAATACCCCTACTACAAAAGGTACCAAGCTCAGTCAGTTTTATTGAGTTCTACCAAATGCTCCAGAAACAGGAGCTTAATAACCTGTGAGGTTGCCATAATCTTGATATAAAACAGAACCACATGACTGGCATTCCTAAGTCAGCAGTGTTTTAAAAGAGAAGCACCGCAGGACAGCACCAGAGACACAGTGTGGGATGGGCGACTGTGCTGACCCCAGCACACTGAGGCAAAACACTGGGGGCGTGCAATGGAGTGGCAGGGAAGCAGAGCAATGAGGTCCCGAGGGAACACAAACGATGGACTCTGGGGCCAGGACATAGCACCCCATTAGACTCGTCCAGAAAATGCTCCTAAAGGTCAACAAACAGATCTTGATCTACTAACAGGAGCTTTTTTTTTTCTTTTTCTTTTTTCTCCTCTTTTCATTTTCTTTTTTTTTTTTTAAGCCTATCTGTTCGTTTTTTTTTCCTTTTTCCTCTTCTTTTAAATTTTGTATGTCAGTGGCTTTTTTGTTTCTTGGCTTGTTGGTGCTGCAGCCATCGTTGCCAGGTTCTTATGAGCCGCTTTGGCGCTGTACTGTCAAAGCCAACCCCAATTTTATTCACACATTGTTATGTCTGCACACCCACATAGATAAGAGAGATTGGACCAAAAAAA
>NW_022111372.1:18674260-18679414 GCF_000313985.2 Echinops telfairi
GGGGGAAAAAGGAAAATGAGCTGATTCCGGGAACTCAAGAGGAAAGCGAATTTTGGGAATAATGAGGGAAACAAATGTATAGGTGTACTTTACACAATTGATCTATGTATTGTGATGAATTGTATGAGCCCCAATACATTGATTAAAAAAAAAAAAAAGCACATCATCTTCCTTTAAGTTTTATTTAAAAGAGTATTTCTCTGAGCCAATATTAGGAATTAGAAATAAAATAAGCTTAAACGTTATTAGAATATATAAAAATATAAGTACATATATAAAGAAAATGTAAATTATTTAAATATATAAGTATATAACTACATATATTGGGGGAAATATATTTTTTCTCTATTAATATGGAATGCTTCATGAATTTGCGTATCATCCTGGCACAGGGGCCATGCTATTGTTCCAATTTTAGTACAAATGCTGCCAAAGCAAGCATGGTTAATATATATATCATATATATCTGGGGGGAAATATGTATAATATATATCTGGGGAAATAGATATATCATATATATCTGGGGGAAATATATATGTCATATATGTGGGGGAAATATATCATATATCCTGGGGGTGTATATATCATATATACCTGCGGGGAAAGATATTTATATTATATATACCTGGGGCAAAGATATATATCATATATACCTGGGGGAAAGATATATATCATATATATCTGGAGGAAATATATATAGAAATATTCATCCAAATAAAAAAGAATTGAGCTTACCCACTATCTGGTGCTAACACATAAAATAAATACAAACATTCCCAAACACAAGCAAACGTCCAGACTTGCTGATATCTCTGGCTTTCTAAAATACCAGGAGCATCTCCTGATAAGAATTTTATAAGAAGTAAAAGCCAATGCTCCTCGGCGGACCTACGTCTTCAGCGCCCCGCCCACACGCCGAGGCCCGTGCCACTGCGCAGGCGCGACGCGGACGCAAGTGCGCGAGGTGACGTGGAGGATGGCGTCGCTGAGGTACCCCACGCCGCTGCACGCACACGTGGGTCGCGGGGCTTTCCGCGAGGTGTACGAGCCTGCCGAGGACACGTTCTTGCTGTTGGACGCGCTCGAGGCGGCGGCAGCCGAGCTGACGGGGTGCGTGAGGCGGTCGCGGTGCCGCGGGGAGGATTTAGGGAGTCTCGGCTGTACGGCGGCCGGCGCGGAAAAATGGGTCGCCGCCCCTTGCCTGGGACCCGCCCACTGGCCTGTGATTGACACCCGAGTTACGTTTTCCTGCTGAATCATGTACTGAGTGTACCAGGAGTGTGTATTCTTTTGCCAAAATGTTGGTTTCGTGATATCTAGGCCTTCTTACCACGCTACGATGTCTTTTTCAATCAGCTTGTGTGAAAAACGCATGCCCTTTTAAGGCAACAGTGTTAATGTCATAAACATAAAATAGTCAAAACATTGGACTAAAATACGTAGCGTTATCGAATTTATTCAATACACAAAAAAGCAACAGAAGGGCAGAAAAATAGGTTGGAAGTGCTTAGAGAAAGACTTTTATAAGCACTCCGTAACATATTCTGCGCCTTGTTAAAATGTTTGCCAGTTTAGTAGCCACTAGCCGCTTGTGGGTATTGAGCAATTATAATGTGGCTAGTGCAACCGAAGGTCATTCATTTCGCTTAATTAAAAATTATCTATCCTCTCAAAACCAAACTCATTGCATTCCGACCCATAGCAGCCCTATAGAACAGGGTAGAACTAACTGCCCCTGAGAGTTTCAAAGCTGTAAATCGTTAAGAAAGTCATATCTTTCTACCAGGAGCTGCTGGTGGGTTTGAACTGCTGACCTTGAAGTTAGCAAAACAAAGAACACACTCTGCCATAGGAGCTATAGAATTTACCCGAGAGCTTTATAAATATTCAAATTGACATGGTTGAAATGTTATTGCTGAATTTTGAGTTAGATTTTATATATATATATATATGCATTTTAACTTATTTCTAGTGAAGAAATATAGATACTTGGATTTATTTGAAGGATGAAAACTTGAACTGGATTTTCTCAGGATGAAATAATGAGCTGTCAGGCTTCAAAACAGCTTCAAACATCTATATTGTGTTAATTTATCTCTCTTGAACTCAGTCGGATTTTTCCATGTATAAAATACCCCTTTTATTAAACCAGTTTCTTATTGTAAATGATGGAATTTGGATTTACTGGAATATAGAATGGAACAGCACTGTTTTATAACTTATCTTTTATGATCAAGATATCCCAGAAAGATTTACAAGCACAGATTGCATTACAAAGTATGCAGTAAAAGGACCTGATTTTTGTTATAAAGTCTTGAATAGTTCTGGTCTTGGAATTCTAATTATTTATGAGACTACGATAGTTGTTTTCAAATAGAAGTGACATGATAAGATTCACAGACATCCTACAGCATAAGAAATGCTTCTCAGTTATGTGGGCAGTTTAAAAGTAAGAAACACCCAGTGTCTACTGTTGGTGAGTTTTGGGGGAGGGGAGTTAGGTGGAAAGACCATTGCAGGGACCCTTTTTTAATTCTCAGTTCTCCCTGGTGGCATAGCAGCTTTGGGCTGCTAACGGCAAGGTGAGGAGTTCAAACCCAGCAGCCACTCAGTGGGAGAAAGATGAGTCACTATGGGTCACTATGAGTTGGAGTCAACTCGATGGCAGTGAGTTTGGATGAGGCTCACCTGCGCCTATAACAATGTACAGCTCAGAAATACTATATAGGATCACCATAAGTTGGTATTGACTTAAGTGGCAGTGGGTAATAACCTTCTAAGATAGTTAGAAATATTGTTCTACGATAAGATATTTAAACATTTTCCTGATTTCCCATATAGCTAGCCAAACACTAATTTCTTTTTTTCTTCTAAATCTGTTATCAGTTAATTAGGCCATCTGTCTCCTCACCTCCCCACTCTATAAGGTATGCTAATAGACTTAGGAAAATTATGTACTTAAAACATGACCGAGGAAAACATCTTTCCTAAGTACATTTTATAGTTAAACTAATCCTGTCTTTTTAGGAAGTCCTAAATAGATCCTTGCAAAGATTCTGTGTTTCATATTATTTTAAATTCTAAAAATAACTTATTCTAATTTTCTGTAATATGTTATTGAAATTAATTGAAAACCACTCATTGTGATTTACGATAAACTGCACACTCAAATCGTCAACAATTTTGAGTAACACACCATTAAATTTGAATACAGTGTGATGGTAAGTAAGTAAATGGTAAATCACTTTTATATCCCAATATAAGAAGGGGCTTCGGGGCCAGAGCATGGCACCCCATCAGACTCTACCGGAAAATACTCCTAAAGGACAACAAACAAACCTTGAACTATTTACAGGCTTTTCTTTTTTTGTCATTGGTTTTTTGTTGTTGTTTTGTTTTCTTTTGCTGCTTTGTTTTGCTCTGTCTTGTTTGTGTGCATATTATTATCTACACAGGTCTATCTAGATAAGATAGGCACGATAAGCAATCTGGAGGAGAAAATAATGGGACTGATGGTTTTTTTGGGGGGGAAGAGGGGGAGGTAGGGGAAAGGAAGTGGTGTTAGCAAACCCAGGGACAAGGGAACAACAAGTGATCCAAAATCGGTGGCAAGGAGGATGCAAGAGGTCTGGTAGGGCTTAATCAAGGACACTGTAACTGAGAGGAATTACTGAAACCCAAATGAAGCCTGAACATGATAGAAGACAAGAGGAAAGAACTAGGAGCAAAGGGCATTTATAGAGGTCTAAATACAGGCATGTACATATGTAAATAAATTTATATATGATGATGGGGAAATAGATCTATGTGCATATATTTATAGGTAGCAGATGGACATTGGGCCTCTACTCGAGTACTCCCTCAATGCAAGAACACTTTGTTCTATTAAACTGGCATTTCATGATGCTCACCTTCCTGACATGATCTCTCAAGACAAAGCGGGTTCATAAGCAAATGTGGTGAAGAAAGCTGATGGTGCCCAGCTATCAAAAGATAAAGTCTCTGGGGTCTTAAAGGTTTGAAGATAAACAAGCAGCCATCTAGCTGAAAAGCAACAAAGCCCACAGAAAGAAGTACACCAGCCTGTGTGATCATGAGGTATCAATGGGATCAGCTATCAGGCATCAAAGAACAAAAAAAATCATATCATTGTGAATGAGGGGGAGTGTGGAGTGGAGACCCAAAGCCCATCTGTAAGCAGCTGAACATCCCCTTACAAAGGGTTGCAGGGAGGTGACAAGCCAATCAGGGTGCAGTGTAGCAACAATGAAACATAACAACTTTCCTCTAGTTCTTTAATGCTTCCTTCCTTCCCCCACCCCCCCCACTATCATGATCCCAATCCTACCTTACAAATCCAGCTAGACCAGAGGATGTACACTGGTATAGATAGGAACTGGTAACACAGGAAATCCAGGACAGATGAACCCCTCAGGACCAGTGGTGAGAATGGTGATACCAGGAGGGTGGAGGGAAGGTGGGGTAGAAAGGGAGAACCGATCACAAGGATCTACATATTACCTCCTCCCTGAGAGACAGACAACAGTGGGTGATGGGTGATGTCGGACAGTCTAAGACATGGAAAAATAATAAAAATTTATAAATTATTAAGGTTCATTGGGGAAGGGGTCTGGGGAGGGAGGGGAAAATGAGATGATAAGGGCTCAAGTAGAAAGAAAATGCCTTGAGAATGATGATGGCAACAAATGTGCTTGACGCGATGGATGTATGGATTGTGATAAGAGTTGTTCAAGCCTCTAATAAAATGATATTTTTTTAAAAGGTGGCTTCAAAAAGTTTATGGGGAAAAAAATCCATTATCTTTTCATTCCATTTTTCTATTAACTATCTGAAGCCCCAACATGTAAGTGATGATACTGGGGAAATGTACATTGAAATTAGCGCTGAAATTCTTTTCTGTAAAGTGTATTTCTGATCCTGCCATACTTATAACTGTTTGTTTCTTCTTAGAGTGGAACTATGCCTTGAAGTAGGGTCAGGCTCTGGTGTGGTATCTGCATTCCTATCCTCAATGATAGGTCCTCAGGCCTTTTACATGTAAGTAGATGACATTCTTTTTTTTTAAATACTTTTATTGGGGGCTCTTATATCTCTTATCACAATCCATACATTCATCCAGTGTGTCAAGCACAT
>NW_022111372.1:18679514-18704934 GCF_000313985.2 Echinops telfairi
GCCCTTCCTCACAAACCCTTGATAAAGTATAGATTATTGCTTTCAAATCTTATATTGTCCTCCATTGCCTCCCCCACTTTTCTGTTGTTCATCCCCTGAGAGGGGATTATAGGTTGATCCTGGTGATCAATTCCCCAGATTGCATTCTTCTACGTCTTCCACTGTGAGAATTCATGGTGAATATGATTGATTAGATGAAGTAATTGTTATGAGCAGGCAATGTGCATATACGATTTTATTTAAATATAGTAAGGACCTAGATCACAAATTATCCTTTTCTAGAAATTATAACTGCACATCAGAACTCCTCTAGTATACTGCATAATTATATCTTAAGGTTTAATGTTATTTTAGGCACATAATTTGATCAGAAAAAACATTATTAAAATTGTCTTACAAAATGGTTGAGAAGATAGAAAAATAAAAATAAAATAAATGTTATCACATGGGGTCAAAGTGTGTTTCCCTCCAGATCCCCCCACCCCATTTCCCATTCATTTATTTTAGTATCACGAGCATTTTCCCATGATTTAAAAAGTCTTTTTTATTTCATTTTTAATGGCTACGTAGTATTCCTTCACTGGATGTATCATAATTTAATGAATTCCTTCAGGTGTATGTATATATGAAAGTATTCTTTTACTCTTGGACATTATATCAATACCTTTTTTTTCATCAGTACACCTACTCCCCACTGATCAACTTATCTCATCCAACATTTTACATTCATGACAGTTTTGCACATTTAACAATGCATATCTAGCATTAATATTTATTATGCTACTTAAAGTCATGTGCCAACCTGGCTGAGCTGATTCTCAGTGGTTTGGCAATTGTGAAGTGATGTACTCATCCTCCATTTTGTGATCTGATGTGGTCAGCTGCCATTTTTACATGACACTAATTTTCACGTTAACGACCTGGTCTGTGAAATCATAGCCATGTCAATATGAAACACTCAATACCATTGAGTCAATTCTGACTCTCAGTGACCTCAGGGCAAAGCAGTCCCTGTGAATTTCTGAGACTGTAAATCTTTACCGGAGTAAAAAGCCTACCGTTCTCCTAAGGAGTGGCTGATGGTTTCAAACTGTTGACCTTGCAGTTGGCAGTACAACATGTTACCCATCACACCACCAGAGCTCAGTAGTGAAAAGTGGGCATATAACTAATCCTTGTTCATTTTGCTTCACCATTATTAAAGTATTCTAATTTTTCCCCTTAAATGTGTTCTGTTTGGGTGAAATGAAGTATTCCTTTAATTTTTCAGTAGCAGGTATGCCTCATGGATGCAGGACGTAGTGCTCTTCCTTTTCTGTTTATAGGTGCACAGACATCAACCCGAAGGCAGCAGCTTGTACCCTGGAGACAGCACACTGTAACAAAGTCTGCCTTCAGCCCATAATTACAGACTTGGTAAGCTATTCATCCTGGTCCAGTAATTATAAATTAAGGTCAAGATAATTTAGGTCAAATAA
The DNA here is from genome assembly GCF_000313985.2 of Echinops telfairi. Lineage (NCBI taxonomy): Eukaryota > Metazoa > Chordata > Mammalia > Afrosoricida > Tenrecidae > Echinops > Echinops telfairi. The sequence continues at coordinate 18,680,993 of NW_022111372.1, forward strand.
AGCTGAGGAATTACTTAATTTAACAGTGACTCCCTAAACAGTATACGCCATTCAGAGTAAATTCTTGGCTGCTATAATCCTCAAAGAAGAAAGTTTGCACTCGGTTAACAGTGAAAGATAAAAGGGGAAGACAGTTCAACAAGAGATAGGCCAAAAAAAAATTATTGAAATAGGGCAAGGCTTTGAGAAGTTGTAATGAGTTGTTGAGTGAAAAGCTGATTATCTGTTCTGTAAACCTTCACCTAATTCACAATTTAAAAGTTAAAAAAAAAAAGTGAAAGGAGTTGTATTAAAAAAAAAAAAACTTTAATTAATTAATTAATTAAAGGAGTTGTATTAAAGAATAATATACTTTGTGCTGGGCAGTAAACCAAAACCAATTGATCAAACATTCTTTTGGTCAAAAGAGATAGAGCTCAATTTAAACTGGCTTAAATAAAAAGGTATTTGGTTTGTCACTGGAAATTCCAAGCACATCTAACTTCTGGCACTCAAATGATATTGCAGGCATAGTTTTCTTAGATCTCTAGTGGCTCTATCCTTGGCAGCCTTTGCCTTCATGCTAAAAAGGTACTTGGTATTATCTGTGTCTTACATTTCAGCAATCAGCACCTAGCCAAAGAAACAAACCATTGTTAGTCAGTTACTAAAGCAAAATCCCCAGAATGAATATGACTTGCATCAACATAGGTCGTATATCTTTCTTTCAATCACCTACTGTAGCCAAGAGGATTGGAATATGGAGATGATTGGTTTAGACCTGGATTATATTCCCTCCCCAGGAGGGGGAAGATTGGGATCAATTCTTGCTCAACCACGTGGATTGAAAATGAGAGGACCTTCCATAAGGAAATGTAGTTAGCAAAGAGGAGAAATGAGGCCAGCACAGGTAATAACAACACATAAAACTACAGAATTGCAAGTGTGTTTCAAGACAAATCTTGCTCTTTTAAATTGTAGTTTTATAATAATTTTGATTATGTATAAGACTTAGATTATTTTGCCTTTGTATTTGCTTAGATATAAATATGAAATGCCTTTTTTATAAGTAAATATCATAGCGGCATCACCAGGTAATAATGCTTCTTAACCAGTGTATTATTCTTACATTGATGAGTAGGTTGAGGGCAAAGGAAAATCCAGCTCCACATCTGCTCAAGGATGATTCCTATGAGACAGATGTAGACATGCCTCAACTCTGCAACTTTTTTTACCCTATTTCGACACCAATCATCCAACATACGACACTCGGCTGGGTTTCATAGTCCATTGTGATGGCCACATTCTTTCTCAAAATGTCATTAAGATGACTTCTTGTGGTCTCTTCCAGGCTCCCCCACTTAGTTTCATAGTCTTAGTGCTGTGGCCTCTGCTGCTTCTACAACATCAGGCAACTAACAATTATGGGAGTTTAGTAGGAAAGTAAGCAGGTTCTATCAAGTCAGGATCAGAAGACAGGAAGGATGCATTCTTTATGTCTGCAACACCTCTTCTCAGCCGTCCTGTCAGGCATGTCTCTCTCTTGTCCTCGACCTCTCCTCTCAGCCAGAGAGCCTCTTGACCTCTCTCCAAATGTTACAGAGCCTCCTTAGCACTGGTGAATGCTCAGAGGGCACCCCAAACTTCAAGCCTGCCTACTGATCTATCTCATAGTCGTCACCAAGGGTCCCTGCTCCATCTCATGGACTCTATGGCTCCTCCACTCTGTTTCACGCTTTGGTGCTGCTCTGCTACTTCTGCCACAGCAGGCAAGAAACTGGCAGCTTTCTTGATGGCTGTGAGGTTCATATTCTTGCTTCTCAGATGGCTCACTGTTATACCCAGCAGAATGGCAAAGTTAATCTCTCTAGTTAGAGCTCTCTGCACCTATTTGCATTGTTACAGACACTGAATAGAAGAGTGATACCAAGTTCTTGCACTTTACCACAGTAGCTTTTTTGCTTTTAAAATTTCACAAATGATTTCCAGTTTAGAAAGAATTAAACCAGTACTTAAGTAGTTCTAAACATTATTAGTACAACTTCTTGCTGCTTTTAAAAACTAGATAACAAGAAAAGTACTCAAATGATTTGCATGAGATCTATGTGATCATTTTAATCTTTAATTTTACTTCTTTCTTTTGAGTGTTCATAGTATTGAGGTATATATTACTGGTAGGAAAATAGAACATTTAAACGTGGAATAAATTCAGAATGTCTTGGTTTTTTAAAAAACAGATGTCATAAACCCAGATCTTTGAATCCAGATCTAGAGGCCCCACTGCTGCTTAGGATGTAACTTGTGTTGTCTAGGCCAGTAGTGGGTCCCCAGTAGTTAAAAGTGGCCACAATCCTAAAGACTGAATTATGGGACAGAAATAAGCAAGAGAAGGTCTGAGCAAAATTATAATCAACTTACAGAGTTCTACACCCAGAACACGGGAGAAGGATGAGAATATCTGCTTCCTAAATGTTTAGTCTCAGAAGCCCCATGTAGGATTGCAGTGAGTTGGATCAATTGATGACAGTGGATTTTGGATCGTATACAATAAAATGACTTTTCAAGAGCTGAATTTACTTTAAAAAGTAGACATTTCATTGTATCTCAATGTATGCTATATTTCTTATATTCTTAGAATATGACTTTTGATTCAGCATGATCAATATGAATAGCGGGTATTCTGTGCTATATATGATAATGACTATGGCTTATTCATGCCTTTACACTAAATAGCTCAGCCTTTAGTCACTTTTCATTTTTATTTTCTCCATCTTTTCACTAGCCATAGGTCCTATTTCACTGCTACTTATTGATAGCTCTTTCAAGTGCTTTGTGTTACAAAACCAAACCACCAGTATAGTAGACTTGAATTTAAACTAAGCGTTAAGGACTCTGAGTAGTGCAAAGTACAGTGAAAACAATTGAGAGCAAGGACTCAAGACTGCTTTATTCCAGATCTCCCAAGTTTTCCCCCCTTGACAAGGTACCGTCTTAGCACTTTGCTATCAGTCTGTCTGAGTGAGGAGTATTTGAATCGGCTGTTTCTCACAGGTTTTGACCTACAGTTTCTGACTCTCCCCAGCTTTACTGTGTATTTGTTTTAGTGTATCGATTTTAAAAATCTCAGAGACTTTTTTTGTTTTCTCTGTAGTTCTTGGCTATATTCTTGGGATGTGAAACTATCCAAAAGCTGAATGTGGATGGGTAAGGTGTACGTTAATGAGACTTTATATCCTGCCCGTGATGGCTTTTTAAAATTTAAGTCCATGTTCTTTTGAGTTCCAAAAATGTTTACTTAAAATCCATTACTGCAATCATTGCTACTTTATAAAGAACCCTAGTGGCACACCCATTTAGGTATTAGCTACTCTCAGAAAAGTCAGCAATTCAAACCCACCAGCTGCTCCACAGGAGAAAGATGAGGCTGTCTGCTCCCATAAACCCTATATAGGATAGATATGAGTTGGAATAGACTCAGTGGCAGTGGATTGGGTTTCTGAGTTTGTATAAAATATCAGGGATTATTATAAATAGTTATGAAGCAATTACTCTGGTTTTCTTACTCAATATTTTTGGGAAATTACATAATGGAATTCTGTCTAGAGTTTGAAAAAATTTCTTTATGAGGTTGGAAAACAATCCTTTTGGTTATTTCAGAGGTCTTTCCTGGCTACAGAGGACAGCAGATTAACTAGAGCTCTTTCTACATGCAGACAAGGTTACACCTAAGTTTCCCTACCACCTTCCCCCACAACTTGTCTGTCAGTTTTTCGTACTATGATGGTTTGTTTGTGACTGATGCTGAAAGCTGTGTTACTGGTATTTCAAAAACCACCAGGGTCACCCAAAATAAACAGGTTTCAGCAGCACTTCCAGACTAAGAACAGAGTACAAAGAAGGAATAGGCTGACCACTTCAGAAGAATTAGCCACTGAAACCCTATGGTTAGCATCAAAACATTGTCAGTTACTGAAAACGTAATAAACAGAATGAGAATATTGTTGACCATAGTGTTAGACTGAGTAGAAAAACAAGACCAGTGACACTCATCTTTGTACAAGAAAGAACTTTACATCAAGAAGGAGCCCCAGCCAATTCCAACTCGTTAGGTCCAATGCTAGCTCAGTCCTCGTCAAACTCATGTAGCTGCAGGTTGGATGATGCTGAAGGATGATAAAGGAAACAGTGATTGGAAGCTAGTGAGTGCAAGTCATGTGAATTCAAGGTTGGTGGAAGCATGCCAGGGTACGTACAGCTCTCGGTTCGGCATCCTATATGAGACTACCCATGGTGGTAGACACAAAGTCTCTGTGAAATCCCAGCAAGGAGAAAGAAGCAGAGAGAGAAGCAGTTCCCAGAATCCTACACTGTCATATAAAAGACCACACACCCAAGGAGGTGTCATTCAGCTACCACCTGGTTGACAGGTTTGGTTCCACCTGTAGACGAAAGTTTTTAGTTGACACAAAATTATCCAAGTACCACAGATAGTGCCAGAAGATGAGCCCACATGTCAGAAGGCACTCAAAATCTGAGTAAGGAAGAACTGCCCTCTCAAATGACCGTATGACATGGATGACATAAAGTGTAGGGGAGTACAGCCATCAGGACCTTCTTTTGCTGATGAAGCACTACTCAAAATAGCTGCAAACATCAATAAATAATTGACAGTTTGGACTGTATGAAATATGACTAGGAAAATTGAGAGTTCAAAAGGAAATAGTACATTAAGATCGATATTCTAGGCATTAGTGAGCTGAAATGTACTGGTATTGGCCATTTTTAATGAGAATATCATATGGTTTACTACACCAGAAATGACACAGTCAAAAGGAATGACTTTGTATTCATTGTCAAAAGAACGTTTCAAGAGCTACCTTGAAGTACAATGCTGCCTGTGATAGGATAATGTCTATGCACATTCAAGGAAATCCAATCAATATGAATATTACTCAAATCGAATGAAGACGAAACTGAAGAATTCTACCACTGTCTTTGTCTTTAGATCAAACGTGCTCAAAATATATTGATAATTATTTGAGATTGGAATGCAAAAGTTGGAAACAGAGGAAGGGGCAGTAGTTGGAAAATACTATCTTGATAATATAAACAAAGCTGGAGATCACGAGAGGATTTTGCAAGGCCAACAACTTCTTCATAGCAAATGCCTTCTGTAAAAAACACAAAAGGTGGACTGCTCCAGATGGAATACAAAGAAGCCAAATTGAGTACATCTGTGGGGAGAGCTACCGAGCAGCTCAATATCGGCAGATAACATAAGGCCAGAGGTGACTGTGGAATAGACCACCAGATGCTCAGATGTAAGTTCAGGTTGAAGCTGAAGAAAATTAAAAGTCCAAAGGAGCTAACATATAACATTGAGTATATTTCACTTGAAGTTTGAAAGTATCCGCCTGAATATTTGAAGATTTGATGCATTGAACACTAATGGCAGAAGACCTGATGAGCTGTGGGAGGACATAAAAAAATCATTCATGAAGGAATGAATCAAAAGCTTACAGAAACAGCAAAGAAAGAAAAGATCAAAGTGACTTAACAGAAGAGACTCTGAAACTTGCTATCAATCATAGTATAATGAAGGCAAATGGAAGAAATTTTGAAGTCAAAGAGCTGAATAAAACATTTCAAAGAGCAGCACAAGAAGGCAAAGTCAAATATTATAATGAAATGTGCAAGGGCCTAGCCTTTGAAAGCCAAAAAGGACCAAAATGCTCAGCATATTGGAAACAAAAAACTCAAACTCAAGCCTCAAGTTGCAATATTGAAAGATTCTATGGGCGATAAATTGAATGATGCAGGAAGCATTAAATGAAGATGGAGTGAATACCTAGGGTCACAGCACCAAAATGAGTTGACATTCCGCCATTTCAGGAGATAGCATATGAACAAGAACCAATGGTACTGGAAAAAGTTAAGGTGCACTGAAAGCATTAGCCAAACACAAGCTCCAGAAATTGATGAGATACTTATTAAAATGTTGCAACAAGCTGATGAAGGACTGAAGGTAGTCACTTTGGAAGATGCGGCCAATCGAGTGGGAGAAATACATATTTGTACCTATTCCAAAGAAAGGTGATCCAACAAAATGTTAAGTTATAGAACAATATAATATCACATGCAAATAAAATTTTGCTGTAGATCATCCACCAGTGAAGCTGCCAGAGGTTCAGACCGGATTCAGAAGAGCATGTGGAACAAGGGATATCATTGTTGATATCAGATGGAGCTTAGCTAAAAGCTGAGAATACTAGAAAGATAATTACTTGTGTTTTATTTACTATGTACGGTATTTGACTGTGTGGATCATAAAAAAGCTTGAGAAGAATGGGACATCCAGAACACTTCATTGTATTCATGAAGAACTTATTCATAGATCAAGCGACAGTGGTGGGAATTGAACAAGGGAATACTGCATCGTTTAAAATCAGGAAAGGTGTGTGTCGGGGTTGTGTTCTCTCATCGTGCACATTCAGTCTGTATGCTGAGAATCATCAAAGAAGCTGGATTATATGAAGAATGTGGCATCAGGGTTGGAGGAAGATTTATTAACATGTGATATGCAGATGACAACTTTGCTTCCTTAAAACAAGGAGGACTTGCTGCACTTGCTGATGAAGATCAAGGCTTGTAGCCTTCAGTATGGAGTACAACTCAATGTACAGAGGACTTAAAATCTCACAACTGGACCAATAGGTAACATCATGTTAAATGGAGAAAAGATTGAAGCTGTCAAGGATTTCATCTTTCTGAGATCCACAATCAGGACTTATGGAAGCAATAGTCAGGAGATCAAAGAATGCATTGCATTGTGTAAATCTGCTACCCAAGACCTCTTTAAAGTGTTGAAAAACAAGCATGTTACATAAGGACTAAGGTGTGCCTGACCCAAGCCATGGTATTTTTAATTGCCCCATATGCATGTGAAAGTTGGACATTGAATAAGAAAGACTAAAGGGTCGATGCTTTTGAATTATAGTGCTGGCAAAGAATATTGAAATTACCATGGATTGCCTAAACAACATGCAATTTCTGTCTTGGAAGAAGTACAACTAGAATTTCAGCTCCTTAGAAGCAAGGATGGTGAGACTTTGTCTCAACTACTTTGGATGTGTTAGAAAAGACTAGTCTTGGAGAAGGACACCCTGCTTGCTAAAGTAGAGAGGTGGCAAAAAAAGAGGAAAGCCCCAAAGAGATAGATTGGCACAGTGGCTGCAGCAATGGGTTCAGACATAAAAACAATCGTGAGGATGGCATAGGGTTGGGCAGTGTTTCACTTTGTTGGACATGAGGTTGCTCTGACTCGGTAGCGCCTAACAACATGATGCCTGTAAAGGCACGGGTTTAATGGTTTTTAAAGTATTTGGTTATTTAATATAATCTGAGGAATACTTTAAATGGAATTTTTACCCTAAATGTACTTTTTTAAAAAGACATTTTTCGTGTTTTCCATAGAAAATTATATTCAGTTTGAAGTTTCATAAAATGCCGCACGACTGTATTTTCAATCTCTCCTGTCTTTGCTGTCTACCTTGTTTCAGGTAGCACATTTATAAGAATTAAAGAAATTGATGTTAGTTCCTACCAAGTTTATTCCAACTCATGGTGACCCCATATGTGCAGCATAGAACTGCTCCATAGAGCAGAACTTTCAAGTCTGTGGCCCTTGGGAAGCTGATCTTCAGTCCTGTCTTCTGTCAGTGATTCTCAACCTTCCTGGTGCCGCGACCCTTTAATACAGTTCCTCATGTTGTGTGGTGACCCCCAACCATAAAATTATTTTCGTTGCTATTTCATAACTGTAATTTTGCTACTGTTATGAATTGGGCGACCCCCGTGAAAGGGTTGCTCGACCCCCAAAGGGGTCGTGACCCACAGGTTGAGAACCACTGCTCTAGGTGGGTTTGAACCACCAACATTTTAGCTAATATTTGAGTGCTTCATCATTTATGCCACACCGAGGGACTCCAAGTGAAGAAGAAGAAAATCCATCATCTGACAATTTCTTTTATTTAAATAGGCTTTCTGCCATCGAATAAAACAGTTCTTTTGGTTATAGAAAGTAAGTATTTTAAGTTATTTGGAGTTCTAAAGTTGTGTCCAAATCTATGCAAATTAGAACATGTCTTATAGAACTCCTAAAACTGAACTCAAGACTGTGAGCATATAAACTGTTGAGGAACCAAGGATTGATTTGCTGAATCATTTTAATTCATCCTTTTATTATTACTAAGAATAATAATAATAAATTATTTTATTGGGGCTCTTAATAGCTCTTATCACAATCCGTACATCAGTGTGTCAAGCACATTTGTACATATGTTGCCATCACCATTTTCAAAACATTTTCTTCCTACTTGAGCCTTTGGTATCAGCTCCTCTTATTTCCCCTCCCTCCCCCACCCTCCTACCCTCATGGACCCCTGATAAATTATAAATTATGATTTTCATATCTTACACTCTCCACTGTCTCCCTTTCTTATAGTTAATTTATCATTTATTACCTATAAAATCAGTAATATGGGTGAAAACCTTGTTAAAAAACATTTATAATTCTAAAATTTATAATAACATAGATTAAAATTTTTACCTAGCAGAAAATATTAAAATATTTATTTATAGTTTTGTCTACAAGTCTGGTCCTCTAACATATTTTTCTTAAAATGTAGTAGAGTATTTAAATATGTATACATATGTCTTTTACTTAGTCTGGCTTAAAATTCTGATTATTATTCAACAAATTTAGGTCAAAGGTTTGCTACCAAGATTGAAGGAAAAAGTTGATCTTCTGGTGTTTAATCCTCCCTATGTAGTGACTCCATCGGAAGAGGTAAGATATATACAAAATTTCACTCTACTTTTAACGACCTTCTTTCTACATCACATGAACTTCACATGACCTCATTTTAGGTTGCTAACACAAACCATTCCACTTTTATTCATACTTGCCAATACTTGGCTTCTGTTGGTAGACAAAAGAAAGAAACCTGAAACAATAAAGACAGAAACTCTATTCTTGGATAGTCTTCAAAATCCCATCCAAATCAGACTATAGGTATTTAAATATTCTCCTCCTCTCTGGCTTGTACTCCTCTCATGTACACCTTTTATTATGATTGATAAATTTGCAAAGCAAGCAATCTTAATCAACCTTAAATTTCCATTGGAATTCTTTTTTTTTTTCCCATTGGAATTCTTTATGAATTTCTACTACCCTTCCACTTTACCATAAACAGGTTTTTCTCTTTTGTAAATATTACCAAAAGTGAGAGAAGGAAACCAATTCTCATTTCAGATAGAGAAAATGATCTAGAAACAGGTGATTAAAAGAAATCTCTGTAATGAAGTAAACCATATTAATCATTTCCCTGTACAAAGAGAATATTTACGGGTCACAATGCTTAATTATGGATTAAGGCTAGCTATGAGTTGGAATAGACGTGATGGCAGTGAGTTTGGTTTGGGCTTGGAGTTTCCTTGTAATTAGCCCTGGTGGCACTGTTGGGGACGCGTTTGATTGCTAATCTTACGGTCAGCAATTCAAACCTGCCAGCAACTCTAAAGTAGAAAGTTGAGGCTCTGTGCTCCTGTAAAAGATTCACAACCCCCACTGAAACCCTACGAGGTCGCTGTGAGTCAGAATCTATTCAGTGACAGTGGGTTTACCTTAGATTGCCTTTTAATTAATGTGCCTACTTTATTTTAATGATCATCTTTTGGCAAAACTGATAAATGTTACACATCTCCACTAAGACTGGAAAGATCCATAAAGCTGCTATTACTATTAATTAAGATTAAACCAGTAAGAAGTTGTTGTCTCTGCTGACATAGGAAACTCATTATCACATTCAGGAAAACATTTTAAACATGAAGATCACTTGAGGGAAATGCAAATTACTAAGACTCTTTAGGAAGCATTATGAAAGTATATTATTTTATCATATATAACATGATAAAAATGTTTGTTCAATAATCTCAATCCTTGAGATCTAATTTAAGAAAGTCATTCAGCAACACAGAAATAGAAATTCACAAAAATACATATATCATTATGATGTCAAATATTATGAAGGTATATATGAAACAGAATAGAAACAGGGAAGAAGGTCCTGGTATATTATGTGCACAAACTGGGAAGACTAATGAATGAAGAGAGGAGAGTTTACAGCATGGCAATCGAAAGGGACTCTTCTTCTAGAGATAATTTCTAGCACTAGGTTCTGGGCTTTGCCAGAGCCTTGCACCTGTTATGATTGCTTGCCTTGGGCTCTGTTGTGATTCCAACCAAGAGAGCAGGTGTGATAAATCCTCTCCTATGAGCTGAGTAATTAATTAACTGGAGAGCAGTATCACAGTACAGCACAGCAAAGATTTCCTGGAGTTTTAAGAACATGTTTTACAAAGTAAAACATTAGGAAATGGATTTAAAGAGATTGAGGTTAAACTGTGAAGACCTGAACCAGTGGTCTGGGAATCAAATGGAAGAACCGTTTCTGTTCACAGAGTATGATGATAAAGAGAAATGAACCACTGTTTTAAAAAAGAGCCTGGAAGGAAAGATTGAGAAGACATGATATGAAAGATGTTCCAACTTACTAATACATGCTGACCCATGGGATTCGGTGCTGTTGGTGTGTGCCTGTAATCCATAAGTGATCACTGCAAGCTCGCAGTGGAGCTGGGTACTAGGCAAGCAAAAGACCACATTGACTCCTGCCCCAAGGTACAATACAGTGAGCTTGCCCCACAAAGATGGAAATTGCTTGGAGCCTATGCGAATGTGATCAGCATCAGATGATCAGTAGGCACCAGATTAACATGGTTTAACATCCTTGAGGAAACATCTAAACTAGTGTCCGCACAGAGTTCCTACTCCAGACTGGAGTAAAGTAACAAGACAGTCCAGACTTAGCAAAAGTATGTTGTTAGGCATGGGGCTAGTAACCATAAGGTCAGTGGTTCAAATCCATCAGCTGCCCCACAAGAGAAGAATAGGCTGTAAAGATTTATAGCCTCAAGAACCCTAAAGAATAATTCCATGCCCTCTGTGATCTCTATGCTTTGGAATTGATTCAATGGCAGTATATTTGGTAGGCTCTTTGGCTTTTTTAAATCTTCTTTCAACAAAACATTTACATCTAGAGAATGGCTCCATCAAAATTGGGGTGGAAACCGAGAAGACAATATGGGGCCCAGGAAAAGAGGGAATTCAACCCAAGGGTAAAGCAAAGAAGTCTAGGGATGCTAGTAAAGGATTGTCTTCAGGAGAAAAATCTTAAAGCAAAATAGAACTGATAAATGTACTGTTGTGATTAACTATTGTGATTACATGGACCAAGAGGTAGTTGTGCGAACAGAACAAAGGCATTCTGCATGATTTAAAATCAGAAAAGTTGTGTGACAGGGTTGTGTCTTCTCACCATACTCAATCAATTTATATGCTGAGCAAATCAGCTAAGAAGCATATGAGGAATAATAAGGCATCAGGATTGGAGGAAGACTTAGTAACAATCTGTGGTATGCAGATGGCACAACTTTCCTTGCTTAAAGTGAGGAGGAATTGAAGCACTTGCTGATGAAGATAAAGGATTGTAGCCTTTAGTATGAATTACAACTCAATCTAAAGAAGACCAGAATCCTCACAACCTGACCAATTGGTAACATCACAATAAATGAAGAAAACGTTGAAGTTATCGGAGATTTTTGTCTTGCTTGTGGATCCACAATCCGTGCTCATGGAAGCTGCAGTCAATAGATCAAAAAATGTACTGCATTAGGTAAATCTGCTGCGCAATATCTCTGTAGAGTCTTGAAGAGCAAAAAAGTATGTTACTTTGAGAACTAAAGTGTGCCTCACCCAAGCCGTAGTATTCTCCTTTGCTTCATATGCATTGAAACGTGGATACTGAATAAGGAAGACCATAGAAGAATAGATGTATTTGAATTGTGGTGCTGGTGAAGAATATTGAAAGTACCATGGACTTCACTAAAAGCCAAACAAATCTGTCTTGGAAGAAGTAAGGCCAGAGTGTTCCTTAGAGGCAAGGATGGCAAGACTTCATCTCACATACTTTGGACATATTGTCAGAAGAGACCAGTCCCTGCAGAAGGACATCATGCTTGATAAAATGAAGGGGCATCTATAAAGAGGAAGTCCCTCAATTAGATGGATTGACAAAGTAGTTGCATCAGTGGGGTCAGGTATAGGAACAGTTGTGAGGATGGCACAGGACAGTGCAGTGTTTTGTTCATAGGGCTGTGCATAGGTCACTAGGGGTCGGAGCTGACTCAATACCACTTAATAACACATTATTAACTTTGTGAAAATTTATATTAAGTTTAAGATAGGGATGGGAATACAAAAGGGACTTCAAAAACATGGAAACTTGGAATTAAAAGATAATGGAATTTTTCATGAATTTATTTAAGCCTATTTGTAACTATGAAATACAAAGAAAAATAAGCAAATGAACATAGAAACTAGTTGTGGTACTTTCCCACCGTAAAATATGAAACTATAAGAAAAATGAATTAAAACTAATCCAGACCATTTTAAAAGATTTCTATAAGATATTATAAGTGGGAGAAATGCAAGACTCAATTTAAAATATATAATCAGTATAATGTTAACTATATCCAATCATGACATGTGTATGGGTGTGTGTGTGGTGGGAAGAAGATAGGACAAAACATTTAAAAACTAAAATATGGAGAGAAAAAAAGGTAAAATATGCAGCTTTGTAAAAACATGTGTGCTCATATTTTTCTCCCTTGTAAAGTTATGTATATATATGGTGTGCATATAAAGAATTTAAAGCAAATATAAATCATATTAGATTAATAAAAGCACAGGCATGATTGTATTTTTTTAGGTAAATGCCATAGAAAGAAATAGAAAACAATTGTTAGGGTTAAAGTAAGATTCAAACATATATTCAAAATATTCTTATATATATGTATATACTTTAATTTACAGTGGTAAAGACATTGTGTAAACTCCTAAACTTTCCTTTCAGAATATAATCATATTAAGGAAAAAAATGCTTCAGTGTAGCTCTATATAGTAAGTGAGTTTCAAAAGGGAGGTGTAAAGGATGCCCCTTATCATCACTCTTATTCAGCATTTGCTGGAAAGCTTAGCCAGAGCCATTTGACAACAGAAAAGGATCAAAAGAATCCAAATCAGTAAATGAAGAAGTGAAACTATGTACAAATGATATGCTTTTATATGTAGAAACCCCCAAAGACTCCATAAAAAAAATTGTTGGAAACAATTGAAAGGTTTGGCAACATGACAAGATTAACACCAAAAAGTTATTGGATTCCTATATACTAACAAAGAGAACTCCAAAAAAGAAATCAGGAAAGCCATTTGCAATAGCTACACACACACAAAAATGAAATACTGAAGAATAAACCTAACAAGAGAAACAAAAGACTTGTACAAGAAAAACTACAGATCACTATTACAAGAAACCTACTTAAATGGAAGAATATTCCATATTCATGTATAGGAAGACTTAACATTGTGAAAATGTCAATACTACCCAAAGCAGTTTATAAATACAATACAAATGCAATCCAAATCCCAAGTTCATGCTGTAAAGAAAAGGGAACACTAATTGTTAATTTTATATGGAGTGCAATAAACTTGTTAATAGGAGGCCTCTTTTCTACCTGATCTCAAATCCTATTACACAGCCACAGTAGTCAAATCATCCTAACACTAGTACAATGGTAGATATATAGATCAGTGGGAGAGAATAGAGAACCAAGAATACATTCATCTACCTACAGACAACTGATCTTCAACAAGGACCAAAGAACCATCAAATGGGAATGAGATCATCTTTTTAGCAAATGGTGCTGACAAAATCGGATCTCCATGTGCAGAACATTGAAATACGACCCATATTTGACTCCGTGTACAAAAATGAACTCAAGATGGATCAAAGACCTAATGTAAATCCCAGAGCTATAAAGACCATCAGTGAGATAATAGGTACAAACTTAAGAGCCCACTACAGGACATAGACATATTATCAAACATAATGGAGAACAAAAGGCAAAATAAGACGTGTGTTCAAAAGTCTTCATCAAAAGACTGAAAAGAACCCATGAACTGGGGGTTGGGGGTGGTGCCAGGGCAGAAATTGGCAGCAACCAAGTAGACAAGGGAGTAATGTGTAAAATCCTCATTAAAGGGAAAAATATTTATAACCCAGTTAAAAAGTGGGCAAAGTACATTAACAGTTTACCAAAATACATCCAAGTGAATAAAAAATACATGAAAAAATACAATCAGCCATCTGGGAGATGCAAATCAAAGCAACAGTGAGAAACTACCTTACACTGACAAAGAATGTGGAGAGATTGGAACCCTTATACCATACTGGTGGTCTATAAATGTGTACAACAATTGCAGTAACAAGTGGGAATAGAAATTTCATATGCTCTAGCAATATCTCTTCTTGATCTACACCCCAAAGAAGTAAGTAATATCAGAACAGATACATGTACACCCATGTTCATCACAGCACTGTTCACAATAGCAAGAAGTTGGAAACAGCCCAAATGTCCATCAGTAGACAAATGGATAAAGAAACGTTAGTGTATGCACACAATGAAATACTATGCATAACTAAAACAATGATAAGGCCATAATGACATGGATGGACCTGGAGATAATTATGCTGAGTGAAGTTAGTTCATCACAAAAGAACAAATATTGTATGCAACCACTACTGTAGGGATAAAAACCAAGGGAAAACTTGTATGACAAAGGGAACAGACTTTAGAGGTTGCCGAAGGGGGTGGGGGTGCAGGGGAGGGAAGCAGCAGCAGCGGACTCGAGGGTTTGCCAGTGTTGACTCGGGTGGAAAGGGAGGCTGGAGGTTCACAGGAGGAAGATGTTGGGGCAGGCAGGTTTGGGAAGACTAAACTAGGAAGGTGAGGAGGGGGTGAATTATTGAATGCCGGCTTGGTGGTCTGAAATAGAAACCTTTCACAATTTTTTTAAAAGGTTTATATGATTTATCTTTTAAATAATCTAGAAAAGAGCCAGATGTTATGGGACATTTGACTTTGTTTCAGCTAAATAGATCTTACAATACAAGTTCTCACTCTTAGTTTCGTCCTAAAATTGTACATATATTAACTATGACTGATAGCACTCAATGTACACATTGTAATTAACTCAAAATACACTTCATTCACTCCTCACAATGGATGAAAGTTTTTAGGTATATACTCGTGTATAAGCTCACCCAAATATCAGCCGAGGCACCTAATTTTACCACAAAACAGTATTTAAAATGTGCTGGAAAAACTCTGCTTATATGCGAGTATATATAGTATTATTATTTCCCTAATTTTATAGATAAGGAAGAAACAATCACAAAGATTACTGACCTAATTTACCTAGACTGGAAACCATGCTTGCTTCCTAGTTTACTGCTTCTTTGTTAGCAGTGAAATATAAAACTTGTACTTTCTTTCTTTTGTTTTGTTTTTTCAAGTTTTTTCATTTTTGTCATTTTATTGGGGGCTCTTACAACTTTTATCACAATCCATACATAACATCCATTTTGTCAAGCACATTTGTACATTTGCTGCCATCATCATTCTCAAAACATTTTCTTTCTACTTGAGCCCTTGGTATCAGTTCATTTTACCCCCTCCCTCCCCACTCCGCCTCCCTCACAAACCCTGGATAATTTATAAATTATTATTATTTTGTCATATCCTACACTGTCCGACATCTCCCTTCACCCACTTTTCTGGAAAACTTGTATTTGTTTGGTGAATATTTGTCAAAAAGATTCTGTGTATGATTTTTTATTTCATATATAAACTGAGTCAAAAATACACCTTTAGTCCAGAGAAAAAACTCTTTTTAATTATGTGCAGGTGAGGAGTCGAGGCATCGAGGCAGCCTGGGCCGGTGGCAGCAATGGTCGAGAAGTCATGGACAGATTCTTTCCATTGGCTGCAGATCTGCTTTCCCCAAGAGGATTATTCTATCTCGTTACCATTAAAGAAAACAATCCAGGTAACACCCATCAGTTTGTATTTTAGCCATTTATTAGGGAGAAGCCAAGAATTAATGATGCAGAAGACTACATAAAATCACATGGACTATTAATAAATGCAGACATAACATTCATGTTGAAAGATATTTTTGAGGTACATTTGTATGGCTTCAAAAAATGTTCTCTTATGTTATCTCCACCACCCCACTTCTCTTCATAAACTAATATTCACATACAGAATCTCTAATTTCTTTTTTAGAGCACCTCAAGCTCAATATTGTCGTTTTTTCTCTCCATCCTGGTGGCCCCATGCTCTGGGCAATTCTGTTCTGTTTTCTTTGGTTCCTCTGAAGCTGTGTCATGAAAATTGTCTGTTCTGCCTCCCACGGTGCACTGTACTTTTCCTCTAGGGTCTATAATTCATTGCATTAGCCATACTGAATATCAAGACAATGTTCATGATTAAGGGATTTACTGAGGAAGGTAACAGGTTACAATACAGGTGAGAAGTACTCAGAATATTGTTGTTCAGTTAGGACACATTACAAAATTCTTTCAGGGCTGCTGGTAATGCCCAAAGAGCAGTCAACTCTACTAGAACCCTCCTACTGGAGGCCTTCCGCTCCATCTCCCCGAGTCAGCAAGCCCAGCTTCCCGATTAGGTGCCCAGATGCCCTCCACTTTTGCCCCAAACACTCAGCTTTATTTGCTCTGTGGGCTGGCGCGGGGGTGGGGGGGGGGGGACCCCCACAACCCTTTCTCGGGCTTTGGCTCTGATGTCACAGCTGTCATTCTGCATCCAGGAGGTTTGCTGTGCAGGGATCTCAGGTCCAGAGGACACGCTTCACTCCTGGCTCAGGCTGGTGGTGAGATTCCCCCCCTCCTGTGTCTCGGAGGGCTCATTTTGTACCCAGCAGGATGGTAATCCCAATGAATCCTGCTCAAAAGTACTCACAAGTGAATCCTGTCAGTATCTTCCCCCACCTTCTTACCCAGACACATGCAAGAAAGGTCGTTTAGTGGGAGCTTCAGAGACTGGCCAGAAGAGTCACATTGAATGATTCATTGCCCCTGCACTATCTCATCATAGGGATTTTTCAATTTTGATTTTAAGATGACTTAAGTAAATTGATCGTAATCTTTCTTCTTTATCTATCTCCTTTGATTTTAGCTTCTGTCTTACACATCATGATTACTAGTTTTCTTTGGGGTTTCTTTTAAGATCAGTTTATCTCTAACAGGAAGGGCTACAGGCTGCTGTATTTGTCAGAACTGTGCAGTGGAACCCAGTCTAGGCTGCCCTTGTCTTCAATGACATTTTTCATCCAAAAGGAAGACGAGAGGACAGAGATTGGAGCCAAGCAACTAAAAACTGGATCCCTTGCTGTAATTACCAGTTTAATTAATTTTTGCTGTCGTTGAATCCTGAGTAAGCTGCTCCTTCAAAGCAGCCATGCCCCCTAGT
The DNA here is from genome assembly GCF_000313985.2 of Echinops telfairi. Lineage (NCBI taxonomy): Eukaryota > Metazoa > Chordata > Mammalia > Afrosoricida > Tenrecidae > Echinops > Echinops telfairi. The sequence goes on from NW_022111372.1 coordinate 18,698,486, forward strand.
TGGAGCCGAAGCAGCACCTTGATGATTCAAAATGCTCCCATCTATCTGAAGCCCAAGTCCGCTTAATAGGAACTCTTACTATACATTGTTTTACCAGATGAAGATAATTTTTTAAAGTTTGTGTTTATCATTGTAATAAGCTGTTTAGTGATCAAACCAAGTTATTTATTGAGGGTTTACAGTTCTCATTTTCATTTTAGAAGAAATTTTGAAAATAATGAAGAAAAAAGGCCTGCAAGGCATCACTGCACTTTCCAGGCAGGCGGGCCAAGAAATCCTTTCTGTCCTCAAGTTCTCGAAGTCTGGATGTACAGGTGTTTGCTGACTTTCTGGAAGCGGAGTCCATTCAGCATGTTTGGGAACTGAAGTAATTCCTGGATTTATCCAAAACTTATCAGAAAGGTTTCATAGAAAAAAGGTAGAAGAATGAGGCATTCCCTTTCACCCATAGAGAATATTCAAGCTTATAGAAATCTTTATGCAACACGCATAAATTACATATTTATATATAAAATGTTTTTAATATACCAACATCTTGCCTTTTTTTTATTAAAAGATCATCTATTGGGGACTCTTACAACTCTTGTTACAATCCATACATTGGTTGCATCAGGCATGTTTGTACATACGTTTGCCTTCAGTCTTTGCTAGACATTTACTTTTTATTGAGCCCTTGGTATCAGCTCCTTTTTTCCCTAGCCCCCCCTTTCATCACCCCTTGATAATTATAATTATTTTCATATCTTAAACCGACCACTGTCTCCCTTCCCCTATGTTTTCTGCTCTTCCTCCTGGAGTGGGGTGTATGGTTATGTGTCAATCACTGCAATCGGTTCCCCCTTTCTCCCTTACTCTCCCTCCTTTTCCTCCTCCCCTTCCCTCTACACTTCTGGTATCGCTATTCCCACTCCTGTTCCTGGATTCCATGTGTCGTGAGCCCCCATCTCTTATCTATACCTGTGTACATGTTCCGGTCTAGTCTGAATTGAGAAGCAGCACTCGGGTCATGGTAGTGGGGGGTGAGGAAGTCTCAAGGAACCAGAGGAATATTGTGTGTTTCATCGATGCTTTACTGCACCCTGATTGACTCATCCCTTCCCTGTGGGGGGAACACACCTTATCGTATTGTGCCTTACTTTATTGACCTTCAGTTACTGTGCTTTTTACAATTGGAAGTTTGTGCCAACTTTGCATCAAGCAAATCCCCTGGTGCAATTTTCCAACAGCATGTCATGAACTCACTCTGTCTGTGTCACATTTTGGTTCTCACATTTCAATTTTTTTCATAATGCTATTGCAGCTTAATAAACTACACTTTAATATAGTCATAACTTGTATGCACTGGGGAACCGAAAAAATTTGTGTGACTTGTTTTATTTTATATTTGCTTTATTGCAGTAGTCTGGAACCAGACCCACCATATCTCCAAAATATGCTTGTATAATGTAAGTGTAAAATATATGAAAGGATATTTATTTTAACATTTTTTGTAATAGATGTTGATTCAATCTCAATGTCCATTAGTACAGGGATTAGTTAAATAATGCCCAAGTACAATAGATCTGAGTATGAGCCAGTCAAACCAATGTGTCAGGTCTCTGTCTATTAAGCCCCTAGAGGGGTCTGTGTTGTACTATGTAGGAAGTTAAGGATTGGAGGATTGGATAGCGAAGCAGCAGGGCCACAAGAAGCAGTAACACAACTTTTTCTAAGGCGGCACTTGGGCAGACTCTGCAAGGCAGCTCAAGGAGCCACCACAGCAAAGATGCAGAAAGGATGTTGGAGAGGGTGTGTTACAGATTCAATTGTGCCTCTCCAAACTCCATATTAGAATCCTAGGTGGAACTTCAACCTATTAGTTCTCTGCACTGTAGGGTTGCTGTGAGTTCGAATCAACTCAGCAACTCACACCACCACCACCTGTGGGTGTATTCCACTTGGAAATACCACTTACTGTGTTAATGTTACTGTACTGTGTAAGGTATGTCCTACACCTCATCACTTCTGAATACTAGGAAGAACGCAAAGACAGAAACAAGTCAACATAGACAGGGGAATGCACAGACTAGCTGAAGACTGATCAATGTACAGCCCCAGGAACTCCAAGGATTGCTGACTACCAGCAGCTGAAATCAGTGACACTTGTTTAGCGTGGGTAAGAAGCTGAAATTGATAACACAGAATGTCTTTCAAGAGCTAGCTCTGAATTTGGACTTCTAGCTTCCGTGAGAAAATAAATTTCTGATCTTTAAAGCTGCTTGTAAAAAAACAAAATAAAGCTGCTTGTAGTATTTGGATAAAGCTCTAGCAAGATTGATCAAGGAAAATTAGAATTAAGGCATAGATAATACCAGGGCAGAAAAGATAATTGTAAGTATGGTATAAAAAAAAACAAAATATTATGAGTAACTTTATGTCAATAAATTGAAAAGAGGTGATATGGAGAATTTCCTTTGAGAAGGAACATAGGAACACTAACACATAGAAAAATAGAAGGCCCATAGGACTTTATAGATAATACCAAACACACAAGGAACCCAACTCATAACAGGATTGTCTTTGATACCAAAACCAGACAGAAGCAAGAGGATTATCAGAGGTTGATCTCAGTTGTGAATACATATGCAAAACAACAAAGATTGCTAGATTGATTTCAGTTGTGACCAAAAATGAATCATTTTATAATAAACTATTTTTGAACCCACACATATATTATCTGTGGTAATAGTATTGTTCGTGTCCAATTAGAGTTTACCCCAGAGGTGGGGAATTAAGTAAACATAGTAGACAGGGGAAATAATACTTCCTAATGCATTCCATACCATTCATTCAGACCTCAAAAATATAAACAGGCTACAAATTTAGAGCCCAAATCTATAAATAATAATACTACATGTAGTGATTGACAGTGCATTTTAAAGTCTAGGAAAAGGAGCTCTGGCGGCACAGTGGGCTGCACACTAAGCTGCTAATTATATCGTCAAGGATAACACCGTCGATGACTACTGAACCAGTAGTCTTGCCAGCATAGCACTGTGAGTAACAGCAAGTGAGATTCCACAGGTACGGTCCTCAGACCACAGATCAAACAGACTGACAAAGCAAGTGTTATGCAAGGTGTATTGACATAAAGTGGTGTTAAAGTACTTTCTTTTAAAAAAAATCATTTAATTGCAATCTTATGACAATAAACTACAAAAGTATTTCTGAAACAGCTCATCAAAATTGAATATTATTTTGCTTTTAAGTCAACTTTTTAGTTTGTAAAAATTCTCTGTTCTGTTACTAGGAAAGAGGCAGTCACTAAATCTGGTTCTCAACCTTCCTAATGCTGTGACTCTTTAATACAGTTCCTCATGTCGTACCTTCCTAATGCTGGGACTCTCTAATACAGTTACTCATGTTGTAGTGACTCCAACCATAAAATTATTTTTGTTGCTACTTCATAACTGTAAATTTGCTACTGTTATGAATCGGACGACCCCTGTGAAAGGGTCGTTCGACCCCCAAAGGTCACAGGTTGAGAACCGCTGGACTAAACAGAGGTGGTGTGTGGACTCTCATGACAGGCTAGAATATTAGTACAGAGTTTCTGGAAGATTTGACCTGAGCAATAATGCAGGTTTCTTCAACATTTCTAGCAACAGTACCTGCACTGGCTGGCCTAGAAGAGAGTGTGACATGCTGTGCTTGATAGATCCCCAGGACACAATCTAGAATTAGATCTTCTGAAAGCTTGTCACTTACCCTTAAATCTAGCCCCATCTAAGAACAATTAAGTCTTAGGACATGGCCCTGCTTGATACCTGCCCTCATGATGAGATCACTGAAGATGTGGGTGCTATAGCAAAGTGTGGTGAAAAACTAGATGGTGCATGGCTATCAGAATAGTGTTGGGGGGTTTAAAGGCTTGTCTTCAAACAAGTAGACATCGCATTGAGCCATCAACTAAGTCCAAATGGAAAAAGCACCAAATCTGAAGGAGGGAATAGTATCAAAGCTTAAATTATGAGCACCTAGTTTGTAGAAGGCTGTGGATGACAGTGGAAACCCAAAATCCATGTGCAAGGTCCTCACATAGATTAAGCCTCAGGTGAATCCCCTCTGACCATAGCCATGGAATGTGAATAGCCTTGTTATCAGACAGAATTGTAGAAATGATTATAATATAGTTAGCTTAAAACGTAATACTCACTCTCCCTTTGACCTATTTAAAAGTTGTTTCATTTTTAAAAGGGGGTGGGGAGGAGATGCATGTGGATTAAGCCTCTGGTGAATCCCTTCTGACCAGAGACCAGGGATGTAAGTAGCCTTGCTACTCATGCAAAGTGGATTGGAGAGTGGATTATAGCAAATGTAGTTAAACACTTTTTCATTTGATCCCTTTGACCCATTTTTAAGTTGCTCTACTTTTGAATATTTACTGCTTTCCTTTCAGTTGAGGTTTTCTGTATTTTATTTTGTTATTGGTAGCTTTTTTATTACTTTTATTTTTGTTTTGTATGTTTATCAGTATATGAAATCCAGGATGGATGAATCTAGAGACAGTGACTGGATTAATGGTTTCTTGGGGGAATGGCAGGGTAGGTTTGGGAAACTGGGTAATAATTATACAGCTATTCTTGATATGATTGAACTATCAAATTGTACATTATGTGGGTTATGTGCCAATAAAATTTTGAAACAAGTTAAAAGTTGCAAGTAAAATAATTACCCGTAGTCTATTTTAGCAATCATTTTCAAAAATAAAAACTATATCACTAATTCTATTATAAAAAATACAAGGGGGTACCCTCCAAAAAAATGGAATTTTTTTCAAAGCTATGCATTTACATTTTTTTACAAAACCGTATCACCTTCAAACTACTCTCCATTACACATAGTACATTTGTCAAATCTACGATTCCATTCTTGGAAACATTTTTCAGACTCATTTGTTTGGATGGCTGATAGCATTTCCCTGTCACTTCACTTCTTCTACATTGTCAAATCACTGCCCTTTCATGTCCCTCTGCATTCATGGAAACAAAAAGAAGTCACACAGTGTGGTCAGGTGAGTGGTACGTGGGGCATGAGAGGGATGCTGTTTTTTTGCTAGTGCACTGATGGCTTCATTAGAACATGCATTGTTGTGTTACTTGAAATATTTTATCTTATTGGATGGAAGTGGGGGTGGTATTAGAATTTTGTGCTGAGAACCTCACTCCCAGAAGTTGAAATAGTATCAAAATAGTATGTATTGGGTGAAACTTAGTCAGAAACTTGATAAAATCTAGTGTGACAATATTTTTGGGTTTTCTTTTAAAATTTTTTTCAAAATCATTTTATTAGAGTTTTATTTCTTAATGGGGTATTGGAAACACTCATGAGGGTTCAGAAGGTTATCTGGTTACATGGATGCTCTTGCCCTATATAGACCATTAAGCCTTTTCAAGAAGTTTCACAGTTAAACATACCACAGGAAGCTGCTTTGTTTTAATCATAAGCGTGCAGGTTTCTTAAAACCTGAAGCATTTGCTTTCACTTTATAAGTGAAAAACCCCTTAGCTCTTCAAATGATTGTTAAATTACTCTGATGGGGAAATTTAGGAGGATGAAACTCAACAAGTTTGGTATATGTTAATTGGGGTGGGATGATTTGGAAGATGCTAACAGTGTGGTAGTATAGCACACTTTGAAGAATGCCACTTGCCTCCTAAGAACTTTGAGTGACTAAGTACTGTGACACAGGTCTGGGGATATTGCTGATTAAACGAGAAGAAATGCTGAGCTTTTACTCTCAGCTTGGTGCTTCTGAAGTTAAGGCACAAGTACTGGCTTAGAAGCTATAAACATTTCACAATGCTTTACTCCTGTTTCATCTGATACCTTATATATGCCACCATGATACGAACGTTCATTTAGCTTATGAATGCAGACCATTGAGTTATTAGTGGTCTATATGCTCAGGAATTTCACTGACCTTTTCAGAAGATTAAGACAAATGCAACTGACATAGAGTGGATTCCAACCCATAGTGACTGCGCTGCAGAATGAAACACTGCCCTGTCCTGAAACAATTGCAGCAGCCTCCCGATTGTTCTTATGATTGAGCCCATTGTTACAGCCAGTGTTAATCCAGTTCTTTGAGGGTCTTCGTCTTTTTGCTGCCCTTCCACATTACCAAGCATGATATCCTCCAGGGACTGGTCTGAACACGTTCTTACATGGTGTGTAAGGCAAAAATCTCACCATCCTTGCTCTTAAGGAGCACTGGCCATGCTTCAGAACAGAGATCCTTTTTGTTTAAATAGATTTATTTCTTGCAGCTTTGCCGTTTGGAGGATGCAGTTCAGTAATGAGAACAATCTTAGAGGAGGTGTGGGGATGGGGTGAGGTTGCTGGCTCCTTCAATGGATGGAGGAGGTTATAAGGGAAATGGATTATGCAAGGGAACACATTAAGGGTTG
>NW_022111372.1:18705034-18725641 GCF_000313985.2 Echinops telfairi
GTGGCAAAACCAGTCCCGTCTGCCAAAAATCAGGCCTTTTTTGTTGCAGTTATGCGATCTTTTCAGAACCTCTAAATAGAAAGCTTGATTAACAGTCTGCCCTGGTGGAACGAACTCCAAATGCACCATTCCCCTCATTAAAAAAACAAATAAGCATCGTCTTGATCTTTGATTCCACTTGACAAGCTTTTTATGGACAAGGTGATGATGGCATCTTCCACTGGCATGATTGATGTTTGTTTTATGGGTCTTAAGAATAGCACCATGTCTCCTCACCAGTAATGACCTTGGACAAAAGCTGTTCTTTCAAAGCGCAGCATGTTTCCACTTGACACTGCTGGTCAGTCAAAACTCAAGGCAGCGACCCTTCTCATTCCCAAATATTCTGTTAAAATCCACTGAACTGAGCTCCAGGATGGTCTAGATAACTTTGCCATCTCTTCAATGGTCCGTCGTCAATATTTGAGCACAAGTGCACAAATTTTGCTGACATTTTTATCTGTTCAGGAAGTTGACAGTCCTCCAGAATGAGGTTTGTCATCAATTGACACTTAAGCTTTTTTGAAACAAGAAAACCACTTGTACACTTGAGTTTTTCTCATAGCGCTGTCCTTGTAAGCTGTGTTCAATATCACAACAGTTTCTGAGACATTTTTCTCGGGCAGGAAACAAAATTACACACCCTCACAGTGTTCTCTTAAATCGCCCATCAAAAAAAAATGTGGTTTGAATGAAATTGTTTTTATGAAAAAATTCACTGACTGAAGAAACTTTCCAGGCGATGCCACTGGGTGCACTAACTGTAAGAGTGAGTTGTTGGATGCTCACCTAGCAGGGAAAAATGTGTACTACAAAAGTTCTGCCTAACAGGGTTTTCTGGTGTGTTTTTTTTGGGGGGTGGGGATGAGGAGGGAAGGCAGGGGTACCCCCTCATGGGATTTAAATAACCCACCATAACTAATATACAGAGTAAGTCATAAAGTATTGCTACAAAATCAAACTTTCATTAAACAAAAATACCAAAATGTGAATCTATCCTCCATTTAGGTCAATATATTTCTGAAGACAGAATTTACAGCACTTTAAAATGGCAATTTGAAACCCTCAAAGGACTCAAATCATAGTTTAAATATTCCTTTGAGTGCTAGGAAACTCCCTCTGAAGATAGGGCTATCCAATAAATGGGGCTAAGGTTTCCCAACAAAATTATGACAACACTTGCTACCTTTAAAGAAGAAATCGGTGCAACACCACCAGGGCTCCTGCCATGATGGGAAAAAAAAAATTCCTTGGAAAAAAAAATTCGTAGGTGCAAATTCCTAATCGTTCTAAATCTGTTTGATCAATCAGGAAAAAAGTATCAACGTTTAATCATAATTAACTTAATTTCATGACCTTGCTTCTGAAAGCCAATCCGTCAGAGACAGCCTCAATTTTGAGATCAATTCAGTAATAAACCCAGCAGTAAGCCTGCTTCAGAAAGCAGCTGGCCAATGCATTTTGCCAAAATATCCATTTTTGTACGTCTGGTGCTAACCCACTACACTTCTGTAACCAATAAAACACCGAACAGTCCAATATAAAAGCCCTATATGACGTTGGTAGTTGCTGTTGAGTGGTTCACCTGTGAACTTATGTATAACTGAACAACAGGTTTGCCCAGCCCTGTACCATCTTTAAGATCACTGGTATGGTTGAGTCTACTGTTTCAGCCACTGTGTTTGGGGGGATTCATTTTCTAGGACATAAATACCAGCCAACCAAGCTCACTGCCATCAAGTCATTTCCAACTCATAGTGACCCTATACGACAGCAGAGTTGCCCCTTCGGGTTTGCAAGACTGTAAATCTTTACAGGAGCAGAAAGACTCACCTTTCTCCTGAGTTTCGGCTGGTGGGTTCAAACTGCTCACCTAGCGGGTAGCAGCCCAACACTACCAGGGCTCCTTCTGTAAGTATGTGAAGCAATGTTCTATTATGCACAGGAGGTTAATTGACTAGTTTTCAGCAGTAGTTAGCCAGGACTTCCCCACACCCACACCCCTCAAGCTGACTTAATCTAGAAACTCTACTAATCCTGTCTGTGATAGATATACCCTGCTGGCATTTGAAATGCTGGGGGCATAGTTGCTTACATGATAGCAACACACAAGCCAGCACAGTAAGACAAATGGACAGACGAGAGAAATGGGAGGTGGCTATGTAAAATGAACACTAGGTTTTACTCAAAATGTGCATGACTAAGCTGCTTAATTTTCTTTGAGATAAAATTAATTTTTGTGTCTTCACAAAATTAGTTTAATGATATTACACAGTGAACTGATCTATTCCTTGGAGATCCCCTTGGCAAGATTTGACATTTCACTTGACAGTATTCCAGCACACTGAAGAACAATAATGTGGTAGTTATATAATCAGTTGTCAATTTGAGACTTCAGAGTGAAGGGATGGAGGTTAGCATGTCAATCAGGTCACAACTTGATGACCTCACTTGGAGGCCCAAGGAGATAAATAGCTGGCTGTAGGTGGGACACATACTCCACTCCCTGCAAGACATTACTGACAACGAGCCTGATGGAGTGACGTTGATGCAGCCAGAGAGCCCTGAGAGCTGGAGGAGCCATGTGGAGACCCCTGCCAGTGCTGAGATGTCTCTACTGCCACTGAATCCACAAGACTTCCCACCCACTGACCTGTAATCTTCCTGCATTCAGCATTATTGCATGGCTGTGTAAGTCTAAAGAGGAATTTATGGACTCGTATTGGACATAAAAGTTCATGTTGGACTTAAGGACTTAACCTGGACTGGACTGCAATGTGTTCTCAATATTCAGTTGCTCTTGGATATAAAGTTCTTTCTTATACACATAAGCGTGTTTACGAATGTGTTTCTAGTCTACCCAGACAAACACCAACAGGAAAGCTCCTTGGCCCTGAGACCCAAAGTTGAGTAGCCCTTAGATCTGTTGCCAGGTGATTTTATCAAAAAATGATTTGAACTTTGAATAGCTCCACCGAGCTCTTAATGCTAAATTTACCTTACAGCTTGTTTTAAGGTGCCATCAAGGTTTTTCCAATTTACACAGCAGCATCCTAGTGTACAAGAGAATGAACCATTATCCTGTATCATCTCACAATTGTTATGATTATGCACCTTTACTGCAGCCACTGTATCAAACCACCTCATCGAAAACCTTCATCTTTTTCGCTGCCGCCTTTCTACTTTACCGAGCATACTGTCCTTTTCCAGGACTGGCCTCTCCTGATCCTATGCCCAAATATGGGAGACAATCTCACCAGCTTCACTTCTAAGGAACATTCTGGCTCTCCTTTCAAGACATATTTGTTCATTCTGGCAGTCCGTGGTACCGTGTTTCCCCGAAAGTAAGACATCCCCCGAAAATAAGACCTCCCCAATAATAAGGCCCCCCCAACTACCATAACTCTGGACAATAGGGGTGGGCGCCGCCGCGCAGCTCACTGTTGGCCGCAGTGCAGCCAGAGCAGACAGTAAGTGCGAGTAAATGTATAGATTATAAGTAAATGTACCATAGATTGTTGTACATGGAAATAATGGTAGTAACAAGAAATTCTTGATACTGTAGGATTCACAGTTTGTCTGGTTATGCTGGTTTGTGATGACAACTACTACCGTACCATATACAGGTAATAAATTTCCTTTTTTGCTGTTCAACAATAAATGTGTACCATATTCTTCTTCGTGGAAAAATAAGCTAACCCCTGATAATAAGACCTAGCGCATTTTGGGAGCAAAAATTAATATGAGATACTGTCTTATTTTCGGGGAAACAGGGCATATTCAGTATGCTTCACTAACACCATAATTAAAATGCACCAATTCTTTTCAGGTCTTCCTTATTCATTGTCCAGTTTTAATATGCATATGAGGGGATTGAAAATACCAGGGGCATTTTAGCCCTCAAAGTGACATCTTTGCTTTTTAAAGACTTTTAAAAAGATCTTTTGCAGATTTGCCCAATACAACAATACATCATTTGATTTCTTGACTGCTGTTTCCTTAAGAGTTGATTATGGATCCAAGTGAAAAAAAAATTTTAAGTCTAAACTTTTCAACTTTTTTCCCTCTATTTTAACTTTATTTTACTTTTTAAAAATTGTTTCTTTTGTTTGTGGACTATAATACACACAAAGAAAAACATATTCTGTGTAGTTGCTCAATCCATGGGTTGTTTTTTTTAATCATTTTATTGGGGGCTCATCCATCCATCCATTGTGTCAAGCACATTTGTACATTTGTTGTTATCATCATTCTCAAAACATTTGCTTTGTACTTGAGCCCTTGGTGTCAGCTCAACTTTTAAACTTTTAATAAGGTTATTTATTACACTTTAGGTAATTAGACATCCTGGCTTAGAGGTGAACTCTTTGGCCAGTATCTTTTATTCTCCCATTGCTTGATTTTCTTTCACTATTTTGCTGCTCATTTGTGCCAGTTCTTGTTCTCTGTGTTTTGTCTTTTGTTGCCTTGTGTTTGTTGAAGGCACAAGGCAGTATTTTGCACAGAAAAGATGGAGGCATAGGCTGATAAATCTCTAAACAAGTTGGCCCCTATAAACCAATGGTCCATTATTAAAGACATAACTGGCTGCCAAAAGGACAAACTCTGCTTTGGATTCTATATAACATCTTCATAAGAGGACTGCCCAAGGCCTGCCAATTTGTTAAAGGTTTGATCTCTATTTCTTGGTGATCAGTTGCTGGGGATCCTTGATCACATTGCCCCTTCCCAGCCTCTGCTAGGTTGGAAAATCTCACCATCATTAATAAACACACTTGTAAGGGAGTGGGGAGTGGGGGAGCGGGGGGTTTGAGGAGCTAATTCCAGGAACCCAAGCGGAAAGCGAATTTTGAGAATGATGGGGGCAACAAATGTATAAGTGTGCTTTACACAATTGATGTATGTTGTATGAGCCCCAATAAAATTATTATAAATAAATAAATAAAAATAAACACACTTGTAACAATTGGTCTCTTTCTTGTTGGGGATGGGTTTGTCTATGTCACAACCACAATCTCCTTCTGGCAGAATTTTCACTATACGTAATCCTAACTCGTGTTTACCTTCATAAATGGAAGTATTTGCTAAAAAAAAAACTTAAGATTACAGAAGTAATGGTATAGGTCCACCCCAAAACAAAGAATAACATAGTATGTAATGACAAAAGTGCCGATGTTACTGTTAAAAAGAAATTCATTGTAAAAAGAGATATTATCAACACTGTGGGAAATAACAGATCTCAAGCTAAACACCTTACTTTAACTAAAGAACTGTTGCAAGGAACTTTTAAAATATAGAACCACAAGTCAATGGAGAGGTTTCAAGGATTCCACCACAGATACACAAGATGTTTGCTTCTAATTTTGAAAACAAGCCCAGAGGGTCACTGGGTGGCACAGCCTTGAGTATAAGATCTGGCAGTCAACACAGCCACCTGGGCAGCACTGGATGAATCCAAGACGGTCTTTCCAAAATCTTTCGTGAGACACCCGATCACAGTAAGGACACCTTGGCCATCATGCTAACCCAGTGCGACTCAAACTCACTGCCATCGAGTCTATGGCCACGCATAGCAACCCTATAGGATAAGGTAGAACTGCCCATGTGAGTTTCTGAGACTAAATCTTTACAGGTGAGAAGGCCTCATCTTTCTCCCAAAGAGCTGCTGGCAACTTTGAACTGCGGACCTTAGAGTTTGCAGCCCAACGCATATAAATGACAAGCTAGAGACTTGGAGAATATATTGAGAAACCACTTATCTAATAAGAGCCTAAAAAACAAAATATACATAAAACTTTGACAACTTGTCAACAAAAAGACAAGTAACCCAATCATTTCACCAAAGGGGACATTTAAATGGTGATCAAATAAAAGGAAAGATGCTTAAAGTAATTAGTCATCGGAGAGATGCCATCTCAATCCCAGGATAATTAAATAAACACAAAATGGTAATACTATTAATAAGGATGTGGGGAAATTGGAACCCCTATCTACTGCTGAGATGAATGCAAAATGTTAAGCTATTGTGAAAGCCAGTGGGGCAATGTCTCACTCATTTGGTAGAACTATCATACGATCCAGCAATTCCACTCCTAGGTATTGTCCCCAAAGGCTAGAGAGCAGAGACTCAAACAGATACCTGTACACTAATGTTCACTGCAGTATTATTCACAATAGCTGAAATGTAGAAACAAAATACTCATCAGCATAAAAGTAAATAAAAGATGGAATGTACATACAATAGATTACTACTGAGCCAGTAAGAGAAATGAAAGCCTGATACATGTTAGTTACAGTATGGATGAAGCTTGAAGACATTCTGCTGAGTAAAAGGAGTCAATCACAAAAGGACAACTATATGGTCACAATTATACACGAAGAGTCACAGTACCAAAAAGAATTAGTTCAACTACATCAACAGAGAGCAAAGCATGAAGAACCCATGGTACGGAAAGAATAGGTCTCAGTTTCAATGAAGATATTATATATTAAAAAAAAAACAACCCAAGGAGAGTCATATTTCCACCCATTTCAGAGAAAGGTGACTCAGCAAAATGCAAAAATTACTGAATGCTATCATTTTTATTTATTTGTTTAGATTAACATTTTATTAGGGGCTCATACAACTGTTATCCCAATCCATACACACATCAATTGTGTAAAGCACATTTGTACATCATTTCTCAAAACATTTTCTCTCCACTTAAACCCCAGACATTAGGTCCTCATTTTCCCCTCCCTCCCCGCTTCCCCCTCCCTCACCAGCCCTTGATAGTTTATAAATGGGTATTTTGTCATATCTTGCCCTGTCCGACGTCTCCCTTCACCCACTTTTCGGTTGTCTGTCCCCCAGGGAGGAGGTTACACACAGTTCCATGTAATTGGTTCCCTCTTTCCTACCCATTCTCCCTTTACCCTCCCTGTTCTGCCACTCACACCACTGGTCCTGTAGGGCTCATCCGTCCTGGATTCCCTGTATTTTCAGTTCCTATCTGTACCAGTGTACCTCCTCTGGTCTAGCCAGACTTGCAAGATAGAATTCGAGTCATGGTAGTGGGAGCAGGGAGGAAACATTTAAGAACTAGAGGAAAGTTGTATCCAAAGCCCATTAGTAGGCCACTGGAGATACCCTTGCAGAGGGGTCTCAGGGAGATGAGCCAGTCAGGGTGCGATGTAACGATGAATGCTATCATTAATATCACTTGGAAATCAAATGTCACTAAAGATCATACAAAACTGGTTGCAGCAGTACATGCCAGCAAGCCAAGCCAGATTCCAAATAGGGTGTGGAATGCAGGATACTATTGTGGACATCAGATGGATCTTGACTGAAAACCAAGAATAACTGATAGACGTTTCCTTGTGTTTTATTGACCATGCAAAGTCATTTGACAGTATGGCTCATAACAAACTATGGGTGACATTACAAAGAATGGGTCCTGTACCTTTTTTTTTTCTTTAATCATTTTATTGGGGGCTCTTACAGATCTTATAACAATCCATATATAAATTTTTATCAATCACATTTGTGCATATGTTGCCAACATCATTTTCAAAGCATTTTCTACTTGAGCCCTTGGTATCAGTTCCTCATTTTTCCCACCCTCCCCCATATTCCCTCTCTTGTGAATCCCTGATGAATTAGAATTTAAAAAAATTTTTTTAAGTATTTTTATTGGGAGCACTTACATCTCATCACAATCCATACATTCATCCAGTGTCAAGCACATTTGCACATATGCCACCATCATGATTTTCAAAGCAATCTCTTCCCACGTAAGCCCGCTATCAGCTACCCTATAAATTATTTTCATTTCATATCTTACATTGCTGTCTCACTTCCCCACGTTTCTGTTGTTTGTCCCCCTGGGGGGTGGTTATACCTTGATCATTGCCATCAAGTTTCCCTTTTCCCCCCTACCCTCATGATATCGCTACTGCCATTACTGTTCTGAGGGTTTTTATCTGTCCTGGATTCCGTATGTTGAGAGCTCCTATCTGTCCTGTACCTTTCTTGGTGGTGTGCATGTAGAACCCGTACATGGATCAAGAGGCAGATGTTCAAACAGAACAAGGGGATACAGTGTGGTTTAAAACCAGGAAAGGTGTGCATCAGGATTAAATCCTCTCACCATACTTACTCTATCTGTATGCTGAGCAAATAATGAATGGGTGGAGCAATGTATGTAAGCTGCTGGTGGTGCTTCCTGAGCAATGAGACCACTTGCTGCTAATGCAACTAAGGTACATGAAGGCTTGGCTGGGGTGGGGCTAGCAATAAGTTGTTTGGAACCCTAACAAGGGCATTTAATGAGCGACTTGGAGGGAGGAGGAGCTGTGGAACAGGGAAGATGAGACACAAGAGTCGGGAGACGGCAGGAACCAGGAGACTAGAGCCATGCAGCTGTGCTGGGGCTTGCTGACTCAGAGCTAACAGCTGTAACACTAGCCTGAAAGGGGCCTGAACACGTTCGAGCAGCAGAGGGTGAAAGACGCTGTCCAGATCAAGAACTGTATTCAGAGGTGTTCCCGATACGTCGGAGTCACACTTACCTAATACACCCTCATTAGTATGCTGGTTGAGTCTGTGAGATGAAGCGAATGGACAGAACCCAGAGACAGTAGGGAGAGCACCGATGAGGAGAAGTAGTTGATAACAGAGATGATGGAGTGAGTGCTACCGCACTTTGGAGAAACTGAACATTTGGGTTATCTTTAATCTCTACCTTATAGGAGCCAGCTTTGTGCTGAGTCTGGAAAGCATTTTTTAACAGCCAAAAGGGAAAAAAATAATTTCAGGGTATTTACTGTTTACTTAGAAAAAAAATTTTAATTGAAATGCTAGATGCATGGCCAGGGCAAAGGAATATATGGTGTTTTAGAAAGGCAGCTAAAGCAGTCCAGGCTATTTTGATAATGCTTGAAATACTACCATACTCGTATCAATCTTAGGTTGTTAAGCGCTTCTTGAGCTGTGCTGCAAAAGAAATCAAAAGGCAGAAACCTCTCACAGCAAAGGCAAGCAGAACGGAGCATGTATATAAAACCTGAGATGGAAAAGGAGGAAATCTATGAGACTAGAATTAAAATATATAATCAATATACAAGGAAATCATAGAAACAAGGCCAATTCAAGCTTCAGGCAAGCTGACACAAAAGAGAAACCAAAGGAAATTCTGCAGTTCCCAAGATTTATGCATGAGTTTTACCCTCACATGGTTTTCTGAGAAATTGGCCTCACCAGATGACTTGTCTAGACAATCTGAGAGCATCTACATATTAGAACTAATAAGGCCTTTCAAATTAAGTCCCAAAATAAGGAACAAACAAGAAAATGTAATTTTAAAAAATCACCCCACTTAATACTAAAAAGTACCCAGGAATCCTTTTTTTTCAAAATAGGCAAATTGTTATAGAGAAAGGTATAAACCAGTGAGACACATTTTTAAATGAATTAATGGAGTTGGGGAAAATGTAACAGTATAAAAATGGCAATTCTCACACTATACTCTAAAGATAGGGAAATTTTCATTATAATCCTAATCTTATTTGGAGAATGAGGGTGGAACTTAAACTAATCCTTACATTAATATGAAAAGTCCAGACTAATGAAGACAAGTTTGAAGAAGAAAATTAGCCTACTTACCGTTTGATTATAACTCTATAGAAAAAAATATATATATACATATACAGATATAAACAATTAGCATAGATAAACCATGGATTAGGACAAAGCCCAAAAAGCAATCCACATACACAAGAGAATTTAGCAAAATACGAGAAGGTACTACAAGATCAATGGGAAATGGATGAATCGTTTAAGAAATGATGCTATGAGAATGGGCTATCAGTACAGAACTAAGATTCAAAAATTCAAGCTCAATTAGGCATATTTTGAAATGTAAAACTTTAACAGAATTAGAACAAGAATAATTTTTTTTAACTCCTTGGAAGGGACAAGATTTTTAAACAAAACACAAAAAGCTCAATCAGAAAGAAAAAGAATACAACCTGTTTGGGTGTGTTTAACTGAAATGTGCTATAAAATTAAAAATAATCACAGACCATGCTAACGACAAGCCGCATACTAAAAGAAGCTCTGTAACGATAAAGCATTATGACGAAGAAGGGGAGGACAGAGGCAGAAAAGCAGGCCTAGGCTTTTAGACACGAAATTCAAAATCAGATGCCAACTAAGTACCTGAAATAAAACAAAGATTCTTGGTAGTCAAGGAACTGTAAATTAAGAGACCATCGCATAGCTCTCAGACTAGACATGTTATATATAAAAAAAGTGATAAAATGTAAGTTGCTGTTGCAGCAGCAGGTTAGATAGAATTCTCTTACACGCTGTGGGAGTACAAACTCGCACCGCTGTGGAGAGCTGTGTAAACATCTAACATCATGAAGTACACATTTTCCACTCCCTAAAATTCCCTGTTCAGGCATAGAGCACATTTGTACAAGGAAACATGACCAAGAATGTACACTTGCGGCATTGTTTCAACGGGCAAAAAAAAAACAAACCCAAAACTGAAATGACCCCAAATTGGTGGTGGTGGCAACCTTAAGGTTGTGTCACTATAATTGATATTTTGAACAAGGAGAATCATGTCTCAGCAAGCCCATGGAACTTGCCCTAGAAGCCCTCAGGTTGGAAACCCTTCTAAACTGAAGAGCTGAAAACTGTAACGATCTCTCTGATGGCTCACCGGCAGCAGATCTGCAGAGTGAGAAAGCACCACAGCATATTACAAGTGATCACATACATACATGACTATAAACTTTGAGATACCTTCCCATACAACATTTACGGATATAAACACAGGTGGTGAAGTATGCAACCTTTCATAGGAACTTCAGAATAATTGTGTTTAGCTCTAGGGAAGGACGGACAGAGTCCTTCTGGCTCTTGGCTCTGTAGGTTCAGCCTTGGGCTGC
This sequence comes from Echinops telfairi, assembly GCF_000313985.2. Taxonomy (NCBI): domain Eukaryota; kingdom Metazoa; phylum Chordata; class Mammalia; order Afrosoricida; family Tenrecidae; genus Echinops; species Echinops telfairi. Next base: position 18,716,015 of record NW_022111372.1, read on the forward strand.
TAACTGGAAGGTGGGTGGTTCACACTTTGGTCACTCCACGGGAGAGGGATGAAGCGGTCTGCTCCTGTAGACATTTACAGTCTTAGGGTCCCTACTCAGTTAGGGTTCCTTTGAGTCAGAATCTTGATGGTAGTAGTGAGTTTTGTTTAGAGAGGATGGAAAAGAATGGGTTCAGGGAAGAATACAAAATAGTATTTTATTTCTTTAAAAACCAGAAGCAAATATGGCAAAGAAGTTTGTGATGAGTACAAGGACATTTCATATTATTATTATTTTTCAGTATATTTGCAATTAAAAAAATTCTTAATGGGCACATATGGCATAACAATCAAACAAGTAGTCACATCACAAAATGTATGAAGTACTAACATTAAATCACATAAACCTGAACACATACATTTGCGCATAATAAAGAGAAATCAAAAGCAAAATTTAAATTTGGAATTTAATTTAGGGTTTTAAATTAGTAATTTGCCAATGGGTTTTAAATCTCATGCAATCCCAAAATGTTCTTATATAAAAATTTCAAGGCCTGCTACCCTTTTTTAAAATGTTGTCAGTGCTACATAAGCAACACTTTAATGTGGTGATGTGAATTTCTGTCACTTTGGAAAGCTTTTTCTTTAACATATAGACAGTAACAAGCTTTACATTTACACTTGCAAGTCTTAAAGAATTCTAAGAATGAAGAGTAGGCACACCACTTTATAATAAGGCTTCATCAGGAACCTGACGCCCTAAATACTAATGTGGAAACGCAATGCCCATTCTTCCCTCTCCTTTTCTACTTGGGATTAGGTCAGAAGCCAAGAAGTACCAATACTGGAAAAGTGATAAACAAAGCCTTATTATAAAACCATGTTTAAGGTGGGCGGGGAGGAGCTGTCCCAAAGGAGTTAACAAAATCCTTTGGGGCTATTATATTGGACAGAGACACCGAGAGAGAGTATTTTAAGACAGGGGTTAAGAAGAGGTAGTAGAATTTTGCTATCTGTACTTCACTGACTGACTCCATATGCCTCAAAACTAGAAGATAATAAATACTACACAGAAAAAATTAGGAGACAAAATGGGGTTGGACCTACAGATCTATAAATAGTCACGCTTGACTGCAATCCTCTAACCTTATTTGTAATATTTCAATAACAGTCATATTACCCAGTTGATAGTAAGCAGTATTTTATTTAATGAGTGGCTTTTTATCAATAAAACATTTGCAACAGAGATAAGCAGTTGATCTCAAGTAACCTAGCTATTACATATGCTAACACTTCCCATGAAATGGAAGACTACTATGAAAGTATTCCAGATTCCAAATGTCCACATGTCTACATTTGGGGCACAAATATTAAGGGCAATAGTACTGTGGCAAATGACAGGCGTGCATCCACTCTTCTTCAGCCCAGTATATGGAATTTTACTTACTATTAAAATCCTTAACTTTCATTTCTGAAGGCTGACTTAGCTACCATAAATCCCTTAGTGTTAACTTTGGCCACGAATAGAAAAAAATTTGCATACAAAATTGAAGCCTTCCTACAACAGTTACAAATTTTGCGTTTTTTCCACCACATCTTATGTTTCAAAAATACTCATTTAGCTCCCCTCTCATTAAAGGGATGACTACCTCTCACCTTCATGATTTCTATTTCTCTCAAATTCTAACCCCCTGGGGACTCATTCAAGCTGAGTAAATAACTTCACTGACCAGTTTGCAATCCACATTTCACGAGTACGTGGACATTCTCCTTTCACAAACCAAGCCTGTCAGTGTCATGAATGTAATTTTCTAAATTTCATAACCCTTGATAAATGGAGGCGTCTTAAAGTCCGTTTACACTTTCTTATACAGGATGTCAGACATGCTTTAACTAGCTTACGATAAGCCATACTAAGTGGCTTAGTCCTTTTTATAATTAAAAAAATTACAAATATCAGAGTATTTCTCATTATTTTTGTTGTCAAATAAATAACAAATCTTAAAATATCTGTAGACGTAAATCATTACTCCTTTCAATTTATTCTGCTCCACTTGGCCTGTTATACCAAACAGGCCAACAAACTAAACAGATTTATCAGCCTAATATAGTTGGTATAATGCTTTAACAAATTCTCATCCTGTAATTCAGGGCTTTGTCATATTTATTTTAAAATATACAAATAGATTAAACTATTAATATAAATATTTTCTCTCAAATACGTAATATTCTTATGTAACAGAAAAGGTTCCCAAACCTTTTGCTTACAAAGCAATCAAAAGATAAGTAAGTCTGATTTCAGGATCATTACATTAACCAAAATAATTTTCCAGAGAACCTCCTACTTAAAAGTAATGATCACTGGCTTCTTCACATTAACATTTTTTTTCAGATGGATCCAAATCCAATGTCTTTACTTGATTGACTTTGTGGTTCACTTCCAGTGGGGAGAAAGGGAACTATCTCAGAAAAAGGTCTCACGACAGAGTGGACAAGTGGATTTGTTGCTAGACGTAAACCATTTGTACTGAAAAAGAAAAAGGTTTTCACGTTAAAAGGATTTTAAAACCTGGTATCTTAAAGGCACACATCTAAAATAGCTTTACATCAATCAAGTGAAAAAAAAATAAGAACACAAAAATACCTGCCCTCTCCATTTAGTTCTCAAGACAGAACAAGTGAACATCACGTCCCAGGGTGACAGCATGATTCTTTCTATCTGGGCTCTTATACACCACCACTGAGATATGTGAGGAAGCAACTTCCTTACAGCTCCAGGCAACCTTCTTTCCAATACGGCATCACAAGAGCACAGGGTTATGATTCCAGAGAGCGCAACCACTTACTAGGCCGAAAAGTCTCAGCAGCCAGCTTGACCTTTAAAAGGCTGTTTCCCTTTTCTATGAATGGAAATTAAAACTCTTTCCTACCATGTAAGGCTGACCGGAAGATTAATTTAAATGAGAACACACAAGACAGGTTCTCATTCATACATATGAGGGGGCTTTCAAAAAGTTCATGAGAAAATTCCATTATCTTTTAACTCCATTTTTCCATGAGTTCTTTGAGGATTGCTCATGTAATATACATAAAATATTTGGAATATTCACTTCTCTGTAGACTTACCAAACAGGCTGAATGGAACTTTTTCTTGCATGTTCTACAGGCTTTTTTGGGAAGAGAATAGTTGAAACCATGAATGACTGAGAAACAGATCATGCAATCTTCAACACCCTCAAAACGTTTATCGACATTATTTTTCCATAATGCTAAGCCTTCCATAATACTACCATTCTGTTAACAAGAAGAAAACAGAAATGTCGATCAATATACACTACACACCATCAATATTATGATTTGCATTACATCTGACTAATTTTGAAAGCAGAGTTATAATTCTAAGAAGAAATGTACATGGCTAAGCTCATGATCTTCTAGGCTTTGCATCTTGATTGTTAAAATTACCTCCCAAATTTTAGGAACCAGAAGTAATTTTTTTCCATTAACCCAAAACCAAAACCCAACCCACTGACATCATGTCCATTTAAATCCATAGTGACCCTATAGGACAGAGAACTATTTTCTAGGGTTTCTAAGGCTGTTAAATCTTTACAGGAGCAGAAAGCCTCATCTTCCTACCACAGAGCGGCACGTGGGTTTGAACTGCTGACCTTGCAGTTAACAGCCGAATGTGTAGCCCACCAAGCCACCAAGGTTCCTTTTTCTCCATTTAAGAAAGACTTTAAAAAAAGGCTTCTGCACCAATACTCATACCAAGCCTCATCTTGTTTGATGATCTCTTTTTAATAATTAAATCTTTTAGATCAGCATTGCTGAGTTTATCGTGACAATGATGAAACTAATTATCTCGCCTTCTCAACTGCTGATTTATACCAGCTTTACAATACTGGTGGATATGTTTACTCTAATAGAATTCTTCTTCACCACCGAATACCCGTGAGATGGTACAATGGGTGTATATAATTGTACATGATCTATAATTTTTAACGGTCAAATGCTTTGTAGTACTGAGATGGCTCTCACCAAAGGAGAGAGGTGAAATATAGGAGTGAAAGTAACTCAGAAAACATTCTTTAGTCCAGTACTTCACACAAAGGTTCACTCTCAGATAATTTCCTTAATAAGGAGCCTAGGAGGCACACCAGTTTAGCAACCACCGGCTAATGGTAAGGTCAGGGGTTCTAACCCACCAGAGGTTCCCTGTGAGAAAAAACCTGGTGATCTGCTCTTGTAAACATTACAGCCCAGGAAATCCTCAAGGGCATTCTACTTTGTCTACTTTGAGTTGGAAATAAGACTTCACAGCACACAACATGGATTGTCCTAAATCCACACAGTCAGAGAAGTCAAATCAATTCCTCTCCAGCACCAGAGAATGAGAGTTTTAGAAATTAGAACAGAGCTGGCAGGTCCAAGTCATTTAGGCATATGTCTGTGATTATCTAAGGAAATAGCTATCTGTATGTCTGTTTGAAGCAGGAAGAGATGTTTGCGGTTTTATTGCCTGTTCAAATAGTACACCATCAAGCTTTCACTAGTTTGAAAAGCCACACTTGTAAGCAGACGCTTACTTGATGGGTGAGGTAAGTGCTTAGCTGCAGCATCCAGTTCCGCCACTGCTGCACAGCGACTCCAACTCTTTTCCCACTCTCCACCGTTATCGAGCCCAGGGGGTAATTTGAAGGTAGTTGTATTATTAGTTCAATAACTATGTCCTCAATTGTATACGTAGCCATTACTTCTCGAGTGGTAGCTCGAGCTTTTACCTGCAACACATGAAAAGTTATTCCCCTCTCAGAAACGTATCTTCTTTTTTCATTAAAAAGCATTTTCATAGGGTGACTATTAGCCACCCAAGTTTTCACTCAAGGAAAATACAAAGAGACAAACTTATTTATTTGATATGAGATACTTACTAATAAATAGCTTTAAATACCTGGCATATTTTATAGTGATTTTGAGACAATGCAAATGCAACATACTCTAAACATAAATTATCATCCTTTAAAAACATTCTTCAGATTTTCTCAATTTCAGAGTAAAAAGCATATAGCATCACCTTATATTAAAGTAAGACACACAGTATTGAAATTATTATTTCATAGAAATAATTATTACTAAACAAAAATACGGAAATTTGAAGCTACATTGTTTCTTGATGTGTTTTCCTTCTAGGTCCATAGACTGGAAGTGGTGTTTTTCCCAACTTTCCTTGAAGGTTTGATTAATCTAAAAAGGATTGTTTTTTGTGGAGCAGTATTTTCAAAAACTTGTTGTAAAGAAAGCATCAATGATTTGGGAAATGTCCACTTGAGTTTTGTGAAAATTGGATATTTAATACCTTTGTCCTCAAATTCATATTTCCCTAGAGCACAAAAAGTATCTTTTGGGAGTGTGTGGCAGGGTGGGGGCTAGTGAGACTAAACAAGTGTATTATGGGGGGAACCTATCTGCAGCCCTGGTGGCATAGTGGTTACACTTGGACTACTAACCAAAAGGTTAGCAGTTCAAAACGACCAGCTGCTCTGTGAGAGAGATGAGGCTTTCTATTCCCATAAAAGTGACAGCCTCGGAAACCCACGGGGCAGTTCTACCCTGTCTCATAGGGTCATTATGAGTCGGCATCGACTCGATGGCAGTGAGTTGGGTTGTTTGAGTTAATCCACTGAGCACAGAGCTGTGTTTAAAAACTTAACAACTACGCATGTATGAATTAAAACCCTAGTACCATTAATTTTCCCTCATATTCCTCCTTCCACCATATCACAGATATTAACGAGTTGCAAGTTTGGCTAACTACTGCAAAATCTTACTCACCTTTGTCTTTTTTACATTCCCACAGGCACTACCTCACCCTGGCTCATAACAGCTGAACAAAGGGTCTTCCCTATTCATTTGAATCCAATCTCTCTGCCAACAGCACCAGGATCATATATCTTAGGCTATAATTAGAGGCCTTTCTTAATATGGCCCTAACTCATCATTCAAGTAGTCTTCTGACTTGACTATTATTTCAGGAATCCTAAAGTATATGAATACTTACTAATATATCATTTTTCGGGCAGTTATAAAAGTTCTATTCTCATGTCCATGTTTGTTTTTGCCACACTATTTTCTCTGTATTCAATACCTTCCCCCTCATTTTCCACTAAACAAAATCCTGTCCATCACAACAAAACATTCCTCCAGAAAGTCTCACTAACCTATTCAGTCAGACATAACCTTCTCTCAGTCTGATCCCAGAGCATGCTGTCTCTTAACGTGACATTCCAGTTCTCAATGTAAAACAACAATATCAACATCAGTCTTGGCCCAGTTAAATTGTATGCTACTATAGGACAGTAATCCAACCCTAATAAACTGTTCAATTTTCAGATAGTTGGCACATAGTACCTGACATCTGGTAAGTATTTCACTAAATAAATGAACTATCTGGTTGAGTAAGTAAATTCCTAAGACTACACCACCATTTCAATTCAGGCTTTAAGTAATTTTGCGATTTAACCTGTAAAATATAGAAAATAGAACTGAATGTTTCTATAAATTCTAAACCAGGAGCTACAGTTTTGTGATGATATTCTCTACAATGTCAGGTATAACCAATATTCAAAAAACTTTTCTAGAGAAGACTGAGCAAATACTTACCGTCATGCCGTTGAAGAGTTGTGGACTTGTTTGTACAGAAGCTATTTCTTGAAAGGAAAGCACATTGCTGACATACTTGCTTGTAAATCTATCTACAATATTAAAAATCCGTTTCTCACTGCTATTCCACCACAATCTAACCATAGCGGGCAGGTCTTTTAATGTCATGTGATACACTGAGCACGCCAAGTGTGGAATTTGGTAACGAAGAGCTGCTGTTTCTGAGGAAAAAAGAAATTCTTAGTAACATGTATTTCTTACATAGAGTAACACACCAGTATTAGCATTTTCCTTAGAAAATCATTTGCAGTCACTCCCTAGCAGAGGCACAGTTCCTGACTGACACACACACACACACACACACACACGAAAGAAACCAAGACTCCTAGAGTACTAGCTTCCCCACACTTTCAAGCTCGTTTGCCCAGCTGAAGACAACTTACATGCCTACAAAACATTATTACCTAACAAATTACATTTCGTTACTCTTAAAGATAACAGCTTCAACACACTAAGCTTCAAAAGCTTACTAAATTCTTCACAACTTTATCTAAAGAGCTAATGATGTGCTGTATTTAAAGAAGAATAAAAATATCTTCCATTTCAGCCCCAGACCATCTCATAGCCAGTGCCCACATTTGGGGATATTCTCCACCCCTCCAAGGCCACGTCCGAACCCAGTCGCCTCGAAAGACACAAACGCACAGTATCCTGACCTCTGATACTCAAGCGGAGCTCCTCAGTGAAGAACGTTTTAGGCTCCTTATTTGAGAACTCAAGAACTGACTCTCCGAAGGTGGGGTTTTCGGGCATAAGCTTGAACAGGTGAGACAGCAACTTATTCAAACTCTTTGTTTTCCGAAGGTACATGGAATAGAGAGCCCGGAGCTGGTGGAAAGCAAATGATTTGTTAGCAAACCCAATTAAACCAAGAAGAGCAATAAATAAAAACTGACACTGGAAGGATTGTCTAAGGGCAGTTAATACACAAATGCCATAATCTGAACTACTTCAAGCAATTTCTAAAAACACCTATACCACCCACATCCTGACTTCCCCAAGGTGCCCCTGCACGGCACTGCTCCCTGTCCTCAGACACTGGCAGGCGTTTTCTCATTACTCGACATATGCTTCAAATATCTTTCTAAAAATGTCTCCCTGTCGATAAGCTCCCCTCCTCGGGAGTCTCTGCTCGAGCCAAGAAAATTCACCATTCCCCTGAGATGATTCACTCACTCTCCTCCATCCTCCACACATTCCTTTCATGCTGCTGTCCTTAATCTTCCAAAGTCCTTCTTAAAACAAATCCTATTTCCATGGAGACTGGTCCCAGCCTCTAGCTAACACTCTCGCATCCCTTTAGGACACGGAACACACACCAGTAGTCCCAAAGGTCGTGAGGACGTCTCAGCTACCCAACCCAAGTCAGCTGCCACCAAGTGTATTCCACCTGCTCCACAAGGTCCCCAAGGCTGTAATCTTACAAGAGCTGACTGCCGCCTTTTCCTTTAGCACAGTGATGCATGAATTCACAAAGCCAACCTGGAGGTGAAAAGTCAGGCATTTTTTAACCACTGCACACCAGGTTTCCTTGGGGCTTCTCAAAGTGCTTTATAAATCAAGGTATGTCACATACAAAATATAGACTTCTGGTTCCTCTCTTTAAAAAACGGGAAAATATACGAGGGGTACCCCTGCAAAACCAGAATTGCTCTGGGCAAAGCAGAGCTTTCGTAGTGCACACTGTTTCCACTGGGCGAGCATCAAGCAACTCGCTCTGAGTTAGTGCACCCAGTGGTTTCGCCTAAGGTTCTCTATGGTCAGAGTGATTTTTTTTCCTAAAAGCAGTTTCACTCTAACTTCATTTTTTGTATAGGCCGATTTAAGAGAACAGAATGTGGCTGTGAGATTGTGTTTTCTGCTCGGGGAAAAATGTCGCAAAAAGTGCTGTGATGTCGAACACTGCTTACAAGGACAGCACTATGGGAAAAACTGAAGTGTACGAGTGGTTTTCTCATTTCAAAAAAAGGTAAAAGGTTGATTAATGACAAACCTCATTCTGGACATCTGTCAAATTACCGAATGGACAAAAATGTCAACTTGTGGTACATTTGGAGTTCATTCCACCAGGTTAGACTGTTAATCAAGCTTTCTATTCAGAGGTTCTAAAAAGATTGCCTAACAGTGTGAGACCCAAAAAAGGCCTGATTTGTGGCAGACAGGGGACTGGTTTTGCCACCACAGCAATTCACCTATTCAGGCAGCCATCTTAGTGTGGCAGTTTTGGGCAAAAAACAACATGCCTTTCTTGCTCCATGCACCTGACTCACTTGACCTCGGTCCATGTGACTTCCTTGTTTCTAACCATGCAAAGGGACATGAAAGGACAGTGATTGTATGATGTAGACAAGGTGAAGAAAAAAAACAAGGGAAGTGCTGTCTGCCATCCAAACAGATGAGTTGGAAAAATGCTTCCAAGAATAGAATCGCAGGCTTGACAAATGTCTTAAGTGTAATGGAGAGTACTTTGATGGTAATACGATTGTTTTGTTAAAAAATTTAAATTCATAGCTTTGGAAAAAATTCCAGTATTTTTGTGTAATAATTCCAATTGTCCCAATTTACTTTGCAGTTACACGGTCCTTGTACGTGTTCCAAAATGATGTCTTCCACCATACTACAAATTCCCTATGGGTTAGGCTCTTCTTAATCTCCTTGTCGTATAAAGATGCCATTGTACAAGTGTTCATTGAAAAAGAAAGACTGAAGAAGATGTATTTGCACTGCATGGTGCTGGTGAAGAATATCCAAAGTACCATGGACTGCCAAAAGAACAAACAGATCGCTCTGGGAAGAAGTAAAGCCAGAATGCTCCTTAGATGTGAGGATAGGTGTCGAAGGGATCAGGTATAAGGCATCATCAGAACAAAAAATCTTACCATAGTGAATGATGGGGGGAGTGCAGAGTGGAGATCCAAAGCCC
>NW_022111372.1:18726899-18728251 GCF_000313985.2 Echinops telfairi
AAATGTTTTGAGAAACGATGTACAAATGCGCTTTACACAATTGATGTGTGTATGGATTGGGATAACAGTTGTATGAGCCCCTAATAAAATGTTATTTAAAAAAAAAAAAAAAGAGATCAAATGACATGATGCATTGGGTAAATCTGCTGCACAAGACCTCTTTGAAAGGATGAAATGCAAGGATGTTACATTTAGGACTGAGGTGCACCTGACCCAAGCCATGGCATTTTCAATCGCCTCCTATGCATGTGAAAGTTGGACACTGAATAAGGAAGACCAAAGAAGAATCAATGCTTTTCAATTGCGGTGCTGGAGAAGAACACTGACAGTAGAACAAGTAACTGCCAAAAGAACAAATAAATCTGTCTTGGAAGAAGTACAACCAGAATGTTTCTTAGAGCCAAAAATGGTGAGAGTTTCTCTCTCATACTTTGGCCACGTTATCAGGAGAGGCCAGTCTTTGGAAAGGGGATCACACTTGGTAAGGTAGAGAGGCAGCAAGGAAGAGGAAAGCCCTCAACAGGACGGGCTCACACAGTGGCAGCAAGACTGCGCTCAAACATCGTAATGGTGGTGAGGGTTGTGCAGGACTGCGCAGTGTCTTCTTGTGTTGGACACAGGGTAGCTATGAGCCAGGACTGACCTGACAGCACCTGACAACAAGCTTAAAGTTTCTTTCCACCTTGTTTCAGAATTGAGTTCTTAAATGTTATTTATACCAGTTATTCTGGTTTATCCATCAATAGCTCAGCTACATTTCCGTGCTCAATAAATGCTGCTATAAAACACTTTTCAGCCCTGTCCCCAAATTCTACCTCCATTTAATAAAAAATGATAATGCATGGCCATTTTTCTAAGTTTTTAGTAGATCAAAAACAAAATTCTTATATATACAATCCTAAATCCACTGCAATTTTAAGAGATCAGCAATATTTTAAGAAACAAATAAAAGTCCAAGCCCAACACGTTCTTGAAGTTCATGGAATATATAATCCAGTGGGGCGGGAGGGGAGCTGAAATCACAAACATAAATGACAGACAAGAAAAGGAATAAAATGAATCTCTTTAACAACTAGATCCGTGCGATGTAACAATGATGAGAAATACAACTTTCCTCTAATTCCTCCCTGCCCCCACTACCATGACTCGAATTCGACCTTGTAAGTCTGGCTAGACCAGAGGATGTACACTGGTACAGATAGGAATTGAAAATACAGGGAATCCAGGGCGGATGAACCCTACAGGACCAGTGGTGTGAGTGGCGAAACAGGGAGGGTAAAGGGAGAGTGGGTAGGAAAGAGGGAACCGATTACAAGGAACTATATGTGACCTCCTCCCTGGGGGACAGACAA
>NW_022111372.1:18728365-18733567 GCF_000313985.2 Echinops telfairi
GAAAAATGAGGACCTAATGTCGGGGGGTTTAAGTGGAGAGAAAATGTTTTGAGAATGATGTACAAATGTGCTTTACACAACTGATGTGTGTATGGATTGCGATAACACTTGTATGAGCCCCTAATAAAATGTTAAAAAACAAACAAACTAGATCCATATCGCCTCTGTAGTTGGATATTACTCACATCTAGGGCTATGAATGTAAAGAGGCAATGGACTGGTGGTATATCTGTACCAAGAAATGGATTGAGACCAATAACAATAGTTGGAATTTAAGAATTCTGAAAAACTCAAGACAAAAAATGCCATCAGAGTTTAATCACATTTTAAACAGGAAATGATAAACTAAGTCTTTTTGCATTGTCCTGACAAAGAAATTGCATGTACTATTAGGAAGATTACTCAAGATTTGATTAAGACTCTTTAAGGAGGAATGTGTCTTAAGAGAAAACAAAAACCCTAGGGTAAGTCTTTCCAGCCTCTTCCTGGAAAGTGAGGTCTTTATTCCCAAATATGAGACAACAGAGACATCTAGAGGTTGCTATGATAAGTCATTATTTATTAATGTGTTTTCACTATTTAGAGAGACTAGTTTGAATTATTATATGTAATTCTTCACCTTATATACAGGCAGAATTTTATACAGGTAAAAGTACCTTTTTTCTAAGTACTGATTTTCAAATAGGGAAAATTTACAATATCAATAGAAATTGCCACAAGAGAGTTAGAAGTTAAAGGGAAAAAATGGCAAGATCAAATTAATATTCACACAAACTCACTGCCATCAAGTTGGTTCTGACTCACAGTTGACCCTATGGGGCAGAGTAGAACTGCCCCTTTATGTTTTCTAAGAATTAATCGGTAAAGGAACAGATAGCTGCATCTTTCTCCCTTAGAGCAAATGATGGTTTTAAACTACTGACTTTGTGGTTCAAGATATAAATACTGTTTTTAACAATTAAAGGACGTAAGGACTATAATGAATTTTTAAAAATTTATCAAGCACATTCCAGAGAATAATTACTTTTACTCTGTGTGTGTGTGTGTGTGTGTGTGTGTGTGTGCGCGCAGCAAACAAAGTATGGCTACAGGGAGTAGGTAAGAGATGCTATGAATAAGTTTAGCAAATGATCAAAATGAGACAGGTGAGACTAAATTAAAATGTAACGAAATTCCTCCTCTTTTTTCCTTTCCCCATGAAAAGAGAAGGGATTTAGGACAGGAAGGGAGAAAAATAAGACTAAAGTTATTACATAATTATTTACCTGCGATGGAGCAGCTTTAAAGAAAGTCAGAATCAATTTCCAAGTTAAGAGATACCCGAGAACATAACAGAAGTCCTCACTCAGTGGTTTAATAGTCACTATCTGTCCAACAGAAACACATCCCAGAATATTTTCTAGTAGGTCCTCTTGAGTGCTAAGAAGAGACATCAGCACTGCTGGAGGTGACCTAAAACAAAACAAAAAAAGCAATGGTAAATCAAAACGCCACAAAACTGCTTCACAATTCATCTATAAAAAACAAATAGTATTTATAAACTCAAGCCATTTTAGTAAAACCTATCTCTGTTTAAAAAAGGCCTCCTTTATAGATCCAATTTTCACTATGAATCTCACATAATGACATTTATAGAATTTGAAGATAAGCTACAAAAATAGAGGCTATCCTCCCACCCCCCAGAAGAATTCACTTCAGAGGACAGCAAGCTACAGTTTAGGGAGTGGGGCAAGTCTGATCAGAGCACACAGAAGCAATGAAGAGGAAAGGAGAGAGAGTGGAACACATCCTGGCCCACCAAGCCCAGAGGACGATATTCCTGCTCAGAGTAGCCAATGCACAAGGAGGACCATAGGGCCGGCCCCACCATGAGACAAGACATCTCTCTGACACATATCGCTATGAAGGACAACACTAGAGGCACAGTACAGGAGTTGTGCCAGATGTGACCCCACCACTCTGGGGCAAAACACTAAGGGCATGCAACACAGCAAGGGGATCAAACCAATGAAATCACTGGGAAATACCAAAAACAGACTTTGGGGTCAGGGCGTGGCACCCCATCAGACTCGACTGGAAAACACTCCTAAAGGTCAACAAAGAGACCTGGAACTATTTATAGGATTTTTTTTTGTCGTTGGTTTTTTGTTGTTGTTGCTTTCTTGGTTTTGTTTTCTTTTAGTGTTTGGTTTTGCTCTGCCTTGTTTTTGTGCTTATTACTGTCTCTGCATGTCTATCCAGACAAGATAGGCAGGATAAACAATCCAGAGGAGAAAATGATGGGACCAACAGTTCCAGGGGTCCCTGGGAGAAGGGGAGGCGGGGGCAAGGAAGTGGGTGTTAACAAACCCAGGGACAAGGGAACAAGTGATCTAAAATCGATGGCAAGGAGGCATAGGATGCCTGGGAGGGCTTGATCAAGAGCAATGTAACCGAGAGGAAATACTGAAACCCAAATGAAGGCTGAACATGATAGTGGGACAAGAGAAAAGTAAAGGGAAATGGAAGAAAGAAATAGGAGGCAAAGGGCATTTATAGAGGTCTAAATAAAGGCATGTACATATGTAAATATATTTATATATAATAATAGGGAAATAGATCTATGTCCATATATTTATATGTTAAGTATTGAGGTAGCAGGCATTGGGCCTCTACTCAAGTGCTCCTTCAACACAAGGACACTTTGTTCTAATAACCTGGTATTCTGTGATGCTCACCTTCCCAATACAATCGCTGAAGACAAATAGGTGATAAGCAAATGTGGTGAAGAAAGCTGATGGTACTCAGCTATTTAAAGATATAGCATCTGGGATCTTAAAGGCTTGAAGATAAACAAGCGGTCATCTAGCTGAGAAGCAACAAAGCACATCAGCCTGTGTGATCATGAGGTGTTGATGGGATCAGGTATCAGGCATTAAAGACCCAGAACAAGCAATCATATCAATGTGAATGAGGGGGAGTGTGGAGTGGAGACCCAAAGTCCATCTGTAGACAACTGGACATTCCCTTACAGAAGGGTCACAAGGAAGAGATGAGCCAGTCAGGGTGCAGTATAGCACCGATGAAACATACAACTTTCCTCTAGTTCTTTAAGGGTTCCGCCCTGCCACTATCATGATCCTAATTCTACCTTGCAAATCCGGCTGGACTATAGCATGTACATGGGTACAGATAAGAGCTGGAAACACAGGGAATCCAGGACAGAAAAACCCCTCGGGACCAATAATGAGAGTGGCAATACCAGGAGGGTGGGGGGAAGATAGGGGGATGGGGAGAACTGATCACAATGACCTACAATATAACCCCTTCCCAGGGGGGACACACAGCAGAAAAGTGGGTGAAGGGAGACATCAGTCAGTGTAAGACATGAAAATATAATAATTTATAAATTATCAAGGGTTTGTGAGGGAGGGGAGGGAGGGAGGAAAACAATTAGGAGCTGATACCAAGGGCTCAAGTAGAAAGAAAATGCTTTGAAAATGAGAGCAGCAGATGTACAAATGTGCTTGACACTGGATGGATGGATGGATGGATGGATGGATGGATGGATGGATGGATGGATGGATGGATGGTGGGAGGGAGGGAGGGAGGGAGGAAAGGAGGGATGGTGATAAGAGCTGTATGAGCCCCCAATAAAATGATTTAAAATATAGGCTATAAAAGTTAGCATTTGAAGGAAATATACCTTTAGAAAACATCTATTTAAGCATACTGTTTCAGAGATGAAAAAAATCATACAATTAGAGAGACAAAATGGTAAGTCCAATTGGGTCCCTCAGTTTGGCCAGAGGAATTACTGTAGTTTTTCACTGTCGTTGAGTGGACTCTGGCCAATGGCAACCCCATATGTGAAGGCCAAACTGCGCCACAGGGTTTTCAAGCTGCGACATTTCAGAATCAGATCACCAGGGCTAACTTCCAACGCATGTGCTGGGTGTGGAGCTCGTAGTGGAAATCTTAAATGTCTGGGCTTCTCTGGGGATCCATGCGGGAACTACTTGTTGTTATGTGTCGGTGAATCAATTCCAACTCATAGTGACCCTACAGTGCAGAGTAGAACTGCCCCACGGGTTCCTTAGGCTATAATCTTCACGGCAATGGAGCCCTGACAGCACCTTTCTCCATTGGAGAAGAGGCCTAGCAATCTGTACCTGTAACAATCTCAGCCTCCCAGCGACCCCAAAGGACTGAGGACACCTGTCCCACCACATTTGCAAGGCTGCAATGTTCATAGAAGCAGAATGACCCATCTTTCTCCCATGGAGCAGCTAGTAAGCTCCAGCTGTCTACCTTTTGGGTTTTGGCTAACCACTTAAAAAGAGGGATATTAAATTCTACCACAGCCTTTATTATTTTGCAAACGAAGAAAAGGACTTTAAATTCTGTTACTTTATCCTAGTTTCTAAATTATTTCAGTTTACTTAGCAATATACAGTAACCAGATGTCAGAATCCTCACAATTACTCAGAATGAACATACACAGAAAAGCATTACGTGCTTTTGATCATAGACTATTTATAAAATCATTAATTTGAGATAATGTAAGTGAATTTTGTTTATTAAACTACTATATTAATTATAGGCTAACCATTGGGCTGCTAACCTCAAAGTCATCAGCAGTTCGAATCCACCAACCTCCCTGGAAGAAAGTTGAGGCTGTCTTGCCACCATAAAGACTGACTCTCAGAAACACTAAAGCGCTATTCCACTGTCTTATATAGTCACTAATAATTGAAATCAACTCAATGGCAATGAGTTCAGGCTTCTGTGTACTCACTGCCAGTTGAATTTATGAAAATTTCAAAAGGTATACCTTTTGTATATGCCCTTTCAATGCAAACTGACACTATGATTCACGTAGAACACTCATTAAAAATTAATGTTAAAAAAATTAATTTGTTAACTTCCTAGCCAAAAACATTTTAATGATCATTCACATCCAAGCATAAATCAATGCAAATACTTCTTCAATCCAATACCAAGCATCTTCACTTATCGTCCATCTCAGTTTCTTTGTCAACCCTCTGTGGATGCTGCCTAGAGCCACTTCTCAGGAAACGTACTCAGCCACACTACATCCTTCCAGTCTGTTAGTAACTGAGATAGTCTAATGTGCCAGCCTGGCCAATAAACACAAGTGGGATTAACTGTAGGGCAAAGAGATAAATGGCTTGGTGAGCCTCGTCTTTCTTGTCTCTCGCT